>NC_080034.1:64257650-64567661 GCF_030020395.1 Manis pentadactyla
CCCAACTCCACAGCAGCAGACTGCCTCCTAGACAAAAACCTCAGCTCGATGGAGCCTCATGTCTAAAACTGTTAGAATCTGAAGCACCCCAGGTTTGAGGGCCACTGAGCTCACACCCCTAGGAATGAGTATGAATGGCTGTGCCTGGGTGCTAACATCATTCTGCTTAGGAAGGGAGCAGAGGGAAGTTGTGCGTCTGCTTGCCTCAAAGGTTTACTCCACTTTGGGTCAATTTTAGCTTCTATCCCCTTTTTATGTGTAAGTAGGTTTGTTCCTTATGGGATAATATGTGTGGAAGCATCTAGGGTGGGACCTGTTTACAGGAGGTTCAGACAAATGTTTGTTGGTTTCAGATTTAAATCTGATCAAATCTCCATACACACTTTTAGCCAGCTGTTTGCTATGGCGAGGCTCCAAATGTCCTCTCTTCTCCAGAAGACATTTCCCATGGTGCCCCTGCTCAACAGTTCCTGCCTCTGGGCCCTGGTCTCTTGACTTAACCTTTCCTGGAGGGAAGTTCTAATTTCAGCACCTCAATAGTAAGTGGCTCCCTGGAGCTACTGATTTGGCACTACTGCTTCTTGATAGTCTCAGAGAAGGGGGACAGATAATCTGTTTGATATTCTTCCTTAGAGGAATTTATCCTTCAGCTCCTCAGAAGAAGCCAATTTCTCCTCAAGACTTTCTCCCAGGAGAGATGTCTTTGAAATGCTCAGAGGCTAGAAGACATTTTGTGTGTCATAAGTCACTTTCCTCCTAAATCTGTTTGTTTAACTTAATATCTAGCAGCCAACCTTACATGATAATATTGGTAGGGTTTAGATCTCATTTTTTTTTTAAGTTGGCTTATAGTATTTTCTCAGGTATCATATTTGTGGAATGATGATCAATTATATACTTGAATCCATAAAGTACAAAGTAATGGTGATCCAATTTTTAAAAGCAATTGTTTCTCATCTAGGATTAATTCATCAGGCAATTAAAAAGAGCAAGAAGACATTAAAATTTCTCATATTTCTGAGTGAAGCAATATATTCATCTCTTAAACCTTTGTTTCATGCTTAAAGCAGTTAAAAACCAAATACACATATGGTTATTCTGTAAAAGTAATCGTGTTTGTGCTAAAATTCTCCTGAAACATTTACTCTTTTGGTTAACACATATTTAAATATCTGCTGTGTCTGGTGGCAGAAATTCTCTCCTCCACACATGATTTATGTTTTAAATAGGAGATGGTTCATTTCCCAATGATTCCATGAGTATCTGCTTCAATTAGTTTCAGAAAAACAAATCAGTTTTCTTACGTAGTTCTTAAATTAATGTGGACAGTAAAAACAAACAACTACTTTAAGAATTTATGAATGTGAACCAACAAGCTACCAGCTTCACTCTGCTTTCTATATTCAGGAAAGATACACCCTGAGGGCACATAAGAGGTATTCTGGAATGTTTCTGTGCTTCTGGCCCATGTACCTTGTCATTTCAATAGCATTTCTTCCCTCGCGTTCAGTGTGACCCAGCACCTTGGCTGACTCACAACTCTATTCTACTTGGAATCGTTCCCTCCACAAACATTTGCAGAGCACCTACTATGCACAGATAAGATTCAGCACTGGCAAAACAACCCTTTCTTGGAGCTTACATTCCAGTGGAGTTACAAGGGCATCTTTCTATCAAGGAAAAACCTGAAGGGCAGCAAAAGTACTGACCCTCCCTAGGTCTGCAGGTGGTCAGTCTGTCTCCCACACCACCTGCCTTTGCCATTGTGCTTCTTTCAGAAGGGACACTCCAATGGAAGAGGTGGGGGAGGAGATTCTGGTTCTTTTCCTTCTTGATCCACAAGCCTGATTTAGATCATGGCCACAGGGGATGTCATTCACCACTGTCCTAGAAATATCTGCAGGTGTCTTCTACACTTTCTCTCAACTAAGTGGAAAGTATATTCTCAACATATATAGAGGACTCAGGGCCAAGAGAGAAAAGCAGTCACAAGGGTCTTGGAAATACAGTGTTACTCCAATCCCAACCTACCTACCTCTCTGGAAACATGATTAAACAATTTAAGATTTTATGCTTACATGTCCCTTATGGACATTTTAAAGGTTTCAAGTGGGAAGAGTAATAAAAAAAGGAAGCCACCAACTCATTATTTAAATAGAAGCCATTATCCTTCTTATATATAAAAATGAAGGCTTTTACTGAGGGCCGCTAGCCCAGTGTAACTGTGGTAAAAGTAGAATGTAGAAACTTAAGGGTCAAAAGTTTTAGGACAACACAGAGAAGACAAGTAGTGATTCTACAACATTTTGCTACGCTGATGGACAGTGACTGTAAAGGGGTATATAGGGGGGACCTGGTATAGGGGAGAGCCTAGTAAACAAAGTATTCGTCATGTAAGTGTAGATTAATGATAAAAAAAAAAAAAAGTTTTAGGAAATCATGCCCTGCTCCATAAAAATGTATGTATACACAACTTTTGTGGACAAAGGGAACCACAGATCTTCTGAAGCCTTTTGTGTCCCCTCACCTCTCAGTCTCCCAAATATTGCTGTGACTTCCTAGAGTAGGGGTTAGCAAACTCTCTGTAAAGAGCGAGACTGTCAATTTCTTCAGCTTTTGCAGGCTATATGATCTCTGTCACAATATTTCAAGTCTGTCTTTATAGCTGGAAAGCAGCCACAGACCATAAATGGATAAATGACTATAGCTGTGTTCCAATAAAACTTTATTTATGGACACAGAAACTTGAATTTCTTATATTTTCACATGTCATGAAATATTATCCCTCTTGATTTTTTAAAAACATTAAAAAACATAAGAACCATTCTTTAGCTTGCAGGCCATAAAAAGACAGGTGGTGGGCTGGGTTTGGCCCACGGGCTGTAGTTTGCCAATCCCTGTCCCAGGGTCAACCCAGGCCCAGGCCTTCTTTGCAGCACCAGAGCCCAGCACAGTATCTGGCCCTCAGTAATTGATAAAGTAGAAGATGTTTCTTTGCCTAGTGGAGAGTGCAAGCAATGGTAAGAACAGGCAAGCAGGAATTGAGAAGCATGTTCTGATTCCACCTCTGCCTTTGTTTTTTTCTGCCCAAACATCACAATCTCTGGATGTGACTTCCCTATCTGTGAAAGAGAGCATGCTCTTAGATGATTTATGCTCTTCTACCTCTGAACCTCTAAGGTACTTCACTTAAAATGAGAAGAGAAAGCTGCATCAATGAGTAGGTCAACAATGTGGGAAGTCAACTCTGTAAGGAAACTCACACAGGTCTCAGGCAAAGGCAAACCTTTGGAGTGGGGAAAAGGAGCAGAATCTGGGTCAAGCATGTATATGAAAAACACTAGCAAGACGGCAACTTACTGTCCAAAGGGAAACCCCGGACTCTCTTTATATGCCTCTTCACGCCATACAAAGGCATAAGCCAAAACCTGCTGGGTGCACCATAGCAGGAAGGTAGAGTGGTGTCTTAGAGGAATGTTTCTCTTTGGAGGAAAACAGCTCTACTAAACCATCATTTCATTTTGTTTATATTATTTTATGAAGCAGTTCAGGGAGACACACTCAGGTAAAGAGGCAATTGTAATACTGTCACAGAGGGCAAGGAGGGCATGAGATGAAACAACACGAGCAGGTAGCCCTGAATCAGGAGTCAGTTCACGAGGTGCACGAGGGCAGGGAGGAGAGCAGAACACTGATGTGGAGAGATGGAGCAGAGGACGCCCGAGGACACGTGCCAAGGAAATGGCAGTGCAGTCAGAGTAGCAATGGGGTACCCCCCTCCTGCCTGAGAATTACAGAAAATGGATGGAAACCATCAAAGGCAGGAGTAGGAGGATCAGTGAGAAAGCTACAGCAGGAAAAAACTACCAGACCTGTGGTGAGGGAAATCAGAGAAATAGATGGTAGACTTCTGAAAGAAGTGGAGGCGCACAAGGCCAGGGAAAGGGAAGGGAAGGGGCTGTGTGTGCTAATCCCCAGGTGTGCTGTCTCAGGAGACCAAAGTCCACGACACAACCAACTGAACTGCAGAGTTCAGGGGCAGGCATTACAGTAAAACAGAAAAGACCATCCAATGTTGAAGGGGCTCCTACTCTGCAAAAGGACAATGGGATCTGAACTATTCCACAGAAATGAACCCAAGTCCCAAAGGCTCTATTAGGTAAACTACGCCCTCACTGAAAGGCATTTCTGGTTACTCAAATGGGTTGGCAAAACAGACCATAACTGTTCATCAATACTGGTCACACTTAGAAAATTCAGGTAGCCTCCTAACATGAGTTAGGAGATATCTAAGAGCAGGAGACTTCAGAAAGAAGGTTGCTGTTAAAAAAAGTACCAACCCTAGCCTACTTAAAGTGATACGCTATTTAACGCAAATCAGTGTGGTGGTAGAGCTTGTGGACGGCCGATTAAATAGATGGTGAGAGCGGACTGAGGAGATAAATGCCAAAGGTGTCAAGGAAAGAGTGAAGCTGGTAAAATCTCTCAAAGGTTCTTCCAGATATCTCTGCTAGACATGGACTCTGCAGAGTCCCCAGGCTTCCATCAGCCCACTCTGCAGGGCAGGCCCACCATGGAAGGAAGCAGCACCTTTCCAGCTGTGAGGCAATCACCAGGCATCCTGAGCAAAGCCCATGGCTGCCGACAGAGGTGCTACCCGCTGAGCAGCTCACCTCGACACTTACCTTTCCCGTTAACAGCTAATCCTGTGGCCATGGCCGCAGTCACGGGGCCAGACACCTGAGGCACTAGTGGGTGTATTCGGGGCCTGCTCCCCATTCTAGCTCGTTCTGCCCCAGGGCCCAACAGAGCTCCAACTGGCTTTTCAGCTGCTACTTCTGGCGCCACCGTGTCCTCCTGACCTTGCTCAATGGGGTCCAGTTTTTCAGGGCTCTCATTCTGAAAGCCGTCCACTGCCGTCCTGCTCTTAATGGGGCTTTTAGGCACAAGTATCTTTATACCTGATTTTGCTAGGTCCATATTCTTCCGGTTTGCGAGAGATGGAGCTGTGTTTTTCCTGAACTTCTGGCTGGCAGCAAATAACTGACTGTTTTTAGGCTCGAGGTCCTTGCCAATCACTAGTGATTTAGGAGAGGTCTTAGAAAAGTTGCTGTTGGTGGATCTGGAAATCTGTTTCCTAGCATTGTTTGGAGAGGTTCTATTTGCTCTGGCTAACGTGCTTTCTCTCTGCTTCTCGGTGTGGCGCCTGTTGAAGTCGTGGATGTACTCCTCGCAGTTCACCAGGTGCTGCTCCGGTTCCCAGGTGTCGTCCTCACTCTCATAGCCTTTCCACCGAACCAAGTATTCTGTCTTCCCTTTTTTGTTTTTCCTTTTGTCAACAATCCTTTCAACCTGTTTCATAAAAGATAGAACAACAACTATAAATATATTATTTGGAAAAAGTACAAGTTTAATAATGAAACATCACAAGTAATGAAAACCACAGATAATGAAAATGATCTTCTCTTCCTCAAGCCAAATCATTGGAAAATAGAATAGGAACAGAACATTTGGGATTTTTTCAATTTCTCTGACATTAAGTCAAACAAAATGTTAAAATTTTATGCTCAGAATACACGGATGCACACTAGGTAGCTCATTTTCATTGTGATTCAAAGGGGGCTCTTTAAAAATTTTTGTTATTAAACCCTGACCACCTGAGTTGCTTCTCAGTGACAACTGGACCAGCACTAGTCGTCTACAGCCTATTCATCCCTAGGTTGCCAACAACAGGCACTTAAGCAATAGCTTGGCTGTGCAACAAGCCATGGTGGGCTAAGAGCCCTCTGAGGTGCAGAATTGGTTAACCCAGGAAATGAGGTCTGTATTACAGTGTCACGTACAAGTACTCAGTTCAAATTAAAAAGGTCAGCAGAGAACATGATGACATCTTGATGGTAATAAAATGGTCTGGAATGATCAGGTTATGTACCTTCACATCTTGGCTTAAACTAATTTCACATTAGCATCTTTAAGGGAAGACGCTGTTTATCTTTGAATTTGATGAGCAATATATCCTGTACCAAATTTATGAATTCACACAAACTTGCCATGAAACATACTGTTACTACTGGGACAAGTTCTACTACTTTACCATCCTAAGTGTAAATGTGGTATCTTTTATGACTCACATGAACAAAACATACTTGCCACAATGCCCCCACACTATTGGAGAAATACTTCTTAGAATCTGTTGTTACCTCTCCAGTTAACATAGAAGCCACCAGCCTTCTTCCCCAGGGCAGCATGTACCTCTGTACCTTGTGGGTAGAGGCCTACAGCCATAGGACAGCTCTTAAATTAAGGATGCAAAGGTCTAAGCCCATCGATTATCAAGCATATCAATAAATTTCTGGCAAAGTTACAGGTCAGATCAGATGATGTAATGGTGTACCTATTCTCCAACATTCAAAATTAACAGGATGACTGAGTACACTTGTAGAGTTTTGGAAAATGGTATAATGCCCCAACCCCACCACCTCCCCAATTCCCAACCCCCCCTGCCCCTGGCAAAGCCCTCCAATATCTACATGGGATATAGCCCTTAATTACTTCAGCCCAGAAAAGCCTAAAATTAAATACACATCATTACTTCTGGGCAAAAAAAGAGTAAGAAAAGCCTAGTTTCAGCAGAGGGCAGAGTCCACACCTAACAGATCTCCACCAAGGCAGCACCTAATGCCGGCCCTGCACGGGCGAGTCCACACAGCCCGTGATATGGCACAGAAAGCTCTCAAAGTGATTTCCCCTACTCGTTTGCCTGTGAAGAATTATGCATAAGGATGTAAATATTTCAATATAAGTAAAGGATTATCTCTGGAAAGGTCTATGCAAATCAATTTCAAGGCACAAACAGTTTTAAAATTGTATATATAAGGGGTAAGGAAATGATTACTTAGGTGAAACTACTTTTAATCCTATCCAGTTTCCATTCCAGAATAATGAAATATACTAAGACAGAGCATCCATTTTCCTTTCTTCCATTTCCTTAAAGCTGAAGCAAGGGAAGTGGGGGGGAGAGGTCTTTCTCCTCCTCTCCTTGTATCAATTGCTTTTCCTCTCTACCCCGTTCCCCCAACCTTCACTTGCCACCTTGCACTGGTCCTGCCTCTCTCAGGAAACCAAGAGGAGGAACAGGATCAGTCCAGCAGTGGCAGCGTGTGTTTTATGTATACCCAGTGGCCAGACTTTGTTAAACACTGGAAGAGGGCAGTAACAGGGTTCACGTTAGACAAGAGGGGTCAGCAAACTTTATATACAGGGCCACACAGGTCATATGGTCTCCCAATCACTCAAGTCTGCCACTCTGGCATGAAACCATCCACAAATAGCATGTAAATGAGGTGGCATTAAAAACTAAACAACTCTATTTATGGGTACATTTAAAAATTAAGAGTCTTACAATTTTTGTGATAAGGTAAAATACTTTTGATTTTTTTCCAACTATTTAAAAATATAAAACCCATTCTTTGAGTTGATCTGAGTTGGTTATAGTTTGTTGACTCTCACATTTGACTGTGAAGGAAAGAAAGAACACAAGACACTCAGGTCGTGGACATGGTGCCCTAATAATCTGCATGGGGGAGATGGTTTGCAAGTTGACAGGACACATTCGGCTGACAAGGAGTCAAGAAACATGTCTTTGAAGTGACAGGTCTACATGAGTCACACCAAACACAAGACACAGGGTGGGAAGGATTAATAACCACCACAGGCCTCAAATACCAACCTCAGACTAAACAGGAACATGAGCATCCCCACCCCATTCAAGGAAAAATGTCCTTCCCCTTTGAATGCTTATAAGTCTTGCTGACCCCTTGTCAGAGTGGCAAAAATAAGTTATCTCTCACAAAAAGGCATCACCTAGATTTAAAAAAATTTTATTGTACTACTAAGCCGAAAGTTATTTGCAGAGCACTTTTTTGGTGGTGACAAAGTAAAACCTTGCTCTCAGGTAAACTAATAAATAAATTTTCTTCAGGTTTTCAGTCCCTTCCCCTTGTCAATTATGAGAAAACAACTGTTTAAGTATATGCACGTATCTACTTCTAGCTACAGAATTTCAATGCAAAGAATTTAAAAACTCCTTAAAAGTATAGAATTGCAAGCAAGTTCTACTAAGACTTTAAAAAACTAAGACAGAGTAAAGGAAAAAAGCATGAAAATCTCATCCAAATTACCTAGACATTTTTTATGCAATGCTATTGACAATCACATGCAGAGTAAAGTTCTGGCAAATCCAAATCATAACAGTCTTCTCTGACTACCGGTGGTATAGTAAACCCACCAAGTTCTTTTTATTATGATTTCCTTCTAAAATTCAATCTAAAAAACCAAAACGTAAAACAAGTAAAATGCAGGATTTCCTTAACATTACAAAGTCCTCTGATAGTTTACAAAGCAGTGAAATTAGTCAAAAAGGATCACTCCAACCAAACCCACTTTACCCACCTCATCATCTCCTTATCTCTAGGCCCAGGAATGTACTGAAATGTGCTATACAGTTGCATAAGGCAAACTGAAAAAGGATGGACAAAAGGTTGACTGACACATGAACAAAAATCCTTGGAGAAATCCAAACTGGTTCAAGAGCTCAGTTCAAGGAATAAAGAGTAACTGTGCTATTGCTGCAGTTAAAATACCAAACAGCCTGAGAAATATCAGGCAAGGCCTGCAAATATATCTGCTTACAAGAAAAGACCAAAGATGCAAAATAATCACAGTAAGGAAAGTTTGGCATATTGTATCATCACCAGTAACTGTCAGCAGCAGCGCTTGTTGCTAATTCTTGCTCTGATTCCTCCCAGAACAGGGAGAGCAGGGGGCCAGGATAACTGAAATGACAAGCAATGCTGAAAGCTCTTCTCAGGTTGGGGTCCTATACCAATGGCTGGATAATTCAGAGAAACAGCACTACAGGAAAAAATTAATAAATAATCAAAGAATTCTAGTGGACCTTTGAAAAGCAGTAACTCTTTAAGGATGAGGAAGATAGATTTTTCACCAGCCATCTGAAAGTTATGTTTGCTATTAAGAACAGGAAAAGCTGCCTTAACTACTAGGGACATTTGTTAACTATTAAAGAAGCAAGCAGATAGTTCCACTGCAAGAAAAATATTAACATAGCTATTTGGGGACACTGGAAAGAAAGTAGAAGCCCACAGAAACTCAGGGGATTGGATCCTTGAAACAAGGGACCCAAAGGCTTCTGCACCCCCAGTCTGCTGCTTGGAGAGCTCAGGCAGAATGTGCAGTCCTACAGACTTCAGGTCTCAGAGGGCAGAGTTGGGAGTCAACATGGGTGGCTAAAAATTTAGGGAAGAAATCACAGACAGAAGTCCTCACAGAAGGGAGAGCCCACCCCCCAATAGCATGTCAAACCCATCAAATCCCAGGCAGACTCCTGACCAGACCATACAAGTGCAAAGAAACATTTGGTACTTTGGGGGCACCCAAGGACATCCCCAGGTCTGATGATTCACTAGAAGGACTCCTAGGACCCAGCACACAGGACTCATAGCTATGATTTGTTACACTGTAGGGACACTAAGCAAAATCAGCAAAGGCACTAGGCGAGTGGGGTTAAGTCTGGGGAAACCAAGCATGAGCCTGCAAAACAGGACATGCTCCATTCCTCCAGCAAAGCGCTGTCACAACACATGCAACATGCTATGTACCAGGGAAGGTCATTAGAGATTCAGTGCTCAAGGTATGTACTGGGGATTGTATATAAGCACCTTCTGCCTAGCATGTATCAAAATTCCAGATTCTTGGAAGGAAAGCAGGTATTCAGCATCAACTACAACACTGAACATCACACTCAAACTTAAGAGAAACCAATGTAAGGAAAATGGAAACCAGCTGGTGAGTAGAGGATGGGAAGAGAAGACATTACATGCAAGGCCACAACAATGGAGGCCAGCAGACAATAGAAATATACTTTAAAGCACTGAAAGAAAAAACTGTCAAGTTAGAATTCTTCATCTAGAAAAAAACATGTTTCAAAAGCAAAGGCAGAGTTCTCTTTCCTGGACGGCAGTGTAAGGAGCTCTGTAGACTCACTCTCCAACCAAACAAGCAGAGCTGGGGAACAATACTTAAAAGAACTAAAGCCTCTAGTAATTGTCCTATGGTCACAGAACAAATGAAAAAATATTTATTCAAGAAAATATGTTAACAGAGATTCAGTGAAAAGATGGTAGAGTAGGATGGGCAAAGTGAAAACTTCCTCCAAGGAAGCAATTGTAACAAACACAACTAAACCTGAAAATGTCCTGAAGACTACAAAAAAGACCATGTACAACTGGTGAAGAGAGAACCACACTGAGAAGGGCAATGGGGCAGAACTGTCATCAGCCAGGATGCAAGCCCTTCCCCCATCCCAGCACCCAAGTGGGAGGAAGAGGAACAGACTGCAAAGGGAATAAATGCTCAGGAATTTAGCACACCAGCCCTGGAGATCTGCTCCAGGAATACAAGTCCATACTGCATTGGGCTTTGATTATTAACAGGGCTGGACATCAGGGAAAATTAGAGGAACCTGGTGGGCTGAGGCTCCAGTGGCTTGTGGAAGACAGGCGCACCCCCTTGGTCCTACTGAGACCCAACACAGAGGTGACAATTTGAAAGATTTACCAGCAGCAGGAAGTGTGCCAGAAGAGTGGGGGTTGGAGGGAGCTCTCTCTGGAGGAGAAAGGGCATGTGGATGTTTTCCCAGTGTTCCCTCAGACCAACTGGTTCAGTGCTTGTGGAGCCAGCTCGAAGCGCTCTGTCTCCCTACCTGCAGCTCAGTGACCTGGTGCACTCCTCTGCACACCTGCCCCACTGGGCCCAGCAGCATGTGAATTTGCTGCCTGGAAGAAAGAAGGCAGACCATACTTCCCTGGCTTTCCTAGACCTCCCTCAGCCCAACTGGTTGGGAACCAACTCTGAAACTCTCTAGCTCCCTCGCTGGTGGCTCAACACATGGCAGCATTGCAATTCATACCTGCCCAGCATGCTTGCTTGGCCTGGCAACAGCCTCCACTGACAGGCAAGCAGTGGACGGCCCCACCCACAATGAATCCCAGCATAAGGACCTCATATCACACAAAGAGCACACAGAGGTGAGCTGTGCAAACAGGTGGGCCCTACCCACAGCCCACTAATAGCAACTGTGGCTCAACCACAAGAGAACCAGGCACTGGCAAGCAATGAGTAGAGCTTTTGAGCAGCACAGGACACGTTCTTAATGAAGCCATTACTTTCCAGACCAGGATGCTGAGCTGATTTGATACAAAGGAAGAAACAGAAACCCAGACAAAATGAGGAGGCAGAGGAATATGTTCCAAACAAAAGTATAGGATAAGACACCAGAAAGAGAGTTAAACAAAATGGAGATCAGCAATCTTCTTGATAAAGATTTCAAAGTAACAATTATAAAGATGCTCACAGACCTATGGAAAAGAATTGATGATCTCAGAAAGAACTTGAACAAAGAGAGAAAATATGACAGAGTTGCCTAGAGCTGAAGAATACAATAACTGAAATGAAAAACATGAAGGAGGGAATGAGTAGTAGATGACTGGAAGCAGAGGAAAGAATCAATATAATGGAAGATAGACAACATGAAAGTAACCAAGCTGAGGAACAGAAAGAAAAAACAACTTCTAAAAATGAGATGCTGAGAGAGATGCTGAGAGAGCTGTGTGACAACTGTGAATGAAAGAGCAGTCATAATAGCTGAAAACCTCCCTAATTTGGGGAATGAAATAGATAACCAGTTCTTGGAAGCACAGAGCCCCTAACAAAAGGAACTCCAGTAAGACAACACCAAGACATATAGTAATTAAAATGACAAAGATTAAAGATGAAGAGAAAAAACTTAAAAGCAGTGAGGGGCAGTTATTTATAAAGGAAACTCCAGAAGGCTACAGATTTATCAGCAGAAACTTTACAGGCCAGAAGACAATGGCATTAATATTTTATGTATTGAATAGGAAGACCCTACAACCAAGAATCCTTTACCCAACAAGGTATCATTCAGAATTGAAGGAGAGATTAAAAGTTTCCCAGATAAACAAAGGTTTAAAGAATTCATCACCACTAAACTAGCCTTAAAGGTATGTTAAAGGGACTTCTTTAGATAGAAATGTTTTTTAAGTCTAAATATTTTTCACTGGTGAAAATAAACCTACAGTAAAGGTATTAGGCCAATTATGTACTAAGCAAACATGAAGTTAAAAAAATGAGTAGTAAAATCAACTATATGCATAATTAGGAATATAAGCCTAACACAAAATTAGTCAAGGGATACACAAAAAAGAGGTAGATCATGATATATTATACATAAAGTGTGGAGGAGGAAAAGAATAAAATAGTACTTTTAGAATGGGTTAAAAACCTAATGACCATAAACTTAATATAGACTATTGTATTCTTAGGAAACTATCTATGAACCTTATGGTAACCATAGGCCTGAAGCCTAAACTAGATACACAAGAAAAATTTTTAAATAAAAAGAAAAAGAAAAATGAAACCCAAGCATAACACCAAAGAAAACCATCAAATCACAAGAGATGAGTATAAAAGAGGAAGAAAAGAACAGAGAGGGATGACAACAAAACAAAAAAACCAGGAAACAATAAAACAGCAGTAAGTACATACCTATCAATAATTACTTTAAATGTAAATGGACTAAATGCACCAATCAAAAGACAAAGGGTGACAGAATGGATTAAGAAACAAGACCCATCTTTATGATACCTACAAGAACTCATTAAAAACCTAAAGACATATATAGACTGAAAGTGAAGGGATGGAAAAAGATGTTTTTCATCCAAATAAAAGGGAGATAAAAGCAAGAATAGCAGTACTTGTATCAGAAAAAATGGACCTCAAAACAAAGAAAGTAACAGAAGACAAAGAGAACATTACATAATGATAAAGCACATAGTCCAACAAGGACATAACAATTGTAAATATCTATCTATGCACCCAACACAGGAGCACCTAAGGCTATAAAACAAATACTAACAGACTTAAAAGGAGAAAGAGACAGCAACACAATCCTATTAGGGGACTTACACAACACACTTCCATTAATGGATGGATCTTTCAGACTGAAAATAAATAAGAAAACAGAGGCACTGAATAACACAATAGATCAAATGGCTTTAAGGAATATATACAGAACACTCCACTGAAAAACAGCAGGATACACATTTTTCTCAAGTGCACATGGAACATTCTACAGAAAAGATCATATACAAGGACATAAAAACAGCCTCATTAAATTAAAAAAGACTGAAATTGTATCAAGCATTTTTTTCAGATCACATGGTATGAAACTAGATCGATTATATGAAGGAAACTCAAAAAAAACCACAAACACATGGAGGCCAAATAACATGCTTCTAAATAATCAATGGATCAATGAACAAAGAGCAAATAAAATACAGGGAGAAAATTGAAAACAGAAACATAACATTTCAAAATATGTGGGATGCTGCAAAAGTGGTTCTAAGAGGACACAGCAGTACAGGTCTACCTCAAGAAACAAGAAAATTCCCAATCAAAACTCAGAACTAAAAGAAATAGAAAAAGAAGAAAAAATGAAACCCAAAGTTAACAGAAGGATGGACATAATAAGGATCAGAGCAGAGATAAAAATAGAGTAAGAAAACAAATTAATGAAAAAAAAAAACAAGAACTGATTCTTCAAGAAGATAAACAAAAGAGACAAACCCCTAGAACAGATTTAACAAGGAAAAACGAGAGTACACAAATAAAACAAGAAATAAAAAGAAGTTAACAACTGACACAACAGAAATCCAAAGAATTATAAGAGAATTCATTTTAAAATTATTTGCCAATAAACTGGACAACCTAGGAGAAATGGATGAATTCTTAGAAACATACAATCTTCCAAGACTGACCCAGGAAGAAACAGGAAATTTGAACAGAATGATTACCAGTAACAGAACTGAACTGGTAATCAGACAACTCCCAAGAAACAAATGTCCAGGATCAGATGGCTTCATAGTTGAATTCTACCAAACATTTAAAGACCTAATATTCACCCTTCTTAAAGTATTCCAAAAAACAGGAGAGGGAATACTTCCAAACTCATTCTATGAAGCCAGCATCACTTTAAAGGCAAGACCGGGGGACTGTGCTACTGGGCTTCACAGTATGCCTTCTACATAAGGCCACTACATTCACGAGCAGGAAGCCTAGTTGACCTACTCAATACACAGAGACAAAGAGAGACAAAATGAGGAGGCAGAGGACTATGTTCCAAATGAAAGAAAAAGACAAAACACCAGAGAAAGAGCAAAACAAAATGAAGATAAGCCACCTATTTGAAAAAGAGTTCAATGTAATAGTCATAAAGATACTAGACTGGAGAGAAGAGTGGATGAACGCAGGGAGAACTTTAATAAAGACATAGGAAATATAAAACAATAATTTAGACTTGAATATACAGAAACTGAAATGAAAAATACTCCAAAGAGAATCAACAGTAGACTACAGAATGCAGACAAATAATTCAGCAATCTGTTGTAGTGAAAGCAACCAAGCCTTAAAGCAGAAAGAAAAGAACAAATGAAAATAAGGAGAGGCAGAAATCTAGCACACAGGCCCAGGAAGCAAAAAGAGCCCCACACAAGACAAATTCAAGGAGCTCCATACCAAGACACCTAACAATTACAAGTCAAAAATTAAAGATACAGAGAAAATCTTAAAAAGGGCAACAGAACAGCATAGTTACATACAATGGAAATCCCTTGAGGTATTTAGCTGACTTTTCAGCATAAACTTTGCAGACCAAAAGGCACTGGCATGACATATTCAAAGTATTGAAGGAAAAAGAAAAAAAAAACTACAACCAAGAATACTCTACCAGGCAGGGTTATCATTCAGAATTGAAGGAGAGATGAAGAGTTTTCCAGACAAACAAAACTTAAAGGAGAGCATCACCACTAAATTGGCCTTATAAAAATGTTAAATGGACTTCTTTAAGTGTAAAAGAAAAGGCCATAACCAGAAGTAAGAAAATTAGGATGGAAAAAATTTCCCTGGTAAAACCAAACATACAGTACAGATCAAAATCTTATCAATCACTTTTAAAGCAAGTATGAAATTCAAAAGATAAAAGTAGCAAAATCAATTACACACCTAAAAATTAGTGAAGGAATAAACAAGAAGATATAAAATATGAAATTATATATGTAAAACATGGAGAGGGAAATAAAAAAGCAGTGCTTTTATAATGTGTTCGACCATGAGCCTAATATAGACTGTTATTCACACAGGGTACTATATATGAACCTCATAGTAACCAGAAACCAAAAACCTATAAAAGATTTCTAAAAAGGAACCCAAGCATAATACTAAAGAAAATCAATAAATCATAAGGTTAGAGAGAAAAAGGAACAGAGAACTATAAAAACTAGGAAAAAATTAACAAAATGGCAATAAGTATACACATATCAATAATTAGTGTAAATGGATAAAATGCTCCAATCAAAAGACACAGGATGACTGAATGGGTTAAAAAAAAGAGACACACATCTATATCCTGCCCAGAAGATACTCAACTTCACTGAAAGTATAAGGATGAAAACATATTACATGCAAATGGAAAGAAAAAGCAAAAGCTAGAATAGTAGACAAAATATTAAGTTTAAGACAAAATTTAAGACAAAAATTAAGAAAAGATAAAGGGCACTATATAATGATAAAGGGGTCAATCCATTAAGAGGATATAATAAGTAATATAGTAAGCATCTTTGCATCCAACATAGGAGTACCTAAATATATAAAGTATTAACAGACATAAAGGGAGAAATTGACAGTAATACAGTAATAGTAGGGGATTTTAACACTCCACTTACATCAATGGATACCTCATCCAGAGAGAAGATCAATAAGGAAATTCTGGCTTTGAATGACACATTATACTAGATGAACTTAATAGGTATATATGGAACATTACATCCAGAACAGAAGAACATATGCTCTTTTCAAGTGCACATGGAACATTTTCCAGGATAAACCACAGGCCACAAGTCTCAATAAATATAGTAAGATACAAGCAACTTTTCTGAGAACAACAATGGAATTAAACTAGATATCAATTAAAAGAAAAAACTCGAAAAAACACAAACACATGCAGGTGAAATAACATGCTACTAAACAACCAATAGGTCAACACAGAGATCAGAGGAAATAAAAAAACACCTGGAGACAAATGTAAGCAGAAACACAATCGTTCAAAATCTGTGGGATGCAGCAAATGCAGATCTAAGAGGGAAGTTAATACCAATACAGGCTTTCCTCAAGAAACAAAGACAATCTCAAACAATCTAACCCCTCACCTAAATGAAGTAGAAAAGGAACAAAGCCCAAAGTTAACAGAAGGAAATAATAAAGGTCAGAGCACAAACAAATGGAATTGAGACAAAAAAAAAAAGACTGATGAAACTAACAGCTGTCCCTTACAAAACATAAACAAAACTGATAAGCCTTTAACTAGTCATCAATAAAGAGGACTCAAGTAACATAAAAAATGAAAGAGAATTTACAAATGACACCACAAAAATACAAAGGACTGTATGATATCACTATGAAAAACTATATGCCAATATAATCAGACAACCTAGAAGAAATGGATAAATTCCTAGAAGCATGAAATCCTCCAAGACTGAATCAGGAAGAAATAGAAAATATGAACAGATTGATCACTAGTAACAGAATTGAACTGATAATCTAAACTCTCAACAAACTGAAGTACAGTACCAGGAGGCTTCACAGGTGATTTCAACAAACAGTTAAAAGAGAGTTAAAACTTAGCCTTCTCAAACTATTCCAAAAAATTACAGAGGAAGGAATGTTTCCAAGGCCATTCTATGAGGCTGGTATTACCTTGATACCAAAACCAGACAAAGACATTACAAAAAAAGAAAATTACAGGCCAATATTCCTGATGAACATAGATGCAAAAATCCTCAACAAAAATATTAGGAAACCAAGTTCAAAAATACACTGAAGGGATCATTCATGACAGTCAAGTGAATCAATTCCAGGGATTCAAGGATCAATATCCACAAATCAATGTGATACCCCACTAACAAAAGGAAGGATAAAAAATACACAATCAACTCAACAGATGCAGAAAAAGTATTTGACAAAATTCAACATCCACTCATGATAAAAACTCTCAACAAAGTGGATATCAAGGGAAGATATCTCAACATTATAAAGGCAAAATATGACAAACCCACAGCTAACATAATACTCAATGTCAAATGTCAAACCTTTCAGGAACAAGACAAGGATGGTATCATTTTTTATCAACACAGTACGAGAAGTCCTAGCCACAGCAATCAGACAAGAAATAAAATGCACTCAAACTGGTAAGGAAGAAGTAAAATTATCACTATTTGCAGATGGCATGGTATTATAAAAAACCCTAAAGACTTCACCAAAAGCTCTACTACAACTAGTGAATGAATTCAGTAAAGTTTAAGGATTCAAAATCAATATACAGATATTTGTTGCTTTTCTGCAGACTAGCAACAAATTAGCAGAAATAAAAATTAAGAAAACAACCCTATTTACAATTTAATAAAAAAGAATAAGATACCTAGCAATAAATTTAACCAGACGTGAAATACCTGTACACTGAAAACTGTTAAGCAACTGATGAAAGAAACTGAAAGACATAAATAAATGGAAAGATATACCATACTCATGGATTGGAAGAATACTGTTAACGTGTCCTTACTACCTAAAGCAATCAATAGACTGAATACAATCTCTATCAAAATATCAATGGCATTTTTCACAGAACAACAAATAATCTTAAAATCTATATGGATAATCACCAAAGACCCCAAAGAGCCAAAGCAACCTTGAGAAAGAATGAAGCTGCAGGTATTAGGCTTCCTGGTTTCAAACTAACTACAAAGCTATAATAATTAAAACGGTATGGCAGTGGCACAAAAAAGTAGGCAGAGAGATCAATGGAACAGAATAGAGAGCCCTGAAACAAAGCCATACTTACATGGCCAATTAATCTATGATAAAGGAGCAAGGAATACACAGTGTGGAAAAGACAGTTTCTTCAATAAATGATGCTGGAGAAACTGCACAGCTACATGTCAAAGAGTGAAAGTGGACAACTTTCTTACACCACACACAAAATTTAATTAATCAAAATGCATTAAAGACCAAAATCTAAGACCTAAAATCACAAAACTCCTTATAGAAAATATGTGGTAAACTCTTGAACAGTCTTATTTATTTACTGTAGCAATGTCTCCCCAGGTAAAGGAAACAAAAGCAAAAATGATCAAGTGGGATATCAAACTAAAAAGCTTCCATAGAGCAAAGGAAACCATCAAAAAAATGAAAAGACAATCTACTGAATGGGAGAATACATCTGCAAATGGTATATCTGACAAGGGGTTAATATCCAAAACATATAAAGATCGTATACAACTCAACACAAAAAAACCCCAAATAACTTGATTAAAAAATGGGAAGAGGACTCAAATACATATTTTTTCCAAAGACATACAGATGGCCAATAGGCCCATAAAAAGACGCTCCACATCACTAATCATCAGGGAAATGCAAATCCAAACTACTATGAGATACCACCTCATACCTGTCAGACCAGCTACATTCAAAAGACAAGAAATAACAAATGTTGGTGAGGATGTAGAGAAAAGGGAATTCTCATGACTCTTGGTAGGTATGTAAATCAGTGCTGCTATTACAGAAAATAGTATAGAGGTTCCTCAAAACATTAAAAATAGGAGTACCATGCAATCCAGTAATTCCACTTCTAGGTATTTACCCAGAGAAAATAAAACCACTAAGTTGAAAAGTTGTATGCACCTCTATGTTTACTGCAGCCTTACTTACAAGCAGCCTAAGTGTACATAGATAGATGCATGGATAAAAAAGATTGGCACATATAAATAATGAAATACTACTCATCCATAAAAAATAATGAAATCTTGACATTTGTGACAACATGGATAGACCTTCTTGGGTATTATGCTAAGTGAAATACGTAGGACAGAGAAGATAAATAACACATGATTTGTCTTATATATGAATCTGAAAAACAAAACAATAGACCAAAAAAATCCCAGAGACACATAAACAGAGAGGACAAAGTAGTGACTGCCAAAGGGGAGGATGCTAGGGGAAAAAGGCAAAATAGGTGAAAGGGATTAAGATATATGACTGATGGTAACTACACTTATTGTGATGAGCTATTCATAATATACATAAATGACCTATCACTACCTAAAACGAATACAGTATTATTATATGTCAGGTATACTTCACTTAAAAAGAAAATGGGCCAAACAAGAAGCAAAGGGAAATTTGAAAATATCTTGAGAAAACAAAACCACAACATAGCATGATTTATGGAATGTAGCAAAGAAATGATGAAAAGGAAATTTATAACTGTAAATGCCTAAACTGGAAAACAAGAAAGATCTCAAATCAATAATCTAACCATCCACCTTAAGACACTGAAGGAAAAAAAAAAGCAAATTATATCTAAAGCAAGCTGAAGGAAGGAGAGTGGAATTTCATGAAATAAATAGAAGATCAAAACAAAACAAAACAAAAAATCAACAGAACCAAGTTTCTTTGAAAAGATCAACAAATTGACAAAGCATTAGCTATACTAATCAAGAAAAAGAATACCCTTAAATTACTAAAATCAGGAATGAAAGAAGAAACATGACTACCAACAACAGAGGAATAAAAAGAGTAATAATACCTTGAACAACTGTATGCCAATGATTTAGTTAACTTAGATGAACTGAACAAATGCCAAGAAACACAAAGGACTGAAATTGACTCAAGAAAATATGGATAGATGAACAAATAAAGATTTAATTTATAATAAAAAACTTCCCTCAAAGAAAAGCACAGAAGCTGGTGGCTTCACTGGTGAATCTTGTCAAAATTTTAAAGAAAAAATAACCCCAATTCCTTGAAACTCTTCCAATAATTAGAAGAGAGAAGAGATGTAAGAATGACTTCTCAGATGCCAGTATTATCTTGATACCAAAACCAGGACATAAAAAAGAAAGCTATAAATATCTTTTATAATATATACACAAAAATTCTCAACAAAATAGTAAGAAATTGAATCCAACAATATTTAAAAATTATCGTGGCTAAGAAGGATTTATCCAGAAATGCAAGGTTGGTTTGACAGCTGAAAATCAATGTATATAGTACACATCAATAGAATAAAGGAAAAAAAAATCATATCATGTCAATACATGCAGAAAAAAAACAACCGAGGAAATGCAAAGGAAAAAAATCTTCTGTCAATGCATGCAGAAAAGACAACTGAGAACATTCAACACTTCTTTATGATAAAAACACTCAACAAATTGAGAATAGAGAGAACTTCCTCATCCTGATAAAGGGCATCTACAAAAATGCATGGCTAACATCATACTCAATGGTAAAAAACTGAATGCTTTCCCTCCTAACATCAGACACAAGACAAGGATGTCTGTTCTTGCCACTCCTATGCAATTCTGTACGAGAGTTCTAGCTGGGTAATTAGGTAATAAAATGAAGTAAAAAGGCATCCAGATAAAAAGTAAAGTAAAATTATCTCCATTTACAGAAGACATGACCTATACAGATTTATATTAAGGAGCCCAATAAAAACTATTAGAACTACCAAGTGAGTTTAGCAAGACTGCAGGATACAAAATCAATATATGAAAATGAACTGTATACAGTATAACATATCAGTTATACACAGTAGCATTATCAAACCAAATATGAAATTAAGAAAATAGTTCCATTTATGAAAGCATCAAAAAAAGAAAAAATACTTAGGAATATATTTATCAAAAGCGGTCAAAGACACAGAAACACTTTAGTACAAAACATTGTTGAAATAAAGACATAATTAAATGGAAACTGCGCATGTTCATGGATCAGGAGACATTATAATGTTAATATTATAGTATTTCCCTAAATGGTCTAAAGATTCAGTGCAATCTCTAGTAAAATTCCAGCTAATTTCTTTGTAGAAACTGGCAATGTTAATCCTAAAATCCATATGGAACTGCAAGGGATGGAAAAGAGCTCTTCTAAAGGAAGAATGACCTTTAAAAAGAACAATGAAGTCACAGGACTCACACTTCCAGATTTCAAAATTTATTGCAAAGCTACAGTAATCTACACAATGTAGTACTGGCATAAAGACAGACATACAGACCAACAGAACAGAATAGACAGCCCAGAAATAAACCCTTGCATATAAGATTAAATGATTTTCTACAAGGGTACTAAGGGCATCCAATGGGGGAAACAATAGTCTTGTCAACAAATGATGCTGGGACAACTGGATATCCACATGTAAAGGAATCAAGTTGGACTCAGGTGTACCTCACACCACATATAAAATTTAACTCAAATGCATCAAAAATGTGTATGTAAGAGTTAAAACCATAAAACTCTTAGAAGAATATGTAAGTGAAAAGCCTTGTGTCCTTGATTTAAACAATGGTTTATTAGATATGACACCAAAATCAAAATGCCACAAATATAGATAAACCGACCATCAAAATTAAATACATTTGTGCTTCAAAGACCACCACCAGAAAGTGAAAATACAACCCACAGAATAGGAGTAAATTTTTACAAATTGTATCTGTTAAGAGACTTGTATTGAGAATATAAAAAGTCTTACACACAAAAATAAAGACAAGCCAGTTTAACAATGGCAAAGGATCTAAAAGGCGTTTCTCCAAAGAAGATATACAAATGGCCAATAAGCACATTAAAGATGCTCAACATCATTAGCTATATGGAAATATGCATCACAACTATGCCTGTCCTGTATTTCTATCATCCAAAGCTGTCAGCAAACCTACTCTAAGGACCGAAGGGAGACACTTATTTGTGCCTGCAAGACTGTTTGCTACAGTGCGAACAAATGCAGTCAGTCTCTACTCCCAAGACATACAGAAACACAAAAGGTCCCCAGAGAACTGTTTTCCCAAAACATCATCCCTGTTTCTACACAAACTTCCCTTTGAGGACACAACTCCATCAGCCACTGACCAATCTGAGCAATAGAGGCTGAGCCCAAATCCATTCAATCTGCCTCACACAACATTTAATTAAAGCTACCATCAACAGGACTGCATGAGGACAAGCCACCCTGTGGTCCTGTCCTTACCCAGGCCTCTCTGTGCCTGTGGATGGCAGGGAACATGGAAGGCCCCCCGAATACCTTACCATACGTCTATTACTGAGTGGTATTTGTGATAAAGGTGCATCACTGTCAGACTGCAAATGGTCTGGGAAGCTGAAACAGCACAGATAAGTTTCCAGGCCTCCATGGTAGGGCCAGAGCTGGCTAGTCAGACTAGAACACCACCATATCAAAAAGTGTCAACAGTGGGAAGGCATCTTCTTACTGCTATGGCCCAAAGGTCCCACAGAATCAACCTGCCAGGAGGCAAGTAGGCTAAGAGCCTTATGATGTGGTTCCCGTCAGGCAATTGGGGGCACTTCTGGCAGGAATCAAAGGTTGGATATGCTATGACCACCTGTGCACTAGAAACACAAAGGCCGTTGACTCCAGTCTGTGCTGGAGGATGTGTGGCCTTGTCTGGTATAATGACAGTCTGGACAGTGCAGGCCTTCAGCAGCTTGATTCCAGTGCGTCTCATGAGAGCACAGACTAATTACCAAAAGTACCTGCATGAGTGACCCAAGTCTGTAGTCTTCCAAGTGGCAGACCAAAAAAGCCCAAGTCAGTAAAAATTTCACAAGGTTCAAAAGTGGGGTACTCCACAGAGCCACAGGCAAGGCCTTGAATTCTGCCCAATGAGAAGAGCAGCCAAACTCTGGCTGAACTGCAGTGGACGTGTCTGAGTGGACACCATCATTTTCACCCTGACTGAACCATTAGTGAGCCAGGCCCCCATGGAGCCAGTGGCTCTGCTTATGGGGAAGGAGTGGGGGACAGATTCTTGCCACTCTTCACACAAAGCCAAGATGCTACTGGGAAAGCACATCTAGTTCTTCTGTGTGGTGTTTCCATTTAACAATGGGGGTTTGTCGAGCCCTTCCCATTGCGTTTGTCACTAATTTCAACCTCATCACTCCAAAATGGGATTGTCAGGCCTGAGTCACAAGACCTCCATGGGACAGGCATTCAGTTTTGACAAGAACTTGGAATAATAGCTGGCTGCTTTTTAAAACGGTGTACCTTGCAGCCAAGAGAGCTGCAGCTGGGTGGACAGGTTCCAGCATGACCAGCTAGATTTGGCCTCAAAGGATGCCAATTTGCAATTTAGCCTACATAAAGGACCAAGTGGAATAAAGCAAGGCGCACACTATCTCCAAAAGCCAAGTCCAGTAAGGTGCTGGGCCTCCTTTTCAATGTGGGGGCTAAATAGACAAAAGCTAATGTTGAGTGCGTAAGGGAGTGCGCACTCCCCCAAACCTTCACATGTCAAGTAGGCCTCAACTTTGTTGGGCTGTATCAGCCACCTTTGCCGGTGACAATATCCCAGTTAGGGCTTTGAGACTGAGGCTTCCGATGTGTCTACTAACATGACATCATCTGGAGAGTGAACCCTGTGATGTTCACTCTATATCCTAATCCACCTACTACTGGCAAATTGTGGGGGAACTTACATACACTCAGAGGAGTAATCTACACACAGCTCTTTCTGAGAGACTCCTCATTGAAACGTATGGGATGGGGAAGTCCAAACATATACAGTTACTACTACACATTCACAGTACAGCAACAATAGTAATTGAAATGACCCAATGGGCTCTAGGCACAGGGTCATGTTAACCCCTTTCCCTTTTGCACAAAGCTTGGCCAAACTCCATCAACTGAATTCACGTACCACTTACTCCCGCAAGACAGGGTAGGATGGTGACTAGGATGGCTGTATCTCACAAAGGCGAACATGTTTGAGCTCCTCCCTCTCCAAAGTCCCCTAGAATACCTGGACAGGTACATATGGCCTGTAGCCCCCTTTGTGGGCAGGGAAAGGTCAACCTGACCCCTAAATATTTTTCCATAGAGCAGCTGGGATCAAGTAGAGGTGGAGAGAGGGTCAGGGCACAGAGAACGTAGCGACACTGCCCAGGAAACAAGCACATCCACCTTCCATTTGAGGGGCAAGGTCATTTCTGACATCTGCAGTTTGGGCAGTCTCGGCCAGCGTGCTCTAGCTGGGGCCCTGGTTGGCACACTTTGGCTGATTGGGGCATGCCTTGCTCAGCAGCAAGTTTAAGGCACATAACTTAATTGTGGGCATTTGCTGGCTACTTTCATGACATCTCATGTGGTTTTAACAGAATTTTCCAGGCAGTGGGGCTAACTGCAAGACTTTATCTCAAACTTACTTGGTTTTTCATTCTTCAGTGGGTCACCTTCATCAGCAGTGGATATACAATCTGGGGCAGGAAGAGCTCAAATACTAGTCAAGGTCCCATCAATGTTTTCCCACAGGAAGTCTCTCAGGGAGGGCCACACCTCCTTTTTGGCAGCCAGGAACTACTGCAAAAACACTGAATCTTTTACTGTCTTCCCCAAAGGATGGAGGCTGAATGACAGGGTTGGAGAAAGCAAGTGGTAAGGCAGCCCACCTGTTACCGTTCTGCTTTCACATGTCCCAACTCCTCATCCCCAAGAGAGCTGGCTGAAGTTCCATCAATCTGGCTGCTTTCTGCCCATAATGGTTGTGACTCCCTCCTTTAACTTCTTGAAAACAGTCAGAACCATCTTCCCACCAAACTGGTGAGGCTGTTCTCTTCCCAGAGAAGAGTTAGCAACAACCAGGGCAGCTTAGTAGCTGAGCTCAAATACAACCACGTGGCTGATAGTTAAGAGTTAGCCTACAATTACCTCCCAGTTTCCCTTCATTATCTGGTAATGAAGTGGGGATCATTTATTTATTGCCAGATTGATGATTTGGTCAAGATGCAAAGCTACTGATCCCTATGGGTTTTCCCCAAATCTCACCATATGACCCATGAGACTTTCATCCTCCCCTCTGAGAAAACCATATCCTTCTCAGCTTCTTGATGGGTCTGTGATATTACCTTACTTGCAAGCTAACAAGTGAGCCTGAGACATGTTCAAGGATGTGGCAGCAGGCAAGAGACTCTTGGGTCATAGACAAAAGGATTTTAATTATAGTAGTTGCAGTAGCTGGAGTACCAGCATTTTCTTCCTCCACTTTCCACAGAGTGACACAAAGAGGGTTAGGTGAGACCTGTGCACACAATGGGTTATGCTGGTTATGCTACAAAAGAGGAAGTTACTGAGCTTTGGAAGCCAAATCTTTTTATGATGGACAGTGAGCATGCTAGCCCCCACCCCTGGCAGGGAAACTACTGCTGTCTTCTATGCAAATATATTTTTGAAATCCTTAGAAGATGTATAAGGTGAGGGGAGCTGGATGAGGAGGGTAAGAGGTATAAACTTCCAGTTGTAAGATAAGTACAGGGGATGTAATGCACAACACGATGACTACAGTCTCGACTGCTGTGTGGTGTGGTTCCAAGTTGCTCTAAGTTCATGAACTAAAAGACTAAATACTGTTTGAAAATGTATTTTCCCAAATGCATCTAGAGATGCAATACAATCCCAATAATAATCCCTGTAAGCTTTTAAGTGTCAACTGCCAAAAAGATTTTAACATTTACATGGAAAGGCAACAAACCTGAAAAGCAACTCAAAGCAATCTTGAAAAAAGAAGTAACTGGAAGACTCAGCCTTACTTCAAAACGTACTATAAAGTAACAGCTTTCAAACAGGGTGGTACTTACACAGGATCTACAAAGAGAATGAACCTGAAGACAAAGCAAGCACAGAAGTAGGCTTTCGTTTATACGTCGTATTGTCTATTGATTGATTCTTGGTGACAAAGGCTTCCAAAGCAATCCATTTGGCTGAGTATTTTCAATAAATGGTGCTACAATACTGCCTATCCGTATGCAAAAAAAGTGAACCACAATCCACATCACAAACTTAAAACATACTAATTAATTCAATATGTGTTATTGGTCTACTTATGAACACTAAAACTATGAAGTTTTTAGGGCAAAACACAGGCCATCAACTTTTATGCTTGGGGACAGGCAGTGATTCTTGAGATCACAAAAAGCAGTAACCATGAGAGAAAGAAAACTGATAAATCAGGCTTCCTCAAAAAACAATGTTGAAAAATGTACATTGGGAGATAATAACCATAAAAAAATCTCCAATGACTGCTCCTTAAGACTGATAAAGAATTACTGTAATTCAAAATATAATTAAAAAGTCGGCAAAAGATTTGAGGATAAATTCCCAAAACAAGATACATGAACAGATGGTGAACACATTAAAAAAGAAATGAACATCATTGTCCATGAGGTAAAATAAATTAAAAATACAATGAGACCACAACACACCCATTAGAATGGTTAAAAGGGAAAAACACCCATCGATGGGCAACTGGAATATTCATATATTGTTGGTAGGACTGTAAATGGTATAGCCATTTTGGTTAAAGGTCTGATTGTATTTTATATAACTAAACAAACACTGACCCTATAACCTAGCAATTCCAATCCTAATTACTTGCCCCCAGAAGAATGAAACTACATGTCAACAAAAAGACTTATACAAAACAATTTATAGCAGCTCTGTTCATTAAGGTCCCAAATCAGAAATAGCCCAAGTTTCCAATAAGTAATTGGAAAACTGGTATGTACACATACTACTACTCAGAAAATGAAAAAAATCGACTAAGGATACACACAAGAACATGGCTAGGTCTCCAAAACCTTATGCTGAATGAAAAATACTCACTTAAAAGAATACTTACTGTATGATTCAATTTATAAAGAAAATTCTTGAACAACCCAAAAAAACCTACTACTACTACTACTATTGTACTACTTTTTTAATTTTGTTATCATTAATCTACAATTACATGAAGAACATTATGTTAACTAGGCTGTCCCCTTCACCAAGTCCCCCCCCCACCCCATTACAGTCACTGTCCATCAGGGTAGTAAGATGCTGTCGAATCACTACTTGTCTTCTCTGTGTTGCAGAGCCCTTCCCATGCACCCCCCACATTATTCATGCTAATCTTAATACCTCCATTCTTTTTTCCTGCCCTTATCCCTTCTTTCCCACCCATCCTCCCCAGTCCCTTTCCCTTTTGTAACTGTTAGTCCATTCTTGGGTTCTGTGATTCTGCTGCTGTTTTGTTCCTTCAGTTTTTCTTTGTTTTTATTCTCCACATATGAGTGAAATCATTTGGTAGTTGTCTTTCTCTGCCTGGCTTATTTCACTGAGCATAATACCCTCTAGCTCAATCCACATTGTTCCAAATGGTAGGATTGGTTTTCTTCTTATGGCTGAATAATATTCCATTGTGTATATGCACCACTTCTTTATCCATTCATCTACTGATGGACACTTAGGTTGCTTCCATTTCTTGGCATTTGTAAATAGTGCTGCGATAAACATAGGGGTGCATCTGTCTTTTTCAAACTGGGCTGCTGCATCCTTAGGGTAAATTCCTAGGAGTGGGATTCCTGGGTCAAATGGTATTTCTATTTTGAGTTTTTTGAGGAACCTCCATACTGCTTTCCACAATGGTTGAACTAATTTACATTCCCACCAGCATTGTAGGAGGGTTCCCCTTTCTCCACAACCTTGCCAACATTGCTGTTGTTTGTCTTTTTGATGGTGGTGATCCTTACTGGTATGAGGTGATATCTCATTGTGGTTTTAATTTACATTTCTCTGATGACAAGCGATGTGGAGCATCTTTTCATGTGACTGTTGGCCATCTGAATTTCTTCTTTGGAGAAGTGTCTGTTCATCTCCTCTGCCCATTATTTAGTTGGATTATTTGCTTTTTGTTTCTTGAGGTGCATGAGCTCTTTATATACTTTGGATGTCAACCCTTTATTGGATCTGTCATTTATGAATATATTCTCCCATACTGTAGGGTACATTTTTGTCCTACTGATGGTGTCCTCTGCTGTACAGAAGCTTTTCAGCTTGACATAGTCCCACCTGTTCATTTTTGCTTTTGTTTCCCTTGCCCGGGGAGATATGTTCATGAAGAAGTCGCTCATGTTTATGTCCAAGAGATTTTTGCCTATGTTTTTTTCTAAGAGTTTTATGGTTTCATGACTTACATTAAGTCTTTGATCCATTTCAAATTTACTTTTATGTATGGGGATAGACGGTGATCTAGTTTCATTCTCTTACATGTAACTGTCCAGTTTTGCCAGCACAATCTATTGAAAAGACTGTCATTTCCCCATTGTATGTCCGTGGGTTCTTTATCGTATATTAATTGACCATACATGTTTGGGATAATGTCTGCAGTCTCTATTCTGTTCCATTGGTCTGTGGTTCTGTTCTGGTGCCAGTACCAAATTGTCTTGATTACTGTGGCTTTGTAGTAGAGCTTGACGTTGGGGAGTGAGATTCCCCCAACTTTATTCTTCCTTCTCAGGATTGCTTTGGCTATTCGGGGTCTTTGGTGCTTCCATATGAATTTTTGAACTATTTGTTCCAGTTTGTTGAAGAATGTTGTTGGTAATTTGACAGGGATTGCATCACATCTGTATATTGCTTTGGGCAGGATGGCCATTTTGACGACATTAATTCTCCCTAGCCAAGAGCATGGGATGAGTTTCCATTTGTCAGTGACTTCTTTAATTCCTCTTAGGAGTGTCTTATAATTTTTGGGGTATAGGTCTTTCACTTCCTTGGTTAGGTTTATTCCTAGGTATTTTATTCTTTTTGATGCTATTGTGAATGGAATTGTTTTCCTGATTTCTATTTCTACTGGTTCATTGTTAGCGTATAGGAAAGCCACAGATTTCTGTGTGTTAATTTTGTATCCTGCAACTTTGCTGTATTCCGATATCAGTTCTAGTAGTTTTGGAGTTGAGTCTTTAGGGTTTTTTATGTACAATATCATGTCATCTGGAAATAGCGATAGTTTAACTTCTTCTTTACCACTTTGGATTTCTTGTATTTCTTTGTTTTGTCTAATTGCTGTGGCTAGGACCTCTCTATGTTGAATAAAAGAGGGGAGAGTGGGCATCCCTGTCTTGTTCGCGATCTCAGAGGAAAAGCTTTCAGCTTCTCTCTGTTAAGTATGATGTTGGCTGTGGGTTTATCATATACAGCCTTTATTATGTTGAGGTACTTGCACTGTGTACCCATTTTGTTGAGAGTTTTATCATGAATGGATGTTGAATTTTGTCGAATAGTTCTTCAGCATCTATGGAGATGATCATGTGGTTTTTGTCTTTCTTTTTGTTGATGTGGTGGATGATGTTGATGGATTTTTGAATGCTGTACCATCCTGGCATCCCTGGGATGAGTCCCAGTTGGTCGTGGTGTATGATCCTTTAGATGTATTTTTGAATTCAATTTGCTAATATTTTGTTGAGTATTTTTGCATCTACGTTCATCAGGGATATTGGTCTGTAATTTTCTTTCTGGTAGGGTCATTGCCTGGTTTTGGTATTAGGGTGATGTTGGCTTCATAGAATGAGTTTGGGAGTATTCACTCCTCTTCTATTTTTTGGAGAACTTTAAGGGGAATGGGTATTATGTCTTCTCCGTATGTCTGATAAAATTCCGAGGTAAATTCATCTGGCCCGGGTGTTTTGTTCCTGGGTAGTTTTTGGATTATGGCTTCAATTTCTTTGCTGGTAATTGGTTTGTTTAGATTTTCTGTTTCTTCCTTGGTCAGTTTTGGAAGGTTGTATTTTTCTAGGAAGTTGTCCATTTCTTCTAGGTTTTCCAGCTTCTTAGCATATAAGTTTTCATAGTAGTCTCTAATAATTCTTTGTATTGGGGTCCGTCGTGATTTTTCCTTTCTCGTTCCTGATTCTGTTAATGTGGGTTGATTCTCTTTGTCTCTTAATTAGTCTGGCTAGAGGCTTATCTTTTTTGTTTATTTTCTCAAAGAACCAGTCTTGGTTTCATTTTTTCTATTGTTTTATTCTTCTTAATTTTATTTATTTCTTCTCTGATCTTTACTATGTCCCTCCTTCTGCTGACTTTAGGCCTCATTTGTTCTTCTTTTTCCAATTTCAATAATTGTGATGTTAGACTATTCATTTGGGATTGTTCTTCCTTCTTTAAATATGCCTGGATTGCTATATACTTTCCTCTTAAGACTGCTTTCGCTGTGTCCCACAGAAGTTGGGGCTTTGTGTTGTTGTCATTTGTTTCCATATATTGTTTGATCTCTTTTAATTTGGTCGTTGATCCACCGATTATTTAGGAGCATGTTGTTAAGCCTCCATGTGTTTGTGGACCTTTTTGCTTTCTTCATAGAATTTATTTCTAGTTTTATACCTTTGTGGTCTGAAAAGTTGGTTCATAGAATTTCAATCTTTTAAAATTTACTGAGGCTCTTTTTGTGGCCTAGTATGTGGTCTATTCTGGAGTATGTTCCATGTGCACTTGAGAAGGCTATCTATTAGGTTCATCTGTTCTAATGTGTTGTTCAGTGCCTCCATGTCCTTACTTATTTTCTGTCTGGTGGATCTGTCCTTTGGAGTGAGTGGGTGTTGAAGTCTCTTAAAATGAATGCATTGCATTCTATTTCCTCCTTTAGTTCTGTTAGTATTTTTTTCACATATGCTGGTGCTCCTGTGTTGGGTGCATATATATTTATAATGGTTATATCCTCTTGTTGAAATGAGCCCTTTATCATTATGTAATATCCTTCTTTATCTCGTTACTTTCTTGGTTTTGAAGTCTATTTTGTCTGATACTACTACTGCAACACCTGCTTTTTTCTCCCTGTAATTTGCATGGAATATCTTTTTCCATCCCTTGACTTTTAATCTGTGCATGTCTTTGGGTTTGAGGTGAGTCTCTTGTAAGCAGCATACAGATGGGTCTTGCTTTTTTATCAATTCTATTACTCTGGGTCTTTTGATTGGTGCAATCAGTCCATTTACATTTAGGGTGATTATTGAAAGATATGTACTTATTGCCATTGCAGCCTTTAGATTCGTGGATACCAAAGGTTCAAGGTTAGCTTCTTTAGTATCTTACTGCCTAACTTAACTCACTTATTGAGCTATTATAAACACTGTCTGGTCATTCTTTATTTCTCTCCCTTCTTATTCCTCCTCCTCCATTCTTTATATGTTGGGTGCTTTATTCTGTGCTCTTTTGTGTTTCGTTTAACTGCTTTTGTGGGTAGTTGATTTTATTTTTTGCCTTTAGTTAGTATTTGTTGGTCTGCTTTCTTTGCTGTGATTTAATTTTCTCTGGTGACATCTGTTTAGTCTTAGGAGTGCTCCCATCTAGAGAAGTCCCTCTAAAATACCCTGTAGAGGTGGTTTGTGGGAGGCAAATTCCCTCAACTTTTGCTTGTCTGGGAATTGTTTAATCCCTCCTTAATATTTAAATGATAATCATGCTGGATATAGTATTTTTGGTTAAGGCCCTTCTGTTTCATTGCTTTAAATATATCATGGCATTCTCTTCTGGCCTGTAAGGTTTCTGTTGAGAAGTCTGATGATAGCCTGATGGGTTTTCCTTTGTAGGTGACCTTTTTCTCTGTAGCTGCCTTTAAAACTCTGTCCTTGTCATTGATCTTTGCCATTTTAATTATTATGTGTCTTGGTGTTGTCCTCCTTGGGTCCCTTCTGTTGGGAGTTGGGTGTACTTCCTTGGTCTGAGTGATTATTTCCTCCCCCAGTTTGGGGAAGTTTTTAAGCATCTATTTCTTCAAATACACTTTCTATCCCTTTTTCTCTCTCTCTTCTTCTGGTACTCCTATATTGTGGATATTGTTCCTTTTGGATTGGTCACACAGTTCTCTTAGTATTGATTCATTCCTGGAGATCCTTTTGTCTCTCTCTGCATCAGCTTCTATGTGTTCCTGTTCTCTGGTTTCTATTCCATCAATAGCCTCCTGCATCTCATCCATTCAGCTTTTAAATCCTTCCAGAGATTGTTTTATGTCTGTAGTCACCTCCCTACTTTGTCTGTTAGCTCTTGTATTTTTCTCTGCAGCTCCATCAGCATGGTTATGACCTTTATTTTGAATTCGCTTTCAGGAAGATTGGTTAAGTCTATCTCTCCAAGCTCCTTCTCAGAAGCTGTCTCTGTGATTTCCGTCTGGATAAAATTCTTCTACCTTTTCATGGCGATAGAGGTAGTTGTGGGGAGCTGGCGCGTGTGTCGGCTGGGAGAACATCCCTTCTTGCTAGGCCTTCCTCTCTTGGGAGAACAGTGACCCCTAGTGGCTTATGCTGGGCATCTGCAAGCAGATAGGGTCTCTGATTCTTGCCTGGGCAGCTGTGAAAGCTCTGTCCTGCTGCTGTGGGCGTGGCCGGCCTCAGGCTGCTGCTACGCTATGGTGGAGCTGCGCCGGAGGGGGAACGAGCGGGAGGGCTTCCTGGCTGGGCTGCTGCCCAGGGGGTTAGGGCGCCCAGAGTTCCCGGGATTCCCAGATGCTGGACTGAGTGTGCTGGGGCGCTTCTGTCCAGCTGTGATGCCCCTGTCCCTTTAAGACTTTCAAAGGGCACTCACTTTTCTTTTGTCCCAGGGCGCCGGCGGCAGGGACCCGCTTGCAGGTTTTACTGTTCTGTTTCCCTAATGTTCAGCACACCGTGCACTGTGTGTCTGCACTCCTGGTGTACATGGCTAGGGTTGGGTGTTTAGCAGTCCTGGGCTCCCTCTCCCTCCCCGTTCCAACTCCTCTCCTGCCGGGAGCTGGGGTGGGGGGTGTGACCTGGGCCGGGGCTTGTATCTTATCCCCTTCGCGAGGCGCTAGGGTCTCGCAGGTGTAGATGTAGTCTGGCTGCTGTCCTGTGTCTTCTGGTCTCTCTTTCAGGAATAGTTATATTTGTTGTATTTTCAAAAATATATATGGCTTTGGGAGGAGATTTAAGATGCTCTACTCACGCCATCTTGGCTCCTCCTGTATTTCTGTACTATTTTTATTAAGGTATCATTCATAAACACTCTTACGAAGGTTTCACATGAGCAACATTATGCTTACTACATTCACCCATGTTATCAAGTCCCCCCAACACCCTATTGCAATCATTGTCCATCAGCATAGTAAGATGCCAGAGTCACTACTTAGTCTTCACCATGCTACACTGCCTTCCCCGTGATGCCCCTACATTATGTGTGCTAATCATAATGCCCCTTAATCCCATTATCCATCCCTTCCCTTCCACCCTCCCCAATCCCTTTCCTTTTGGTAACTGTTAGTCCATTCTTGGGTTCTGTGAATCTGCTGCTGTTTTGTTCCTTCAGTTTTTGCTTTGTTCTTATACTCCACAGATGAGTGAAATCATTTGGTACTTATCTTTCTCCACCTGGCTTGTTTCACTGAGCATAATACCCTCTAGCTCCATCCGTGTTGTTGCAAAGGTAGGATTTGTTTCTTTCTTATGGCTGAATAATATTCCATTGTGTATATGTACCACCTCCTCTTCTTTATCCATTCACCTACTGATGGACACTAGGTTGCTTCCATATGTTAGGTATTGTAAATAGTGCTGCAATAAACATAGGGGTGCATTCTGTCTTTTTGAATCTGGGATCTTGTTTTCTTTGGGTAAATTCCTAGGAGTGGAATTCTGGGGTCAAATGTTATTTCTATTTTTAGTTTTTTTGAGGAACCTCCATATTGCTTTCCACAATGGTTGAACTAGTTTACGTTCCCACCAGCAGTGTAGGAGAGTTCTCCCCTTTCTCTGCATCCTTGCCGGCATATGTTATTCCTTGTCTTTTGGATGTTGGCCATCCTAACTGGTGTGAGAAAAGCCTACTATTATACAAGGAAAGCAAAAACAAAGGTTGGTAGAGAACTGACTGGGAAGGGGCATCAGTAAATATTCTGGGGTGGTAGCTTTCTAGCTGGTAACTTTTGGGGTATACAGGAACATGCCTTTGTTAAGTTCAGCAAGTTTATAGTGTTTTAAGACCTGTGCATGGCATTGGTGGAAAATTTTGCATCAAAGGAAAAAAGCTACAAAACAAAACATGGAATTCTAGGTAATGATGTGCATGTTAAATGAAGTCTTTATGAGGAACTGTACTGACATCTGCTTCACTTTAAATAATGTGTCAACAAATAAGATACATAGATGGGGACTGGGATGAATAGTGTAATTGGAAATGTCACCACTGGAAGGTTCTTTGGCAGTTCCTTATAACATACACCTACCTTGGCATTTCTACCCTAGGTGTTATACAAGAGAAACAATAACACAGGACCACAAAAGGACTCGTACAAGAATGTTCACAGCAGCTTTATCATAATAGCCAGAGAAAATGAATCAGCCTAGGTATTCACCAACAGGAAAGTAGACCAACAAAATGAAGTGTATTCCTACCATGGACTGATGCTCACAATTAAAAAGTACTACTATTGATTCATACCATCAACATGGATGAATCTAAAAAAATTACCCTGAGCAAATGAAACAAGACACAACAGAGTGTGTATTACATGATTCCACTTGTATGAGCTCCTAGAAAAAGGAAAATCAACCAGTGGTGAGAACAATCAGAACAGTGGTTGTGGCTGGGGCAGGGGGATGGAGGTCAGAGTGTGAGAGAGGGTATGGGAAACAAGGAAACTAATGTGACGAAAGTATCTCTCTAGCAAGATGGCAGCTACACAGGTGAATGCATTTGTCAAGGCTCATCCAACTATACACTTAAGATGTATGCATTTATTGTACATGAGTCATACCTCAATGAGCAAACTTAACAGAAAAGAACCTAGGCAGCCCTTAGACTGGAATGAATCATGGAATGACAAGATGCTTCTGGCAGAAAACATCAAAAACAGCCGCTGGACTTTCAGAGACTGGAGTCATCCTCGTGGGCAGAGTTTCCTGGACAGCACACAACCCACCAGTTCCTACAGCTAAAGTGGAGGGTGAGCCTTGCTAAGCCTGATGACTAAGCTGAGAGGGGGAGGATTGAACAGAAAAACTGAAAACATGTGACTATGTATATACAACAAAGAATCACCATCAAATAAAAATGACAAGCTATGAAAAGAATGGATTAAGAGACTATTAATTTTACTGCATAAAAAACCTGTCAAATTAGTAAGGCCCACACTCTGACAGAGCAAGCAAAGAACTGTGAGTAAAGCAACTGACAAAGAAAATACAAACCACAGCAACCCTGTGAGCAATGTTTAAACTCACTAAGGTGAGACACCATTTTCTGTCTCTAAGGCTTGTACTTTAACTGCTGAAGGTGTGTGAGCTGTATGAGTTTATGGAGGGCAATTTAACAATTAACATCAGAAGAGTTTAAGACAATCTTATCTATGCTTGAGAATTTAGCTAAGTGATTAACTCAAGAAGACAGCTGACCAATGATTAAAGATGCTCAAGGCTCAAACAGAAGAGCACATGAGGTGAAATCTACACCCCCAGAAAATGCACCTACTCAACTACTTTAAACCAGGCTCTCAGAGCTGTGCTCACCCTAAGACACATAACCAAAGGCACACAGGCTTTCAGTTTTGAAGTCCTTCAATAATGATTGACAGAATTCTGTATTATTATACATTCAGCAATTTATTCTTGAGCCAGCTTGGTAGGAGAAAGGTTTAGGAATTTCCAATGGCCATGTTTTCCAAGATGTTAAATGGTAAATTAACTTCTAATTAAAAACAAAGGAGGCATAGGAAGGGTAGGAAGGGATTAAAGATGGCATGAGAGGTGAGACAGAGACCTCCTCTTAAAACCACATATAATATGAAAATATAATTAATGCAACTAATCCTGAAAGAGCAACAGGAAAGAAGGCTGCAACAGACTACATACACATGGAGAAAAGAGCAAACCTCATGGAACAGGATAACGTATCAAAGCTGTGACCCAGTGGGAACCAAGCCCTTCCCCCACCCCAGCTCACCGGCGGGAGGAAGAGAAACAGAGCGGGGAGGGAGTGTAGGTCTGAGACTGATGAACACCTAGCCCTGAAGATCTACTCTGGGAGCACGAACCTACATTGCAAGGTACTCTGGTGATTAGTGGGGTTGGAAAGCTAGGACAGGCGGGCTACCTGGAGAGACAGAGATTTCCAGCTGCTTGTGGGAAACAGGAATTAATATCTGGCAGGGCTGGGTGGGCAGTCTGAAAGACTTCCTAACAGCAAGAGGGCTACTAAAGGGGCAAGGACTGCACAGAGCTTACTGCTCAGGAGAAAGGACAGGTAGACAAAATTGTCCAGGTGCACTCTACCCAGCAGGTTGGGAACTTAAATGATCTTCCAGCTCTCCAACCCCCTGGCTGGCTATGCAGCTCTAAGGCCCCACCATCATGATACGCAGCCTGCTGTGTCTTCCTCCCAGCTAGCCTACACCTGGCTCATAAAATGGCAGCTCCTGCCCTGGCATCAGGCCAGCCACAGGGAAGCCCGCCTATGGCAGCTACAAACACAAAGCACAGGAACTTACACCTGTGTGTTTGGCCCACTAGGTCTGGCAGTGGAGACAGGCATAACAGCCGGGAAAAAGGAAACAGCTCTTTCCTCCCCCAAGGCACCAGCACCACTAAGCTGTGACCCCCGACATCGCTCCAGGGCCTGAGTGGCTCCACAGAATAGAGCTTCTGGACACTAGATGGTGCCACATACAAATATGAAATGTCAAAGGAATCTGTTTCTAAGCAAAACCTCAACACCAGAGAAAGGACTGAGTAAGACTGAATTAATAAATCTTCCTGAAAGAGATATAGAAATACAAATCATAAACATGCTCACAGAGGTACAGAAAAATAATCAAGAACTCAGGAAAGAATTTAGGGTGGAGATCCAATCATTGAAAAGCAAAATGGAGGGTATTAAAAGCAGATTAGATACAGTGGAGGAGATGATAAATGAAATAGAAACGAGGGAAGAGAAATACAAAGAAGCTGAGACAAAGAGAAAAAAAAGGATTTTTAGAAATGAAAGAATACTGAGAGAACTGTGAGAGGAATCCAAACAGAACAATATTAGTATTATACGGGTACCAGAAGTAGAAGAGTAAGAAAAAGGGACAGAAAGTGTCTTTGAGGAAGTAATTGCTGAAAACTTCCCCATTCTTGGGAAGGACAGTCTCTCAGGTCATGGAGGTGCACAGATTTCTCAACACAAGAGAATCAAGAAGGACAACACCAAGACATATAATAATTAAAATGGCAAAGATCAAGGATAAGGACCAACAATTAAAAGCAGCCAGAGAAGGAAATAAGATCACATACAAACTAAAACCCATCGGGCTATCATTAGACTTCTCAGCAGAAACTTTACTGGCCAAAAGGGAGTGGCATGATATATTTAATGCAGTGAAGCAGAAGGGCCTCAAACCAAAAATACTTTATCCGGCAAGATTATCATTTAAATTTGAAGGAGGGATTAAACAATTTCACAGCAGCTTTATCATAATAGCCGGAGAAAATGAATCAGCTTAGGTATTCACCAAAAGAAAAAAGCATGTATTGCAGTACTTACAGTATCAGACAAAATAGACTTTAAAACAAAGTCAGTCACAAGAGACAAAGACTGACATTACATAATGATAAAGGGGTCAATCCAACAAGAGGATATAACCATTATAAAGAAAAGCAAAAACTGAGAGAATTTAGCTCCCACAAACCATCTCTACAGTGTATTTTGGAGGGATTGCTAAAGATGGAAGTGTTCCTAAGGTTAAATAGCTGTCACCAGAGGTAATAACACCACAGTAAACAAAGTAGAACAGCTAATTACTAAGCAGATGCAAAATTAAATTAACTATCCCCAAAGTCAATCAAGGGATAGACAAAGAGTACAGAATATGATACCTAATAAATAAATAATGGAAGAGGAAGAAAAAAGGAAGAGGAAAAAAAAAGAACCCCTAGATTGTCTTTCTAATAGCATACTAAGTGAGTTAAGTTATACTCTTAGATAGTAAGGAAGTTAACGTTGAACCTTTGGTAACCACGAATCTAAAGCCTGCAACGACAGTAAGTACATACCTATCGATAATCACCCTAAACGTAAATGGACTGAATGCACCAATCAAAAGACATAGAGTCACTGCATGGATAAAAAAACAAGACCCATCTATATGCTGCCTACAAGAAACTCAATCAAACCAAAAGACATACACAGACTAAAGGTGAAGGGATGGAAAAAGATAATTCATACAACTAATAGAGTGAAAAAAGCATGTGTTGCAGTACTTATAGTATCAGACAAAACAGACTTTAAAACAAAGAAAGTCACAAGAGACAAAGACTGACATTACATAATGATAAAGGGGTCAATCCAACAAGAGGATATAACCATTATAAATATCTACGCATCCAACACAGGAGCACCTACAAGTGTGAGACAAATACTAACAGAATAAAAGGGCAAATAGAGTGCAATGCATTCATTCTAGGAGACTTCTACACTCCACTCCAAAGGACAGATCAACCAGAAAGAAAATAAGGAAACAGAGGCACTGAAAAACACATGAGAACAGATGGACCTAACAGACATCTACAGAACTCTCCACCTAAAAGCACCAAGATACACATTCTTCTCAAGTGCACATGGAACATTTGCAAGAATAGATCACATACTGGACCACAAAAAGAGCCTTGGTAAGTTCAAAAAGATTGAAATTGTACCAATCAGTTTCTCAGACCACAAGGATATGAAACTAGAAATAAATTACACAAAGAAAATGAAAAATCCTACAAACACATGCAGGCTTCACAACATGCTCCTAAATAACCAATGGATCAGAGACCAAATAAAAACAGAGATCAGGCAATATATGGAGACAAATGACAACAATAATTCAACACCACAAAATCTGTGGGAAGCAGCAAAGGCCGTCCTAAGAGGAAAGTATATTGCAATGCAGGCTTACCTCAGGAAAGAACAACCCATATGAACACTCTAAACTCACAACTAACGCAACTAGAAAAAGTAGAACAAATGAGGCCCAAGGTCATAGAAGGAGGGTCATAATAAAGATTAGAGCATAAATAAACAAAATCGAGAAGAATAAAACAATAGAAAGAATCAATGAAAGCAAGAGCTGGTTCTTTGAGAAAATAAACAAAATAGATAAACCCTTAGCCAAACTTATCAAGAAAAAAAGAGAGTCTACACACATAAACAGACTTAGAAATGAGAAAGGAAAAATCACTATGGATACCATAGAAATACAAAGAATTATTAGAGAATACTATGAAAAACTATATGCTAGCAAACTGGAAAACCTAGAAATGGACAACTTTCTAGAAAAATAACAACCTTCCAAGGCTGACCAAGGAAGAAATAGAAAATTTGAACAGACCAATTACCAGCTGATTTAAACTGGTAATCAAAAACCTACCTAAGAACAAAACTCCTGGACCAAATGGCTTCACCTCTGAATTTTTTTTTTTTTTTGCTGGTGATGCATTTTTTTTTAATGTTTACTAGGCTCTCCCCTACCCCAAGTCCCCCTCACAAACCCCATTACAGTCACTGTCCATCAGCATAGTAAGATGTTGTAGAATCACTACTTGTCTTCTCTGTGTTGCAAAGCCCTCCCCTTTCCCCCAACCCCCACATTATACATGCTCATCATAATACCCCCGTTCTTCTTCCAAGCCCTTATCCCTCCCTACCCTCCCATTCTCCCCAGTCCCTTTCCCTTTGGTAACTGTTAGTCCATTCCTGGGTTCTGTGATTCTGCTGCTGTTTTGTTCCTTCAGTTTTTCTTTTGTTCTTATACTCCACATATGAGTGAAATCATTTGGTACTTGTCTTTCTCCACTTGGCTTATTTCACTGAGCATAATACCCTCTAGCTCCACCCATGTTGTTGTAAATGGTAGGATTTGTTTTCTTCTTATGGCTGAGTAATATTCCATTGTGTATATGTACCACTTCTTCTTTATCCATTCATCTACTGATGGACACTTAGGTTGTTTCCATTTCTTGGCTATTGTAAATAGTGCTGCAATAAACATAGGGGTGCATCTGTCTTTTTCAAAGTGAAGTGCTGCATCCTTAGGGTAAATTCCTAGAAGTGGAATTCCTGGATCAAATGGTAAGTCTATTTTGTGCATTTTGAGGAACCTCCGTATTGCTTTCCACAATGGTTGAACTAATTTACATTCCCACCAGCAGTGTAGGAGGGTTCCCCTTTCTCCACAACCTCGCCAACATTTGTTGTTGTTTGTCTTTTGGATAGTGGCCATCCTTACTGGTGTGAGGTGGTATCTCATTGTGGTTTTAATTTGCATTTCTCTAATGACAAGTGATGTGGAGCATCTTTTCATGTGTCTGTTGGCCATCTGAATTTCTTCTTTGGAGAACTGTCTGTTCAGCTCCTCTGTGCATTTTTTTATTGGATTGTTCACTTTTTGTTTGTTGAGGTGCATGAGCTCTTTATATATTTTGGATGTCAACCCTTTATCAGATCTGTCATTTATGAATATATTCTCCCATACTGTAGGGTACCTTTTTGTTCTATTGATGGTGTCCTTTGCTGTACAGAAGCTTTTCAGCTTGATATAGTCCCACTTGTTCATTTTGCTTTTGTTTTCCTTGCCCGGGGAGATATATTCATGAAGAAGTCGCTGATGTTCACATTCAAGAGATTTTTGCCTATGTTTTTTTCTAAGAGTTTTATGGTTTCATGACTTACATTCAGGTCTTTGATCCATTTGGAGTTTACTTTTGTGTATTGGGTTAGACAGTGATCCAGTTTCATTATCTTACATGTAGCTGTTCAGTTTGCCAGCACCATCTGTTGAAGAGACTGTCATTTCCCCATTGTATATCCATGGCTCCTTTATCGAATATTAATTGACCATATATGTTTGGGTTAATATCTGGAGTCTCAATTCTGTTCCACTAGTCTGTGGCTCTGTTCTTGTGCCAGTACCAAATTGTCTTGATTACTATGGCTTTGTAGTAGAGTTTGAAGTTGGGGAGTGAGATCCCCGCAACTTTATTCTTTCTTCTCAGGATTGCTTTGGCTATTCGGGGTCTTTGGTGTTTCCATATGAATTTTTTAACTATTTGTTCCAGTTCACTGAAGAATGTTGTTGGTAATTTGATAGGGATTGCATCAAATCTGTATATTGCTTTGGGCAGGATGGCCATTTTGACGATATTAATTCTTCCTAGCCAAGAGCATGGGATGAGTTTCCATTGTTAGTGTCCTCTTTAACTTCTCTTAAGAGTGTCTTATAGTTGTCAGGGTATAGGTCTTTCTTTCACTTCTTTGGTTAGGTTTATTCTTAGGTATTTTATTCTTTTTGATGCAGTTGTGAATGGAATTTCTTGCCTGATTTCTCTTTCTATTGGCTCATTGTTAGTGTATAGGAAAGCCACAGATTTCTGGGTGTTACTTTTGTATCCTGCAACTTTGCTGTATTCCGATATCAGTTCTAGTAGTTTTGGAGTGGAGTCTTTAGGATTTTTTATGTACAATATCATGTCATCTGCAAATAGTGACAGTTTAACTTCTTTACCAATCTGGATTCCTTGTATTTCTTTGTTTTGTCTGATTGCCGTGGCTAGGGCCTCCAGTACTATGTTTTTGAATTCGGTTTGCTAATATTTTATTGAGTATTTCTGCATCTACATTCATCAGGGATATTGGTGTATAATTTACTTTTTTGGTGAGGTCTTTTCCTGGTTTTGCTATTAGGGTCATGTTGGCTTCATAGAATGAGTTTGGGAGTATTCACTCCTCTTCTATTTTTTGGAAAACTTTAAGGAGGATGGGTATTATATCTTCTCTGTATGTCTGATAAAATTCCGAGGTAAATCCATCTGGCCCAGGGGTTTTGTTCTTGGGTAGTTTTTGATTACCGCTTCAATTTCTTTGCTGGTAATTGGTTTGTTTAGGTTTTGTGTTTCTTCCTTGGTCAGTCTTGGAAGGTTGTATTTTTCTAGGAAGTTGTCCATTTCTTCTAGGTTTTCCAGCTTCTTAGCAGATAGGTTTTCATAGTAGTCTCTAATAATTCTTTGTATTTCTGTTGGGTTTGTCGTGATGTTTCCTTTCTCTTTTCTGATTCTGTTGATGTGTGTTGATTCTCTTTTTCTCTTAGTAAGTCTGGCTAGAGGCTTATCTATTTTATTTATTTTCTCAAAGAACCAGCTCTTGGTTTCATTGATTTTTTCTATTGTTTTATTCTTCTCAATTTTGTTTATTTCTTCTCTGTTCTTTATTATGTCCCTCTGACTTTAGGCCTCATTTGTTCTTCTTTTTCCAATTTTGATAACTGTGACGTTAGACTATTCATTTTGGTTTGTTCTTCCTTCTTTAAATATGCCTGGAGTGCTATATACTTTCCTCTTAAGACTGTTTTTGCTGTATCCCACAGAAGTTGGGGCTTTGTGTTGTTGTTGTCATTTATTTCCAGATATTGCTGGATCTCCATTTTAATTTGGTTGTTGATCCATTGACTATTTAGAAGCGTGTTGTTAAGGCTCCATGTGTTTGTGAGCCTTTTTGCTTTCTTGGTACAATTTATTTCTAGTTTTATACCTTTGTGGTCTGAAAAGTTGGTTGGTAGAATTTCAATCTTTTTTAATTTACTGAGGCTCTTTTTGTGGCATATTATGTGGTCTATTCTGGAGAATGTTCCATGTGCACTTGAGAAGAATGTGTATCCTGCTGCTTTTGGATGTAGAGTTCTATAGATGTCTACTAGGTCCATCTGTTCTAGTGTGTTGTTCAGTGCCTCTGTGTCCTTACTTATTTTCTGTCTGGTGGATCTGTCCTTCGGAGTGAGTGGTGTGTTGAAGTCTCCCAAAATGAATGCATTGCATTCTATTTCCTCCTTTAATTCTGTTAGTATTTGTTTCACATATGTTGGTGCTCCTGTGTTGGGTGCATATATCTTTATAATGGTTATATCCTCTTGTTGGACTGACCTGTTTATCATTATGTAATGTCCTTCTTTATCACTTGTTACTTTCTTTGTTTTGAAGTCTATTTTGTCTGATACTAGTACTGCAACACCTTCTTTTTTCTCCCTATTGTTTGCATGAAATATCTTTTTACATCCCATGACTTTTAGACTGTGCATGTCTTTGGGTTTGAGGTGAGTCTCTTGTAAGCAGCATATAGATGGGTCTTGCTTTTTTATCCATTCAGTGACTCTATGTCTTCTGATTGGTGCATGCAGTCCATTACATTTAGTGTGACTATTGAAAGATGTGTACTTATTGCCATTGCAGGCTTTAGATTCGTGGTTACTAAAGGTTCCAGGTTACTTTCCTTACTATCTCAGAGTCTAACTTAACTCACTCAGTATGCTGTTAACAAACACAATCTAAAGGTTCTTTTCTTTTTCTCCTCCTTTTTCTTCCTCCTTCATTCTTTATATATTGGGTATCAGAATCTATACTTTTTCTCTGTCCCTTGATTGGCTTTGGGGATAGTCAATTTAATTTTGGATTTGCCTCGCAATCAGCTGCTCCACCCTCCCTAGCATGATTTTACTACCTCTGGTGACAGCTATCCAACCTTAGGAACACTTCCATCTGTAGCAGTCCCTCCAAAATAGACTGTAGAGATGGTTTGTGGGAGGTAAACTCTCTCAGCTTTTGCTTATCTGGAAATTGTTTAATCCCCCCTTCAAATTTAAATGATAATCTTGCCAGATAAAGTAATCTTGGTTCCAGGCCCTTCTGCTTCATGGCATTAAATACATCATGCCACTCCCTTCTGGCCTGTAAGGTTTCTGCTGAGGAGTCTCTTGTTCGTCTGATGGGCTTTCCTTTGTATGCGATCTTATTTCTGCCTCTGGCTGCTTTTAACAGTCTGTCGTTATCATTGATCTTTCCCATTTTAATTACTATGTGTCTTGCTGTTGTCTTCCTTGGGTCCCTTGTGTTGGGAGATCTGTGGATCTCCATATCCTGAGAGACTATCTCCTTCCCCAGATTGGGAAGTTTTCAGCAACTACCTCCTCAAAGACACTTTCTATCCCTTTTCCTCTCTCTTCTTCTTCTGGTATCCCTATAATGCAAATATTGTTTCGCTTGGATTGGTCACACAGTTCTCTCAATATTCTTTCATTTTTAGAGATCCTTTTTTCTCTCTGTGCCTCAGCTTCTTTGTATTCCTTTCGCTAGTTTCTATTTCATTTATTGTCTCTTCCACCATATCCAACCTGCTTTTAATACCCTCCATTGTGTTCTTTAATGATTGGATCTCTGACCTGAATTCATTCCTGAGTTCTTGGATGTCTTTCCGTACCTCCGTTAGGATGTTCATTATTTTTATTTTGAACTCCCTTTCAGGAAGAGTCACGAGGTCCATATCATTTAAATCTTTCTCGGGAGTTGTATTAACAATTTTACTCTGGACAAGGTTCCTTTGGTATTTCGTGTTTGTATATGGCGCCCTCTAGTGTCCAGAAGCTCTATTCTGGAGCTGCTCAGCCCCTGAAGCAATGTTAGGGTTCGCAGGGGAGCGGTACTGGGGGTAGGAAAGAACTGTTCCCTGCCTCCGGGCTCCTGTGCCTGCCTCCACTGCCTGAGCCTGTGGGCCGGGCACACAGGTATAAGTTTTTGTCCCAGAGCAGCCAGACATGGATCCCTGCTTTCTACAAGCAGCCGGAATCCCAGTCTCCCCAGGATCTCTGCCTGTATTAACTTTCCAACCTGGTAGTCATGCGAGTCTCATGAAAGCACCATGAAATGTAGGTTTGTGCTCCCAGCGCAGATCTCCGGAGCTAGGTATTCAGCAGTTCAAATCCTTCCACTCCCTCCCTGCTCCGTTTCTCTTCCTCCTGCTGGTGAGCTGGGGTGGGGGAGGGGCTCGGGTCCCGCGTAGCCACAGCTCCGGTACGTCACCCCATTCGCTGAGGTCTGCTCTTTTCTCCAGGTGTGTGCAGTCTGGCGCCGTCCTCTTTCCTGTTGCTCTCTCAGGATTAGTTGCGCCAATTAAATTTTCTAATTGTATCCAGTTTTAGGAGGAAGCCTCTGTCTCTCCTCTCACACCACCATCTTTAATCCTCTTCACCACTGAGTTTTATCAAACATTTAGTGAAGACCTAATACCCATCCTCCTTAACATTTTCCAAAGAGTAGAAGAAGAGGGAATACTTCCAAATTTATTCTATGAGGCCAGCATCACTCTAATACCAAAACCAGGCAAAGACACCACAAACACAGAAAATTACGGATCAATATCCCTGATGAACGTGGAAGCAAAAATACTTAACAAAATATTAGTAAACTGAATTCAAAAATACATAAAAAATATCACCCACCATGATCAAGTAGGATTTATTCCAGAGATGCAAGGATGGTACAACATTCGAAAATCCATCAACATCATTCACCACATCAACAAAAAGAAGGATAAAAACCACATGATCATCTCCACAGATGCTGAAAAAGCATTTGACAAAATTCAACATCCACTCATGATAAAAACTCTCAGCAAAATGGGTATAGAGGGCAAGTACCTCAACATACTATAGGTCATATATGACAAACCCACAGCCAATATCATACTTAACAGCAAGAAGGTGAAAGCTTTTCCTTTAAGATTGGGAACAAGACAAGGATGTCCACTCTCCCCACTTCTATTCACCACAGTACTGGAGGTCCTAGCCATGGCAATCAGACAACACAAAGAAATAAAAGGCATCCAGATTGGCAAGGAAGAACTTAAACTGTCCCTGTTTGCAGAAGACATGATATTGTACATAAAAAACCCTAAAGAAACCACTCCAAAACTACTAGGAATCTAATATCTGAATTCAGCAAAGTTGCAGGATACAAAATTAATACACAGAAAGCTGTGGCATTCCTATACACTAATAATGAACTATCAGAGAGAGAAATCAGGAAAACAATTCCATTCACAGTTGCATCAAAAAGAATAAAATACCTAGAATAAACCTAACCAAGAAAGTAAAAGACGTATACTCTGAAACCTGCAATACACTCATGAGAGAAATTAAAGAAGATACCAATAACTGGAAACAGATCCCATGCTCATGGATAGGAAGAATTCATATTGTCAAAATGGCCATCCTGCCTAAAGTGGTCTACAGATTCAAAGCAATCCCTATCAAAATACCAACAGCATTCTTCAACAAACTAAAGAAGATCACTTTAAAATTCATATGAAACCACAAAAGACCCCAAATAGCCAAAGCAATCCTGAGCAGGAAGAATAAAGCTGGGGGGATTATGCTCCCCAACTTCAAGCTCTACCACAAAGCCATAGTAATCAAGACAATTTTGTTTTGGCACAAGAACAGACCCATAGACCAATGGAACAGAACACTGATATAAACCCAACAATATATGATCAATTAATATATGATAAAGGAGCCATGCAGATACAATGGGGAACGGCAGCCTCTTCAACAGCTGGTGTTGGCAAAACTGGATAGCTACATGCAAGAGAATGAAACTGGATTATTGTTTAACCCCATACACAAAAGTAAATTCAAAATGGATCAAAGACCTGAATGTAAGTCATGAAACCATAAAACTCTTAAAGACAACATAGACAAATTCTCCTGAATATAAGCATGAGTAACTTGTGTTTTTTTTTTTGTATTCTGAGAGGGCATCTCTCATATTTATTGATCAAATGGTTGTTAACAACAATAAAATTCTGTATAGGGGACTCAATGCACAATCATTAATCAACTCCAAGCCTAATTCTCAACAGTCCCCAATCTTCTCAAGCATAACGAACAAGTTCTTAACATGGTGAACCAGTTCTTAACATAGTGAATAAGTTTTTACATGGTGAACAGTGCAAGGGCAGTCATATCACAGAAACTTTCGGTTTTGATCACGCATCAAGCATGAGTAACTTCTTCCTGAACGCATCTCCTTGAGCAAGGGAAACAAAAGCAAAAATGAACTCATGGGACCACAACAAACTAAAAAGTTTCTGTACAAAAAAAGGACACCATTAACAGACAAAGGCATCCTACAGTATGGGAGAATATATTTGTAAATGACATATCCGACAAGAGGTTAACATCCAAAATATATAAAGAACTTAAACGCTTCAACACCCAAAAAGCAAATAACCCGATTAACAAATGGGCAGAAGGTATGAAGAGACACTTCTCCAAAGAAGGAATTCAGATGGCCAACAGACACATGAAAAGATGCTCCACATCACTAATCATCAGGGAAATGCAAATTCAATCCACAATGAGATATCACCTCACACCAGTAAGGATGGCTAGCATCAAAAAGACTAAGAACAACAAATGCTGGCAAGGATGTGGAGAAAGGGGAACCCCCCTACACTGCTGGTGGGAATGTAAGCTAGTTCAACCATTGTGGAAAGCAATATGGAGGTTCCTCAAAAAACTAAAAATAGAAATACCATTTGATCCGGGAATCCCATTCCTTGGAATTTACCCAAAGAATACAACTTCTCAGATTCAAAAAGACATATGCACCCCTATGTTTATCACAGCACTTTTTACAATAGCCAAGACATGGAAGCAACCTGTCTGTCAGTAGATGAGTGGATAAAAACACAATGGAATACTATTCAGCCATAAGAAAAAAACAAATCCTGCCATTTGCAACAACATGGATGGAGCTGGAGGACATTATGCTCAGTGAAATAAGCCAGGCAGAGAAAGACAAATGCCAAATGATTTCCTTCATTTGTGGAGTATAACAACGAAGCAAAACTGAAAGAACAAAATAGCAACAGACTCACAGACTCTCAGAAGGGACTAGCAGTTACCAAAGGGGAGGGGAGGGGTGGGGGAGGGCGGGTGGCAAGGGATGGAGAAGGGGTTTGAGGGGTATGATGTTTAGTACACATGGTGTGGGTATCACAGGGAAAATAGTGTAACATAGAGAAGGCAAATAGTGAATCTGTGGCATCTTACTACACTGATGGGCAGTGACTGAATTGGGGTATGGGTGGGGACTTGATAATATGGGTGAATGTAGCAACCACATTGTTTTTTCATGTGAAACTTTCATAAGAGGTTATATCAATAATACCTTTATAAAAATTTTTTTAAAAAGATATACAAAGAGCTTCTTACCTAGACACATAGTAGTCAAACTACTGAAAGTAGACAACAAAGAGAAAGTCTTATATTTCCTGACCAGAGGAATTGTTAGAAATCAATTTTGGAAAATTTCCAAAACTTGACATTAAAGAACCACACTTCTGAAAATTAGGCAACTTGATGAAATGGAGAAACTCCCAGGAAAATATAAATGATCAAAACTGACTCCAGAAGAAACAGAAAATCCATACAGATTTACAGATAATTAATAGATTTAGTAATTTAAAGTCTTCCTACAAAGAAAACCACAGGTTCGGATGACTTCACTTATGAATTGTCTAAAATATTTAAACCAACTCATTCTATGAGACTAGTATTTTGCTGATAGTAAAGCCAAACAACCCCATAGCAAAGCCAAAAACATAATTAAAACTAGAAAATAAAATGAAACATACAATATTTTTCATAAACATTGATACAGAAATCCTAAACCAAATTCACCTATATATATACATATCATTTCCAAGTAAGATTTTTTCCAAACACACAAGGTCAGTTTCACTTCTGAAAATCAAGTAACATAATACACTGTATTCATGGAATATAGGAAAAAAGCAACATGATCATCTCAAGGTTCACAGATAATGTATTTGATGAAACACAAATTTATGACCAAAATTCTCAACAAACTAGAACAGAGAAAGGAACTTTCTCAACTTGGTAAGGAAATCTATAAAAACCCTACAGTTAATATCACACTTAGTGCCAAAGGCTGAAGATACTCACCTAAATATCCTAAAAAGTGTACGCAAGATGATTGCTGTTGTAAATACTGGCAGTGCCATTGTAAATCTTTGAATATTATATATTCAAATTGGTACTCTAATACAGGTACACAGCTGATTATCTGTTTATCATGTTAACCTTACTAAACTCATAAATTCTAAGTATTTGTCTATAGTTTCTATGCTGACAACCATATCTGTTCATAAGGAGAGCTGTTTCTTGCTTTCCAGGGCTTATACCTTTTGCTGTTGCCAATCTTAAAAAGAGCACTTCCAACATTCCATTACTATTACATTTAGAGTAAGTTTGAGTAGATAATCTTTATTGCTAATTTCCTAAGAATTTTTATCATGATATGTATTTTAATCACCTTTCTCATCCTTTACAAGTTCTGTCACATTTTGTTTCTTAAAACAACTAATTTTTCATAGTTTTCAAACTAACTTTCAAAGAACAAAGTTTTAGACTTGTATCCTTGTTTTTGAGTTATTTTCTATTCTTATCATCCCTTCCTGACTTTATTCTGCTGTTCTCTAATTTATAACAGGCACTTGACTCATTCCAGTATTTTTGATAACCGCCATTTCCAGATGTTCTCTTAATTCCATTATGATTTCTTCATTGACCCCTAAGTTATTTAGAAAAAATTAGAAATTCAGCTTCTAGTTTAAGCCAGTTATGATCAGAGAACACATTATGATATAATTTGGTATTGTTGATACTTGCTGCTTTGTGGCTTAGTGTGTGGATAGCTTTTGAACATGTCTCTTATTTTCTAAAAGAATGCATCTACTTATTAAAGGTAAGATTCTTTATGTTTACTCATAATAGCTCAAACCAATTCTAGCTATGCAAATCTGCTATTCTAATTTCTGTCTGCTCAATCTACTAGTAATTTATGGACAAGTCATTTAACAATTCCCACTGATGATCCATCTGAAATTAAATCAAGCTTTGTCTTACATATTTTGATTTTACCAAATGTAAACAAGTTTAAACTTACTTAATTTCATAGAGAATTGTTTCTTTTGAAGAACATGTTTTGATATAATTTATTTTCTTATTTTAATGGTATGTTATAAAAACTTCCAAATGACCATGTTTCTCCCTTATTTTGCCTTAAAATTATACATTACCAAATCTGACAACCTCTGACTTTTAACTGACACATCCTTTATTTACTGTGATTACAGATATATTTGTATTTACATTCATTTTGACCATTTTATTTTATTTACCTTTGGTTTTTCTATTTTTCTTTCCTATGATTTGTATTTCTTTTTTGAGTGGTTACCTGTAAAGTTTTGACAGGCTTATCAGTTTTATTAAAATCTGAAGTTATTTCTCCCCCCCCAAATAAAAGGAGTAAACATTACTCCTATCACCTAACTCCTTGTTTCTACAAATTTTAGTTGTACCTATTATGCTCAAATTTATCAACATTACTATTACTATTTTATATAGCTAATTTGTTTTTTTTTTACCAGCTATTTCCAATATCTTTGCTTATCCATCACCTTTTATATTACAAGCCTTTCTAGGCTCAATTTCTTTTTGAAGAACACATTTTAATGAACCTTTCACTAAGCATCAACTAGCGGTAAACTTGCAGTAGTTTTTGTCTGAAAGTACCTGTTTCATTTTATTTCTTGAATGATATTTTGAGCTACAAAGTATTCTAGGGTGGCAGCTATTTTCTCAGCTCAGTCTTCAGATTTCAATAACTGCTGCCACAGACTGTAGTCAATGTCATTCTCAGTCCTACTTATTTATTTATTGAAGTATAAATGATCTACAAAATAATTGTTTAAAGTATAAAATTATATACATTGTAAAATGCTCACCATCATAAGTGTTACCATCTGTCACCATACAAAATTACTACAATTATTACTGATTATATTCCATGTGTTTTACTTTCAACCCTGTGACTGCTTATTTTATAACTGGAGGATGTACCTCTTTATCCTCTTCACCTATTTTACCCATCCCATTACCCCACCTTTCTTATGGCAACTAGAAGTTTATTGTCCATATTTATGAGTCTATTTGTTTTGTTTCATTTTTTAGATTCCATATGTAAGTGAAACCATATGGTGTTTGTCTTTCTCTGATTTATTTCTCTTAGCATAATGCCCTCTAGGTCCATCTATGTTGTTGCAAATGTTTCATTCTTTGTTGTGGCTGAGTAATATTTACACTCACACACACACCACATCTTCTTTGTCTATTCATCTATTGATAGACACTCTGGTTGCTTCCATATCTTGCCTATTGTAAAAAAATACTTTAATAAACACATGGGTGCATGTATCTTCTCAAATTAGTGCTTTTGCTTTGGGAAAATTCCCAGAAATGGAATTACTGGATCATACAGTATTCCTACATTTAGTTCTCTTGAGGAGCCTCCATACTGTTTTCCATAAAGGCTGCACCAACTTACATTGTCACCAACAGTGCATAATGGATCCCTTTTTTCCACATCCTCGCCAACACTTGTTATCCCTTATCTTTTTGATACTAGCCATTCTGACTGGTGTGGTATCTCACTGTGGTTTTGATTTTCTGACTTCCCTGATGATTACGGATGTTCAGCATCTTTTTCATGTGTCTATTAGCCATCTGTCTTCTTTTGAAAAATGTCTACTTAAGTCCTCTGTCTTTTTACAATCAGATTATTTATTGTTGTTCAGTTATATCAGTTTTTTATATATTTTGGATATTAACTCATTGTCAGATATATCATTTGAAGATATATTCACCGACTCAGCAGGTTGCCTTTTTACTTTGTTGATGCTTTCCTTTGCTGTACAGAAGATTTTTAGTTTGATGTAGTTTATTTTTACTCTTGTTTCCCTTACCTGGGGAGACACAGCCAGAAAAAAATTACTAATGCCAATGTTCAAGAGTTTACTGCCTGTTTTCTTTTAGGAGTTTCCTGGTTTGAGGTGTTACATTTAGGTCTTCAATCCATTTTGAATTTACTATGTGCAAGATGTAAGAGAGAGGTCCAGTTTCATTCTTTTGCTCATAACTGTCCAGTTTTCCCAATACCATTTACTAAAGAGACTATCTTTTCCCCATTTATATCCTTGCCTTTGTTATAGATTATTTGACTATGTAAGTATGGGCTTCTTTCTGGGCTTTCAATTCTGTTCCATTGACCTATGTGTCTATTTTGCACCAGTACCACAGTGTCTTGATTACTGTAGCTTTGTAGTATAGTTTGAAATCAGGAAAACTAGAACCTCCAGCTTTGTTCTTTCTCAAGACTGATTAAGCTATTCATAGTCTTTTTTGATTTCATACACATTTTAGGATTATTTGCTCTAGAGTTTTTTGAAAAATGCCATTGGTATTTTGATAGGGATTTCACTGAATCTGTTGAAGGTTCATTGAACCATTGAAGACTGCTTTTGGTGGTGTGGCTATTTTGACAATACTAATTCTTCCAGTACAAGAGCATGTAATATCTTTCCATTTATTTGCATCTTCTTCGCTGTGTTACATCAATGTCTTAAACTTTCAAATGTGCAGGTCTTTCACCTACTTCATTAAATTTATTCCTAGGTGTTTTATTCTTTGATACAAATGTAATTAGGATTGTTTTCTTGATTTCTCTTTTGGCTAGCTTGTTATTAGCGTATAAAAACACAACAGATTTCTATACAGATTTCTGTATATTGATTTTGTATCCTTCACCTTTACACTATTTATTTACTCTAATAGTGTTTTTTTTCTTTGGTGGAGTCGCTAGCATTTTCTATATATAGTATCATGTCATACAGTGACAATTTTACTTTTTTCTTACAAATTTGGATGCCTTTTTCTCATCTGACTCCTGTAGCTAGACTTCCAGTAATACGTTGAATAAAAGTGATAAATATGGACATCTTTGTCTTGTTCCTGATCTTAGAAAAGCTTTTGGCTTTTCATTGAGTATGTTAGCTGTGGGTTTGTCATATATGACCTTTATTATATTAAGGTATGTTCCCTCTATAACCACTTTGTTGAGAGTTTTTATCAAGGATGGATGTTGAATTCTGTCCAGTGCTTTTCCTGTATGTACTGAGATGATCATATAGGTCTTATCCTTTGTTTTATTAATGTGGTATATCACACTGATTGATTTGTAGATATTGAACTATTCTTGCATCCCTAGAATAAACTTCACTTAGTCATAGTGAATGATCTTTTAAAGGTATTTTTAAAATTTGGTTTGCTAATATTTTGTTGAAGATCTCTGCATCTATATCCATTAGGGGAATTGGTCTGTAATTTTCATATTTTTGTAATGTCTTTGGTTTTAGTATCTGGGTAATGGTGGCCTTGTAGACTGAATCTGGAAGTATTCCTTCCTCTTTAAATTTCTGGAATACTTTTAGAGGATTAGTATTAAGTCTTCAAATACTTAGTAAAAATTGCCTGTGAAGCCATCTGGTCCTGTACTTTTGTTTGTTGGGAGTTTTTTTATTACTGATTCAATTTTATTAAATGCATAATAGGTCTGTTCAGATTTTCTACTTCTTACTGGTTCAGTTTTGGAAGATTAAGATTGCATGTTCTCAGGAATATATCCATTGCTTCTAGATTGTCCAACTTGTTCATATGTATTTTTTCCTAGTAGTGTCTTTCAGTCCTTTGTATTTGTGTTGTTGGTTGTAACTTTTCATTTCTGATTTTGAGTCCTGTCTATTTCTTGAATCTGGGTAAAGTTTTTACTTTCATTGATCTTTTGTATTTTTTGTCTTTATTTCATATCATTCCTCTCTCATATTTATTATTTCCTTACCGCTACTGACTTTGGGCTTTGTTTATTCTTCTTTCTCTAGTTCCTTTAGGTCAAGGGTTAGAATGTTTATTTGGGATTTTTCTTGTTTCCTGAGGTAGGCCCATATTAACTTTCCTCTTCAAACGGCTTTTGCAAATTCAAAGATTTAAAACTTTTGTGTTCCTATTTTCACTAGTCTCTGAGTATTATTCGATTTCCCTTTTTCTTTCTTTACTGGCCCATTGGCTGTTTAGTAGCATGTTGTTTAGCTTACATGTGTTTGTTTCTTCTACTTTTTCTTGTAATTGATATCCAATTTCATACCGTTGAGGTTAGAAAAGTTGTTTGGTATGATTTTGATCTTCATAAATTCACTGAGACTTGTGGCCTAACATGATGTATTCTAGAAAATGTGCACTTGAAAAGAATGTATATTCTGTTTTTTTGGACGCAATGTTCTATATATATACTTGTTAAATCCTAGTCTAATGTATCATTCAAAGCCACTATTTCCTTGCTGATTTTCTGGGTAATCCATCCATTGATTTAAGTGGGATGTTAAAGTTCCCTACTATTATTGTATTAATGTCAATTTCTCCCTTTTTATCTGTAAATGTCTGCTTTATATATTAGGTACTCTTTTGTTGGGTACATAGATATTTATAATTGTTTTATCTCCTTGCTGGACAGAACCCTTTATCATTATGTAATGTCCTTCTCTGTCTCCTGTTACAGCCTTTGTTTTAAAGTCTACTTTGATGTAAGTACTGCTACCTAACTTTTTTGTTTTACTTCCATTTGCATGAAATATCTTTTTTCTATCCCCTAAACTTTAGTCTGTGTGCATATTCAGGTCTGAAGTCTCTTGTAGGCAGCATACAGATGGATCAGTTACCTCGTATCTTTTGATTGGAACATACATCCAATTACATTTAAGTAATTATTGATAGTTATGTACTTATTGCCATTTTGCCCATTGTTTTCTGGTTTTTGTAGTTCTCTGATCTTCTTTTGTTATCTTCTCTTGTGCATCATGAGTTTCTTTAGTATTAAGATTACATGCCTTTCTCTTTATTTTTTAACTATTATAGGTTTTTGGTTATGGTGAGTTATACATAACATCCTATGTGTATAGCACTACATGCTGACAAGTGCTTTAGTTTGAACACATTCTATCAGCACTACATTTTTTACTCCATCCTCTATGTTTTACGATGTTGTACTTTACATCTTCTTATTCTTTTTATTTTATATATCCCTTGACTAATTTTTTAGGCATGACTGATTTTACTCTTCCTTTTAATCTTCATACTAGATTTTAAGTAATTGGTCTACTACCCTAACTGTTTGCTTTTACTAGTGGAAATTTTCCCCTTTAATATTTTCTTTCATCTTTAGTTATGACTTTTTATACTTAAAGAAGTCCTTTTAACATTTCTTATAGGGCTGGTTTAGTGGTGATGAACTCTTTTAACTTATGTTTACCTGTGAAGCTATTTATCTCTCTTAACTCTGAATAATAACCTTGCAGGTAGAGTATTCTTGGCTAAAGGTTTTTTTTTTCTCTCAGCACTCTGAATATATCATGCTACTCAATTCCCTTTCTGGACTGTAGAGTTTCTGCCAAAAATCAGCTGATAGCTTTATGGGGGGTGGGAGAGTTCCCTTTTATGTGATTTGTTGCGTCTCTCTTGCTACTTTTAAGATTCTTTATCATTAATCTCTGACATTTTAATTATTACATGTCTTGGTGTGGACCTCCTTGGCTTCATCTTGTTTGGGGGCTCTCTGTGCTTCCTGGACTTGGATGTCTATTTCCTTCCCCAGAGTTAGGGAAGTTTTCAGCTATTATTTCTTCAAATTAGTTTTCCACCCTTTCTTTCTTCTCCTCTTAGTATTCCTGTAACACAAATGTTAGGATGTTTGATATTGTCCTAGAGCTCCATTAACACATCCTCATTTCTTTTTATTCTTTTTTTCCTGCTGCTCCACTTGAGTGCTTTCTATTACTGTCTTCTAGATTGTTGATCTGTTCTTCTGTGTTCTCTAATCAGCTGTTGATTCCTTTTACCATATTTTTCATTTCATTTATTGTACTTTTCAACTCTATTGGGTCTCTGTTATATTTCCTTTCTCGTTGTTGAAGTCCTTGCATTCATCCACTATTTTGAAATCCAGTTTTGGCTCGCAGGCTGGAGGCTGGGTCGGCATGGGTCAGGATTGTCTGGTGAGTGTGCTGCAGTGTGTCCAAGGGGGTGCAATCAGGAGAAGTCTTGCTGACTGCTGCTGGGGCTGTACTGATAGAGCACGCAGGGATAGAAGGGGTGCAGATGGTTGTAGTCCAAGTGTGTGCTAACGTAGCTGCAGGGAATGCTTTTATATTCAATGGATATAATAATTATTTACTATGGGTTTTACGTTTATATAGTGGAAGTAAAAATAATTAGGGTAAATTGTCCCCAGGCAGAGCTGGTGTCTTGTTTATGGGCTTATGGCCTACTTTTCGTAGACTTAATCCAAAATCAGAATAAACTCACCCCCGCCCCCCAAACAAGAACACAAACACTTAATATTTCTTTCAATGTCAATAGGTACTGGGGGTCATATGTAATTACTTGAATGGGGGACTTTTTCCTTTCCACCCTACAGTGTTTTGTTTGTTTAACATAGGATATTAAATAACAAATGCCAGGCACACACACAAACATGCTTGGTAACTCAGAGGGCTATCCAGCACTCAGATAGCTCTTTTTGTTTCTGGTTCCTACAGGTTCCCTTATTTCCTTGTTTACTACCAGAATTAAAAAAGGTAAGAATGCTTATTGTGGTTTAATAGGGAATATACACTTTGTGTTGGCTGCTTAATTTTAAGGAGACAGTCAAGATTAATGTACCTTGTAATCCAGGTGCTTGCTGAGTGGAGGAATAAAATTACTCAGGGACAAATAAGACACCAGGGAGCCACTGTGTACTGAGCACGTTTAAAGAAACAGATCTAAAACAGCACAACACAAACTCAACATAACAGTTTTTCAAGGGTGCTAAGGAGCACACTTATCCTACAAGTCTCTTCCTACTGTTAGAGAAAAGGTGGGCTATGATGCACTGGCCCTCTTGGTCCTCAAAAGAACCTGATGCAGGGAAGTAAAGCACAAACATGGCCACGGCCTGCACAAGAACCCCAGCTCAGCTACACAGTTGACCACAAAAAAAACACGTATGGATGGGTGACACCAAACTTCCAAGGAGTTCTGGGGGCACCTCCATCCCAGCCACCAGTTTGACCCTGAGACAACTATACCAGGTGAACCCCATTTGCAGCTTAGTGGCTTTCAGGCCTGGGTGAACAACCCACAGGATGCTAATCAAAGCATCACTGCATAAGCCATAAATTGATATAACTAGAAAGAGAATGTACATGCTTCCATAATGTTTTGCTCATAGCGTTACATTTTTCATGGACATTTATAAGTTTTGATTATTTTATATTTTTAGGTCCTCTGCATCACATAAATAAGTAACTGCTCTTAATGAATTAACCCCTCTCTACTTATTTTAATTATCAATAACAAGTCCCCAACTGGAAACACATCCCATACACTAACATGTCCATGTTACACCATCATGAGGCATTATCACAGTAGTTGGGGGGATAGGAAGAAAGAAAATATGGTTGGCAATGGTGGTGATAATTACATACATGTAATGAAACACTGAAGTTGTAGTTCCAAAGGGAAAAACAGGAACTATAAACTTGTTACTAAGATTCCTGTCCATTGTATTGGTGTCTACAGAAGTCAAAATATCAGTCAAGTCCTGAACAGCTTTTCAGAACGTTACTCGGCCACCTGCAGTCAGCGTGTAAGGTGCTGAGAGGAAAAGGCAGCAAGGAGACAGAAGTGGGGCTGGCAAACGGTCAACGTTTTATTCAGCAAATACCTACCATAAATTTTTAAAAGGCATTATCTATAAATGGGGGCATCTAAAGAAATCTATCTCCTAAGTAAGGCAGAGTCCCTACAATGCCAAGTGTGCAGAACCAGCACTAATCAAAAAATCTAATTATCTAATAAAAACACACAGTAAAAATGTCCTTTTATGTAATAGTCACAGAAAAGACAGTCACCATCACATCAAGCTTCTCTTACACAGAGACTGAGTGTGGTAAGGGGTCAGGAAGAAAGCTCTGGAGATGAATACCAGCTCAGCCAGGAAACCATAGCACTATGTCCTTACCTATACAAGCAAGGACAACTAGCCTGAGGACTTGAGATGGTTAAATGAAGTATATCCTACATTAAACAACACACCCAGGGCACGGCAGACCTGCAATACATGACAGTAAGTAATCCAAGGTGACTATTACCAGAAAAAAACTACAAGTAGGAGCATCCAGCTCACAGAATTGAGCTCACGTGTGCAATAAAATTGCCCTGTCTGTTTTTGTAATCCAAACATAAGGATGGGTTTGTGCCAGAGAACACACCTTCTACTGTCACTTCTGTTGTGTGACTCATGGAAAACATTACAAAATAGGAATCACTAAGGGAAGCATAATAAGACACTCCCGGGCCCCACACTAAACAAAAAATTTAACCATAAACAACTCTTAAAGAAATAACTTATCAGTACAAATGCACAAATATACTCTAATACTATACTGAAAGTACTCTAACAAAGGAATCACTTGTGAATAAGCCCAAAATGATCTAAAGACATAGCAGGTAATTGATATTTAACATACTATTAACATAGGAGGTAATTAGCATTTACTGGGTGCCCAATACATATTCTTGCATTTATTCCTTATAAAACTATACGGATTAAATCCTATCATTCCCTTTTTCCAAAGGAGGAACAGAGGCAGTCCTAGTATGAACGTAAGCAAGTCTAATTTCAAAATCTATACTTGCCACTTTCAGACTGATGGCCTTAAATTTTAAGTCTAAATAAACAACGAAAGAATTCAACAAACCTAATACTTATAAAAAAAAAAAAAAGGCCAGAAAAACAAGCATGATATGTACACCCCCCCCAACAAAGGGAATTCCATGGATGGGGTGGGCCAAGCCGGGCAGTCACCCCTCTGGACTCTGTGTGGCCTCGGCAGGCTATTTAAAAGCACCACAGCTCCAGTGTGTCAGCGCTCAGACGGTTGCTGTTAGGCATGTGGGCATAAAGCGTTCTGGTGCCCATCAACTACTGAGACTAAATTCATGCTAGCCATTATTACATATGAATAAGGAGATAATTGGGAAGAATGATCAATAAAGCAGTGGTTTGGGTCTGAACTCTTAGATTTTATGTGAGCTTCCCCATCGGTGCAACTTACTTTACTGCTTAAATTTTCTACTTAAGTATGCTGTTTTTTAAATACAAAAATCAAAGCTATTTTTATTTTAGGGGTGAATAAAAATCTCACTTTGGACAAGAAGCATATATGGGGATCATAGGAAGTTATCCAAATTGAAGATTTTGTATTAAAAAGTCTGCACAACTTTCAAGGGCCTTGGAACACAACACAGGATGCAAGGAGCCTTGTGCTACTGCAATGCACCAATCAGTGACGTGGTCAGATCTTTAGATTAACTAAATACAATCCCACATCTTTAAATCATGCTATTAAATCATGCTTTAAATCATGTGTAGAGGTGGTCCTCTACACAGGCATGATGAAAGTACGTATCAACAAAAGCTGACCAAGTTTAACAGAGTTCAAGGGGAAGCAGCAAACATCAGATGCTCTGTGCAGTTAGAAGAAGGGCTTGGGATAAGCCTTAATCCAACAGGACTTTCTGAAAAGCGAATGACAAGAAAGAAAATTCTTGAATCCAATGACAGATATTACTGAAACAGATAGAAGGAATCAGTAAACAAGTGAGGCTGTGAGCCTAAGTCATCCCCCAGGATTTACCAATCAGGAAACCTTTGGAAGCATTCATACATACCAAACAGGCAACACCAATTTTCTAAACATGCAACCCTGATTAAAGGGACTTCAGAGGCCAAAAAAGCTGCCAAGAAGGACTAAAGTTTGCTAGAGTTACCAGAAGAAAGTGGACTCTGTTAAAAGTCCACTGGACCTGTTTTCCAACAATCTTTAGCTGCTTTAACCCCTAGAGTAATATTTGAAGTTTTTAAATTTTAAATAGTCTCATATATGCAATACTACTTTATACACATAAAAAATTTCATAATAAATTTGGATACTTCTTAGATACCATTGGGAAGAAGGATGTTTCTTTTTGAGTACAAAATTTTTTCTTAATTATGGAGATGGATAGTCATGCTTGCACAATAATGTGAATGTACTTAATGTCATGAACTGTACTTAAGAATGGTTAAGATGCAAATTTTGTATTATGTATATTTTGCCATAATTTTTTCATTGCTCTTTCCTAATTGGAAAAGATCACATATTATTGCAATGAACCACATATGACCACTGAGAGGTGGAGAAAAGGTGCTTGTCTCTTAAGTTCATTTTTCTCTCAACTGAGACTTCCTAGGGTGGTTGAAAAAGAACTGCCAGGGATTTAACCCCACATTGACCACACAGGACAGCCATCAACAAAAGTGTCATGACTACACTTGTCAGAAAGGGCTTTGGCTTTCTCTTTCTAGCTATAATGAGGAAATGTCTGAAAATTACAAATTAAAGATCCTAGTATCTTCTTGACTTTCCCATTCAGGTGTAAAAGGCATCTCAAAGTTTTACTGGCTCCTGAGTTCTTGATGCTTCCCCAACCCCCAAGTGACCCCAGTGGCAGCCTTCCCTGAGTTCCCAACTTGGCCATCAACTCTACTTACAGTTGGTGCCGTCCTCAGCTTCTACTCTCACACACAGATCTGGGTCTTTCCAGATAGGACCATCTTCCTGGTTCATGTCACCCTGCTTCTGCCCTTGAAACCCTTTGGGTTACCCAGCTGAGGACTTCCAATGGTGCCTCACTACTCCCCTGACACCACGGCACCCCCCATACCATTCCTTGCAACCAAGGGCCTTTGCACTTCTTGTAGCCTCTACCTTTAAAGTCCTTTCCTCAAGTATCTTATGGTTAACTTCCTCAATTCCTTCTGATCTTTACCCAGAAATTACTTTCTTACTGAGGTTAGTACCCCAGCTCTCCTACCAGAATTCCAAACCATATCCCCCACCCCCACTCTATCTTTTCTCCTTAGCATTTATCACAATCTGACATACTACATATTTTGTATCTTATTTGCTGCCTACTTTTCTTCCAGAAGGCAAGAATTTTTGCTTATTTTGTTCACCCTGATGTGTGTTTCTAAACACAAAGCTTGCATGCTCACTGTGTATGTGAAATTCCTACAATCTCTATGAGTAATGAAGTTCAGAGCCCAGGGCTTTTAATCTGCCAGAACTTAAACTGTAACTCTTTTCTTCTAACTGTCCAAGGTAAACATTTAACCAGGCCCAACCTGTCCTCTTAGCAACAAATGGGCAATGGGCATAAAAACTATGTCATAAAAGGAGACACTCCAACAATAAGCTTGACCATGATAAAGTAAGGGTCTGAAACCTGGCAACTCTGCACACTCCCACCTATATTTTTCTAAGTGCCAGTGGAGACTCATCAGTGTGCCACAAAATCAGTTCCAATGACCTTTTATAAAGCAAACTAGAACAGAACAGACTATATTGCGTATAGTGGGGTTAATGTTCTCTGAAACTTTACATTTTGTATAGTTACCTATGTGTGTATTACACTGTGATTGTGGGTAAAATTGTAACATCTCCAGAGTATCTCGCCCAACTTTAGTGCATGTGCATATCCTCAGGGGTGGAGAGGAGTTCATCTCCATGTCAGTGGGTAATTACCCGGGCAACCAAGAGCATGTCTGAACCTGAGAGTTTAAGTGAAGGGGCTGGCTTGCTTCTTCTGGAACAGGGAAGAGAGAGACGGCGCTGGACTGCAGTTTGTAAGCAATAAATGGGTTTTAAACTTTATCTCTCCCTTTGACTGATTTCGGTTTTTAGAGGTATTTTGCCCTGGGATTTCCTCTTTCCAGACTTACAGTGACATAAAATGTATTTCTAACTATGGGCTATGGTCAAGAAAACTTCTGAGGAAAAGGGTCCACAAATAGCTTTCAGGAGGGTTTGTGACTTCCCCGGCCCTCCCCACAAGAGACAAAAAACCATGTGGAAAAATTCTGGGGCTGCAAATGTGCAATTTTCTAAGTGGAGACTGTGTGGCTTTCTGGTAGATTCCAGAAGGGATCCATGGTTTAAATAGGTTAGAAACCTGTAGGTTGAGATGAGAAAATAGTAAGAGAAAAGTCAATTCTCTTTCACTGCACTTCAAAGGGCTCAATATTGGGCTTTCCCTGGTACTTTCTTGACAATCTATTATGGATCAATTAGTTTATATAAATCATCCTTCAATCTATCTATATAGTCAATCTAAAATCCTAGGCTTACCATTCATTGAGATAATTATTTTCTTTCATTCGATCCTAAACCAGCCTTAGACAAGAATCCTAGCATTTGGTAAATAAGCTCGTATTTACCTACCCATGTATTTTATGATTTCAACCAGGTCTGGCCAAACTCCAGCCTAAGCCCTGACTCTGTAAGAGGCTTGGCTGACGATTATCAGAGGCCTTATCAGACTTGAACTTCCCTTACCCTTAGTTAGCTCTTAAGACAAGTGACCAAAAGAGAAAAGGGCAAACCAGCATAAGCCAGCACAGGGGTGCTTCACACATCTCCCTGTCACCTACACCCTGAGGGGGTGAACATTTGTGGGGGACAGTGACAGTCTCCTGGAACTGAGTCTACATAAATGCTACATAGGACAAACTTTCACCTGCCAGTCTTGGAACCACTTTTCTACTCACAAAAGGTTATGAGACTGCCTGGCATTTTATCCCAGGCAGCTCAGCATCTCACCATGTGAGAACACTAACCATATTAGAAGACCATCTTTACTTTCTCTTTATCAACACCTCTGAAATGAACACATCTGGAGCTCCCAGTTGGTTAAGGGACCACGTCACTTCATCAACCAAATTGATTCATTATGGGTACACATTCCTTTGTACAGGGAAGAACTTTCAGGTTAAAACTGTGAGATTTTCCTATTTCAACCTCCTGTGTTCTGCTCCATTTAGCCAGGCCCACCTCCTTGCCATCCACCACAAGAGCAGCATGGCAGGTACCAAACTGTGGGAGGCACTCGAGCGTCAGCTTGGCAACCTGGCCATCGGCATGGAGGCCATGCAGCACCCAGAGGTGTTAACAGTTGAAGAAATGATGCTTTACATTCAACATGTGAAGGAAGCACATAGTAAGAACTTATTCTCTAAAGACAAAATGAAAAAGGGCTATTGGCTGGTGACAGTTCTTCACGGCAGACTAATTTAAATGACCTTGCCAAGTAGTTAGGTGTTGGGAGTGGAAATCTGCGGTTTACTGATCAAACAGCCAGGCTAGACAAACTAGAAGCTGGCCAAGGTTATGCCACACTCTTGGCACTCTTCTGTGATGATGGAGATGTGAAATCTGTTCTGGACTCTGCTTGTTTGGAAGGTGGACATAAAAGGTGTGCTTTCATCCAATGACCAATGTTGCAAGAGTGGGACTGAGCCCTGAAGAGTTCCTCGCATTTGTGAAGAAGACAGGACATGACCCCATCATATGAAATTTTGGTGAAAACTAACTGAACTAATGCTGAAAATACTTTTATTTGTGGAAGTTGTTTTTCTTATTTGTGATTAATTTTTAAAAAGCACTAAAAATGGTAAAAATATTTAGCACCTTGGTTTGGAAACTACCTGTCATTTTAGGAGGAATTTTTCATCCTAAGGGAGCTATTTTTAGAAAGATGTATTGAGGTAGTTTCACCTCAGAGATTCCACTGCCTGTCCCCATGACAATTACTCATTATAGAAATGCCTTCAATAATTAAGAATAAATTAACATCAAAACTAAGACTGTTAACTATCTAAGATGCATGATTTTACATCTTTAGGGTGTTTATTGTACTTGAAAAGAGATGCAAAAGCTGCATAAATTATACATCAAGGGGAAGAGCAAAAGGAATATAGCCACATATTAAATTGTTGACAGTGTTGATCTCTGAGGAATGAGAATAAGGAATAACAATACCCCATCAAGATAATTAAAACAAACATGGGTACAGGGCAAAAACTTTCCATTACTGGGTATCATGTTTTTAAACCAGTGATTTTTTTTCAGTGAAATATAAGGTTACTTTTTATAAAAGTGTATCTTTAGAAAATTTTGATCTAGAAAAACAAACTAAGGAAAATGTGATAATCACTACACTAATGAAATTACATTTTAAACAGCAGCAGAGGACTATCTACAGGAACACAGGCCATTAAGAAAGACTTGTTTAGTCTTTGTTCCAGTTAGAAATGTGAACATACTTAAAAGAGTTTCTTCTGACCTGTAAGCTATATTAAATTTTACTCACCCCCTTTCAATTATGCTATCTGAAACAGTCTAAGAACCCAGGATTATGTATTATCAGTAGTCATATGGAAACTGGTTCAAATATAGAGGAAAACTGACATTTTTTCAACTTACTGAAATTCAAACAGAGCCCTTCATTAGCTGAGGATGTGAAATAGACTAGAAGACTACAAAAACAGTTTAGCGGTCTTAGGAAAATTTTCATGTTTTCCTCTAGTACAATCAAATAGGATATTCATTAGATAACCATATTTTCCTAAATTTGATCACTCAAAATATAATTTCTATTTGGCAGAGATATGTACTTAATCTGTTACTAAGAGATAAAATACAAGTAAAACTGTCATTTCTTAATGTATATGATTAGAAACTACAAGTCTACCCATGGCAGAATTTTTATAAAATACAGGATGGATTTAAGAGATATGGAATTAGTAAGAAATATTTTCGATAAATGATAACCTTATTCTGAGGTGCCATGTCAGTTTTTACCTATTCTACACTTTATCTCTAAGAAAGAGGAAATTTTAGGTTGCTTTGCAAATAATATGAAGGTTTAATGAACAGAATAAAAGATAAAACCTGACCTACCTGCCCTCCCCACCTTACAGTGAACAACAGACCCAGAAAGACTGACATAAGGCTGATTGCCAACTCTTACCAACCTGCATTCCAAAGTCTATAAATGAAAATGAGGTTGATTTGCAGAACCTATTACAGTATTTAAACCTATTTTGGGATCAACAGTACTGATAGACTCTCCTTCTTCCAAAACCTTCAATACTCATCCCGAAATGATTAGGACAGAATCATCTCATCAAGATTATGGGCTATGTCTGAAAATAGGTTATCTAGAGTGGGAAAGGTAAGAATCATATTTGGCTAAAATTATAATTTTTCAATGATTACTAACCACTTGTTATAAAAATCACTGTTTTTTAAAATCAGTTGATAAATGAATATTAAACCAACTTCCTATTTTTAGGATTATCAAAGACTAAAATGAAAAAAAAAGTTAAAACTGTGAGATCTGGCAAAGGAAATATCTAAGTATCAAATCATATAAAATATAAGTAAGATGCTGACATTTTAGGAAAAGTGGCTTAAAGAGGAAAAATTTCCTGAAGAAGATGAACCTTGAGGTGGCAATCACTTGGGTTAGGTTAACTGAGTCCAAGAGACAACTGCAGTGAGGAGAACCAGAAATTAACCTGCTCAAAAGTGTATCTAGGGTCTTATGTGCTGAGAACTGGTGCTGGGGGTTAACAATTAACATCTTATGTGCTGGCTGGAAGAACTGGGCTACAGGGATGGGTAGGACTTTGCCCTCCAGCAGCTGCTGCACAAGGCCAGGTGCACACAGTAGGCTCCAACCTAGAGGACACTGGAGGGGGCACACTGGGAACAGGGATACGCTGTGCTGAGAACTGAGAAAACACATTCCCAGGAGATGCTCGCCTGTGCTGGGTTTTTACAAAAATAAAATTGGGAGGACGATTCCAGGGAGAAACAAAAGATGCAAAGCAGAGGAGTGAGCATCAAATGGGTTCTGAGAACCTCAAGTTGCTCCGTTTGTACCCGCAGGTGTTATGCACAGAGAGACCTGGGCCTGGCTCAGAGCACAAATCTTGAAGTGCCACACCAGAGGCTGGACTTTATCCTGTAAGCTATCTGCCTTTAAATTAAAAAAGGGAAGAAAGAAAGAAAAACCCCTCTGGCAGGAATATGGGGTATCACAAGGAGAAAGGCGGGAAGCGGGCAGTGAGAGTCAATGCAACAACACAGACAGGCCTGAAGCAAGAAGGGAGTCAAGCTGATTCGAGAACTGATTCCGGAGACACTGCAGAGCTACCCCTAGTACCACAATGGGGCGGGGAATTTACACAAGCGACCCTGACTGGGCCCTCTGGATTCAGATGCAGGCTCTGCCACTTAACAGCCAACTCTGGAAAAGTCACGGTACCTTTATCTTCTTTGTGCTGTGGTGTGCTCATTTTACAGAGGAAAAGAAAAGTATGTATCCTCAGGACTCGTATGGAGTCTGGATGTGGCAGCACTTTTAAAGCATGAAGCAGTACCTGACTCACGTAATGCTCACTAATGGTTATCTACAATATTACTGTCGCCGATTATATAAGTACAGGTAAGCCTGGGCCACCTTACTGGGCCAAAATGTGAGAAACAACTCAAAGATTAATGAGAGATTGTAAAAGGAACAAAGGAATCTGCAAAAGAGCACCCACTGGCTAGAAACTGGACAATCCAAACAAAAAGAATGACTGTCTCAGACTCACCAGGTAAACGTCAAAACCCACAAAGATACACTCAAAAATTTAAAACCCTCACTTATAAATGAAGCTAACTTTTACACTAAATTTAAACTTTGAAAAAGAATTAGGCCCTGCCTTTCTAGGAGGAATGGTAGTCCACCCCAGTTGATAAGCAAAAAAGCTCTTTACAAAATAATTTTACCTACTAAATATAGAAATGTGACAGAATTAGAAAATCATCATAGAGCAACACCCACTAAAGATTCAGCAAGGCCCATCCACATGTTGAAACATTAATGGTAACAGGATTTCTGCTCAGTGCCAGGTTATTTGCCAAGAGCAGAGGGAAAAGCACCCTTCATAAGGGAGATACCACTAGCCAAGCCATCAAATCCAGCATCCACCAGTGGGATGCCTGCTATGGGGGTCTGGTGATGAGTAGCCAGCATTTAACCCAAACTCCCAATTGGCAGGAAGCGCAAGGGGTAGAAAAATAACTTACAAAACATCATCAGGAAACAATCAGATAAATCCAGAATGTGAGGCTGTCAACAAGTAACTGGCCTGGTCATTTCAAAAAGTCAACATAAAAATAAGTAAACAAAAGTAGGGTGAATGTTCTAGAAAAGGGTATAAAACAGCCCACTGTGTTCACTACTATCATCATCACTGCAGCTTACATCTAACCTCATTTCAATTGCTGGCTGGCAGTTTCTGCACCCTCTGCCCTGGTATGAGATCATCTACCATATCTGACCATTAGTGTTTCATGGTTAAATATGAAGAATGATGGCTACATGCGTCTACCAAAACAAGGCTGAGAAAACCTGAAAATATGCAGAGACACACTGTGGGGAAGTTGGGGTTCTGAAGGCCAAGATCCTCACTGAACTTAAACTACCTGATGATGTAACTGGCCTGTTGCTAGGCTACCGCTTCCACACCTTTAGGCAATAAGCTATTATTGCGCTATATAAAGAACTCAGCCCAGTGCTCTGGGCAGAGGCAGAGACGCTAGTGCTTGACCTATGCTGGGAGAACACACCAGGTAATAAACCCTTTCACCCCAAAGAACGTTTTGCTGTCAATTTCTTTAGTCACATTGAATCCATAGCAAACTCGCCTGGGGCTGAATCCCATTGGCAAGACACGCACTGTTCAGCCTGTCAATACCAGTGACTGCCCAGAGCATCCATAAAGGCAAAGGACGGTTAAACAGGAGTGACTATATCCCACTGGGTTCTGGGTGTAGAGGGTTGGATATAAACAAATGATCTCTGTGTTCCTACCTTCTCAAAGACCCCTTAACCAGAGACAACCCCCAGACTTTAGTTTTCTGTGACAGGACAGGATGAAATGCCATAAGTCTTGTCTGTCACAATGAAGACAATGCAAAGGCTTACTCCTGACCCACAGGGAGAACTAAGCCCGTCCAGGAGCACAATATGGCAACGTGCTCACACTTCTAAGAAAAACCTTCAGCTGTATCAGTAACAACAGCTAATAACAATCAATCACTTCACAGATCTACGTGCCAGGCACTGGGTTAAATCTTTAACACAAATCACCTGATTTGAGTCCCACACTCCTGGCCTATCCATTCTACAGATGAGAAAACTAAAGTCACTAAGAAGTTGAAGGACTTGCCCAAGGTTACAAATTAGCAATAGAGCTCACATGTGGTGGTTCCAAATTACTTTCCAAAACATATGATGTCCTCTGGCTTTGAAAGTGAACAAGTCACCCTGTAAAACTATGCCCACCCATCTAAGTAAGTGTTGTCATCGTCACTCACAGAGTTACTGCCCCAAAACGAAATGTCAGGATTTTATTTGAGTCAGTGAAGGGACGGTGCTTACTGCACAAAACCATTAAAGGCCATAAGATTAGATCACAAATCCTAGTCAGTCAGTCTTAACTAGCCACAGACCCTAGTAGTCAATCTTAACCAGTCATTGCAACAACGCTTGATACCTATTATTTTGCCCTGTTAGTCAAAAGTTATTAGTTTTTTAAAAATCAGTAGGATTTTCTACTTGTTCAATTAAGAACTCTGTATTGCCTAATAATACTCATTTTCCAAATAATATTTTAACTCCTGAAAATTTTAATATCCCAATTATTTGTAGCTCTCCTTCTTTACCCTCCCAAATGGAAAATCACTTACCTCATTTACCAGACAGTGTTTCATTAGCTTAGTATATTCTAGTGTGTGGTTTCTAAAAACTGACTAACCGCTTTCAATGATCAAATGACGTATTTCCATTTCCTGATCTAAAATGTCATAACAAAATTTATTATATTCAATGTTCTCATTGAAAAACATAAATTTAGCGCCACAGAATTTTTATAAGAGCTCCATGAATATTTTAAAAATCAATACTTTCAGGTCACAGAACTGAAATTTTAGTAAAATGTGATACCTAGGAACGGTGAGAAGTGCTAACACTACATCTTTTCAGCTGTACTCAACTAGACTGGAAGCAGACACTTGTCTATTTAAGACCCAACTATATCCCTAGTGCCCAGCACATGGATGCTCAATAAATATCTACTGAATAAATCACAATAATGGCACCTAGTTTGTAGCATTATTGTGAAGATTCAATAAATTAATACAGATGGGATTAAAGATGGCAGCATGAGAGGAGAGACAGAGTCTTCCCCCTAAAACTGGATACAATTAGAAAATTTAATTGGCGCAACTAATCCTCAGAGAGCAACAGGAAAGAGGATGGCGTCAGACTGCACACACCTGGAGAAAAGAGCAGACCTTACCAAACAGGGTAACATACCAGAACTGTGGCACCACAGGACCCGAGCCCCTCTACCACCCCAGCTCACCGGCAGGAGGAAGAGAAACGGAACAGGGAGGGAGTGGAAGGATTTGAACTGCTGAATACCTAGCTCCAGACATCTGCTCTGGGAGCACAAACCTACATTTCATGGTGCTTTCATGAGACTCGCATGACTACCAGGTTGGAAAGTTAATACAGGCAGAGATCCTGGGGAGACTGGGACTCCGGCTGCTTGTGGAAAGCAGGGATCCATATCCGGCTGCTCTGGGACAAAAACTTATACCTGTGTGCCCGGCCCACTGGCTGAGGCAATGGAGACAGGCACAGCAGCCGGGAGGCGGGGAACAGCACTTTCCTCCCCACAGGCACCAGTACCGCTCCCCTGTGACCCCCGACAATGCTTCAGGGGCTGTGCAGCTCCAGAATAGAGCTTCTGGACACTAGAGGGCGCCATATACAAACATGAAACTCCAAAGGAACCTTGTCCAGAGTAAAATTATTAATACAACTCCTGAGAAAGACTTAAATGATATGGACCTTGTGATTCTTCCTGAAAGGGAGTTCAAAATAAAAATAATCAACATCCTAATGGAGGTACGGAAAGACATCCAAGAACTCAGGAATGAATTCAGGTCGGAGATCCAATCGTTGAAAAGCACAATGGAGGGTATTAAAAGCAAGTTGGATATGGTGGAGGGCACAATAAATGAAATAAAAACTAGAGAAGAGGAATACAAAGAAGCTGAGGCACAGAGAGAAAAAAGGATCTATAAGAATGAAAGAATATTGAGAGAACTGTGTGACCAATCCAAGCGGAACAATATTCGCATCATAGGGATACCAGAAGAAGAAGAGAGAGAGAAAGGGATAGAAAGTGTCTTTGAGGAGGTAGTTGCTGAAAACTTCCCCAATCTGGGGAAGGAGATAGTCTCTCAGGCCATCTGGAGATAGTCCACAGATCTCCCAACACAAGGGACCCAAGGAAGACAACACCAAGACACATAGTAATTAAAATGGGAAAGATCAAGGATAAGGACTGATTGTTAAAAGCAGCCAGAGGCAGAAATAAGATCACATACAAAGGAAAGCCCATCAGGCTAACATCAGACTTCTCAGCAGAAATCTTACAGGCCAGAAGGGAGTGGCATGATGTATTTAATGCCACGAAGCAGAAGGGCCTGGAAACAAGATCACTTTATCAGGCAAGATTATCATTTAAATTTGAAGGAGGGATTAAACAATTTCCAGATAAACAAAAGCTGAGAGAGTTTACCTCCCACAAACCATCTCTGCAGTCTATTTTGGAGGGACTGCTATAGATGGAAGTGTTCCTAGGGTTGGATAGCTGTCACCAGAGGTAGCAAAACCACGGTAGGGAGGGTGGAGCAGCAGATTGCGAGGCAAATGCAAAATTAAATTGACTATCCCCAAAGTCAATCAAGGGATAGAAAAAAGTACAGAATTTGATACCTAATATATAAAGAATGGAGGAGGAAGAATAAAGAGGAGAAATAGAAAAGAACCTTTAGATTGTGTTTGTAACAGCATACTAAGTGAGTTGAGTTAGACTCTTAGATAGTAAGGATAGTAACTTGGAACCTTTGGTAACCATGAATCTAAAGCCTGAAATGGCAATAAATACATACCTATCAATAATCACTATAAATGTAAATGGACTGAATGCACCAATCAAAAGACACAGAGTAATAGAATGGATGAAAAAGCAAGACCCATCTATATGCTGCTTACAAGAGACTCACCTCAAACCCAAAGACATGCACAGACTAAAAGTCAAGGGATGGAAAAAGATATTTCATGCAAACAATAGGAAGAAAAAAGAAGGTGTTGCAGTACTAGTATCAGACCAAATAGACTTCAAAACAAAGAAAGTAACAAGAGATAAAGAAGGACATTACATAATAATGAAGGGGTCAGTCCAACAAGAGGATATAACCATTATCAATATACATGCACCCAAAACAGGAGCACCAGCATATGTGAAACAAATACTAACAGAACTAAAGGAGGAAATAGACTGCAATACATTCATTTTAGGAGACTTCAACACACCACTCACTCCAAAGGACAGATCCACCAGACAGAAAATAAGCAAGGACACAGAGGCACTGAATAATACACTAGAACAGATGGACTTAATAGACATCTATAGAACTCTACACCCAAAAGCAACAGGATACACATTCTTCTCAAGTGCACATGGAACATTCTCCAGAATAGACCACATACTAGGCCACAAAAAGAGCCTCAGTAAATTAAAAAAGATTGAAATTCTACCAACCAACTTTTCAGACCATAAAGGCATAAAACTAGAAATAAATTGTACCAAGAAAGCAAAAAGGCTCACAAACACATGGAGGCTTAACAACATGCTCTTAAATAGTCAATGGATTAATGACCAAATTAAAATGGAGATCCAGCAATATATGGAAATAAATGACAACAACAACACAAAGCCCCAACTTCTGTGGGACCCAGCGAAAGCAGTCTTAAGAGGAAAGTATATAGCACTCCAGGCATATTTAAAGAAGGAAGAACAAACCAAAATGAATAGTCTAATGTCACAATTATCAAAATTGGAAAAAGAAGAACAAATGAGGCCTAAGGTCAGCAGAAGGAGGGAAATAATAAAGATCAGAGAAGAAATAAACAGAATTGAGAAGAATAAAACAATAGAAAAAAATCAGTGAAACCAAGAGCTGGTTCTATGAGAAAATAAATAAAATAGATAAGCCTCTAACCAGACTTATTAAGAGAAAAAGAGAATCAACACACATCAACAGAACCAGAAACGAGAAAGGAAACATCACGATGGACCCAACAGAAATACAAAGAATTATTAGAGACTTCTATGAAAACCTATATGCTAAGAAGCTGGAAAACCTAGAAGAAATGGACAACTTCCTAGGAAAATACAACCTTCCAAGACTGACTAAGAAACACAAAATCTAAACAAACCAATTACAAGCAAAGAAATTGAAGCAGTAATCAAAAAACTACCCAAGAAAAAAAACCCCGGGCCAGATGTATATAACTTAGAATTTTATCAGACATACAGAGAAGATATAGTATCCATTCTCCTTAAAGTTTTCCAGAAAATAGAAGAGGAGGGAATACTCCCTTAACTCATTCTATGAAGCCAACATCACCCTAATACGAAAACCAGGCAAAGACCCCATCAAAAAAGAAAATTACAGACCAATATCCCTGATGAATGTAGACGCAAAAATACTGAACAAAATATTACAAAACCGAATTCAAAAACACATCAAAAGGATTATACACCATGACCAAGTGGGATTCATCCCAGGGATGCAAGGATGATGCAACATCTGAAAATCCATCAACATCATCCACCACATAAACAAAAAGAAGGACAAAAACCACATGATCATCTCCACAGATGCTGAAAAAGCATTCGACAAAATTCAACCTCCATTCATGATTAAAAACTCTCAAGAAAATGGGTATAGAGGGCAGGTACCGCAACGTAATAACGGCCATATATGATAAACCCACAGCCAACATCATACTGAACAGTGAAAAGCTGAAGGGTTTTCCTCTGAGATCGGGAACAAGACAGGGATGCCCACTGTCCCCTCTTTTATTCAATATAGAGAGATCCTAGCCACAGCAATTAGACAAAACAAAGAAATACAAGGAATCCAAATAGGTAAAGAAGAAGTTAAACTATCGCTATTTCCAGATGACATGATATTGTATATAAAAAAACCCTAAAGACTCAACTCCAAAACTACTAGAACTGATATCGGAATACAGCAAAGTTGCAGGATACAAAATTAACACACAGAAATCTGTGGCTTTTCTATACACTAACAATGAACTAATAAAAAGATTAATCAGGAAAATAATTTCATTCACAATTGCATCAAAAAGAATAAAATACTTAGGAATAAACCTTACCAAGGAAGTGAAAGACCTATACCCTGAAAACTATAAGACACTCTTAAGAGAAATTAAAGAGGAGAGGACACTAACAAATGGAAACTCATCCCATGCTCTTGGCTAGGAAGAATTAATGACGTCAAAATGGCCATCCTGCCCAAAGCAATATACAGATTTGATGCAATCCCTATCAAATTACCAACAACATTCTTCAACGAACTAGAGCAAATAGTTCAAATATTCATATGGAAACATCAAAGACCCTGAATAGCCAAAGCAATCCTGAGAAGGAAGAATAAAGTAGGGGGTATCTTGCTCCCCAACTTCAAACTCTACTACAAAGCCACAGTAATCAAGACAGTTTGGTACTGGCACAAGAACAGAGCCACAGACCAGTGGAACAGAATAGAGACCCCAGATATTAACCCAAACATATATGGTCAATTAATATATGATAAAGGAGCCATGGACATACAATGGGGAAATGACAGTCTCTTCAACAGATGGTGTTGGCAAAACTGGATAGCTACATGTAAGAGAATGAAACTGGATCACTGTCTAACCCCATACACAAAAGTAAATTCAAAATGGATCAAAGACCTGAATGTAAGTCATGAAACCATAAAACTCTTAGAGAAAAACATAGGCAAAAATCTCTTGGACATAAACATGAGCGACTTCTTCACGAACATATCTCCCCGGGCAAGGGAAACAAATGCAAAAATGAACAAGTGGGACTATATCAAGCTGAAAAGCTTCTGTACAGCAAAGGACACCATCAATAGAACAAAAAGGTACCCAACAGTATGGGAGAATATATTCATAAATGACAGGTCCGATAAAGGGTTGACATCCAAAATATATAAAGAGCTCATGCAACTCAACAAACAAAAAGTGAACAATCCAATAAAAAAATGGACAGAGGAGCTGAACAGACAGTTCTCCAAAGAAGAAATTCAGATGGCCAACAGTCACATGAAAAGATGCTCCACATCGCTTGTCATCAGAGAAATGTAAATTAAAACCACAATGAGATATCACCTCACACCACTAAGGATCGTCACCATCAAAAAGACAAACAACAACAAATGTTGGCCAGGTTGTGGAGACAGGGGAACCCTCCTACACTGCTGGTGGGAATGCAAATTAGTTCAACCATTGTGGGAAGCAGTATGGAGGTTCGTCAAAAAGCTCAAAATAGAAATATCATTTGACCCAGGAATTCCACTTCTAGGAATTTACCCTAAGGATGCAGCAGCCCAGTTTGAAAAAGACAGATGCACCCCTATGTTTATCGCAGCATTATTTACAATAGCCAAGTAATGGAAGCAACCTAAGTGTCCATCAATAGATGAATGGATAAAGATGTGGTACATATACACAATGGAATATTATTCAGCCATAAGAAGAAAACAAATCCTACCATTTGCAACAACATGGATGGAGCTAGAGGGTATTATGCTCAGTGAAATAAGCCAGGTGGAGAAAGACAAGTACCAAATGATTTCACTCATATGTGGAGTATAAGAACAAAGAAAAACTGAAGAAACAAAACAGCAGCAGAATCACAGAATCCAAGAATGGACTAACGGTTACCAAAGGGAAAGGGACTGGGCAGAAGGGGTGGGAAGGGAGGGGTAAGTGCAGGGAAAAAGAAAGGGGGCCTTACAATTAGCATGTATAATGTGGGGGTGTATATGGAGGGATGTGCAACACAGAGAAGACAAGTAGTGGGTCTACAGCATCTTACTACGCTGATGGAGAGTGACTGTAATGGGGTTTGTGGGGAGGGACTTGGTGAAGGGGGAGTCTAGTAACCATAATGTTCTTCACGTAATTGTAGATTAATGATAATAAAATGAATTTTAAAAAATAAAAAAGAAGTGTGTAGGCTTTATAATATTTTCAACCTTGATATGTGCATCAATTTAATCTACTCATCTGATATATATTTATAGTGATAAGAAAATACTAATCAATCCTATCAGTTATTTTGTATCCAGGAAATTATATGCACTAAGCTGTAATAAAGAATCCTTCTTTTTAATAAATTTAAGTATAATAAGAAAAAAAATTTAATACAAAAAAAGCCCTCATTATATACACTATTTATAAGGCCTTTTTACTAATATTTTGCCCACACAATCCTACGAAGTAGTGTAGATAAAATGAAGGTTCCTGTGGCCAGGATTCTCACCTGGCCCTAGTTGGCTAGCTCACTACACACGTGTGGGCAATACATTGTTAATGACTCTATATAAAGAGCCCTGCCCAGTGCTGTGGGCAACATGGTGGCCCAGCTGCAGAAGAGCAGAGCAGAGGTTGGAGTGGTGGGAGGACCGAGTACAGAGGGCCTGAGGACAGCTGTGCGGGCAGAGAGGCCCAGAAGCAGAGACCGGCTTGCTGCATGCAGACTCTCTCTGAGTGGATGGGATTTTAGTGACTGACCTGCCACCATGGAAATAAAGTTGGTTATAACCCTTTCACCCCAGGAACATTCTACTGTCATTTCTTTGGTCACAGTGAATCCATAGTGAATTTGCCCGGGGCTGAAATCCACTGGCAAGACAAGTAGGTTGGACGTCTTTTTGCCAATTTATTCGCGAGGTTCCTACAATCACACAGCTGGAACTGGCCTCCCCTGACCCACTCCCTGACCAGGCCTGTCCCCTGCATCTCCTCACCCACCAGGGCACGGCGGTTTACTTTCTTGCTCCTGTTGTCTCTACCTGTGTTCATGAGGGCAGGGAGTTCATCAGCTTTGTTCCCTGCTGCACCCCTTGGGCTTTTAAGTGTCTGGTCCATAGCAGGTGACAAGTAAACAGGAGTTCTATGACTGTTGAAACTTGGGGGCAGGGACTTTGTTCTGGCATGAGGAGTTTTAACACTTGGGGGAAATTTTACTTTAAAAATAAGAAATAAGTTAAATGGACAAAGTTCTCTGAACAGGTAAGTTTACATTTAAAAGCAAAGAAGTGAGAAGGAAAATAAGAACACTTAATAAAAAATAAGAATACTTATCTCAAATAAATTATTAACAAACCATGCAGAAAACACTTCAGATTAAGATTCTATGATAAAGACACACTACATAAATACCAAGCTGTTCAGTATTGATATTACTTTCTATAGCTTCCCATTTATAACTGTCACCCTCAAAAAATACTTGTACTTGGCAGATAATCACTCATCTGTGCTTCCATAAAGACTTATTTTGCCAAAAATGAGTATTGTCCATTTTAGTAATTGGCCTATCACTCCACAGTTTTAACCAGCTTCAATATCATTACAAAGCCCTTCACCCATAAAATGATGCTTTACACAACTGTTGAGTTTAAAAAACACTAATACTTTTAGCTAGGAGAATTTAAAGGAGAGATTATGAGCTAAGCAAAAAGTTTTATCTAGATGTCCCCCCAAAATCAGGATACTCTTAACACTGAAAAAATCAGGACCCTCTTAAATAATCATACTTTTCTAAGGTAAGCATGATTAAATCTAAACTTTGATCAATAAAAAGCATTGATACAAGGTAAGGACAGCTAAGGCCTAATAAAGTACTATCTTTTTAACCTTTGCAGTTACACAAAGAAATGTTCAGGAAAATCAGTCAAATATTACTAACAAAATGAACAGTAAGTTTCAACTATCCTACACCTGGAATAAGTTGCCCGTGCCTATAGGGCCTTTACAAAGCAACAGATCAAACCACACTGGTGCCCTCAGAGGCTTCACACAGACACCTGAAGGCAGCTCCCTCAAACTGTTATCCATAGAATTGAGGCTTAATACTCTCAACTAGCGCATCCTAAATTCAAATAAAGATTAAAACACATGATGATCTGGAAGCTATAAATAGCCAAACAACAAAAATTCCCTTGTGAAATTACTCTCCAGGAAGAATTCTTCTCCTTATCAAAATATTTGCCTTTTCATTGAATTCAGTGAAAAAGGTCAGCTGCTCACAATGCAGATTCTTCCCTGCGAGGAAGACCTTCATTGTTATCATTTAAACAAGAAGCTGTGCATTGTTCTTAGATGCTTATTCATATTTGCTTTGTCAAAAGAGAACATTTTCAAAATTGTAGTGGTAGGCATAAAACTGGCTCTAGATATAAGCTACTGATTTCACATAGTGGGAAAGAGTATCATAGGTAATTCTATTGTAAAGTTTTCATGAAGCTCATTTTCTATAAAAATTTTCCATAGGAAAAAAATTATGGACTGAATAAAGAAAATAATAACACTTAATAAGAAATAAGAAAACTTAAGATTGCACCCCAAAATTAGTAATACAGCACTTAAGATTAAAAATCTTTGAAAACCAAAGAATCAATTTGCTGCACTCAAACTTTACCCTAAGTTTCATCAATTCATTAAACAAATATTGAGTGCCTACTATTTGTCAGATACTGTTTGTTCTAGACCCTGGGATCTCATACAATGGACCCTCCCCAGCCCAAATCCTACCTTACACAGGTTATTTTTTCCTGGAGAAAGCCTACAATGTTTTAAAGAACAATTATGGTTAAACTTCATTAAATGTCAATATTTAGAAGCAAAAGCATAAACAAGTAACAAATTTCTAGTTTCAACACTGGTCATCAACCAGACTTTACGAGATGTTGAATCAAAGTACGAAACATGTCCCACTACTATGGCTCTCAAAGAAGCATTAACAGATGGTTAGCCATCCTCACAGCAGCCCCGACATGTTGGAAACACTTGAGAACTCCTGCTGGGAGTTCCTGATTCTATCCCCAGAGAGCTGGAGGCTCCCACATCTTCTTCCAGCCTTCACCATTGATCTCTATCCTGACTGTAGGGAAATACAGTTGCTCTTGTATTTTAAAATCCAACTGTAGTTGTTAATGTTTAAGGGGGTGTTTTTCACCTGTTCTTAAACCACAACTTTTAAAGTCTGAAAATAATAATTACACACTGGTTAGTCTTGGAGAAAACTGAAGTTTTACAGGCAGAACTTGAACTATACAATGAGCTACACTATACAAATCCTACTTGATTCACTCATCCAGTTCCAGACAAGAGAAACAATGGGAAGATCCTTACCTTGAATTTTATACCTATAATCATCTTTAAGCAGTTGTTATGTATTTCACGTTAGGTTAAGAATAAGGAAGTGATTTAAGACCTAGACCCTGCTATCACAAGACGTTCAGTCTACATAAAAATGGTACAAAAAAATGAATAAATACAATTTCAATTCAAAGATGTACAGAACAGCCCTCTTGGCTGATGCGAGAATGTGGAAAAAAGACATTCAGGTCCACTTACAGTACACTGGGGAACTGTAGCAGCTGGGTGATGTCAAATGTGGGAATGGGGAGGAAATGGCAGATGATGAACCAGGATAAACAAAGGCCACAATTTCCCACATGCTAATGTTTCCCCAAGACTTAATCTAAATCTCTGGGACAGAAACCAGAACTTTGCAACGATCTTCATGCACTGATGAATCCGGTGCACACAATCACTGAAGGGCCATTAGTTTCATTCATGGGTAGTCAGTGCTGGTTTTAAGCATGGAATAGATACAATCAGACTTGGATCTCATCAACTTGCACAGCAGGGCAGTATAAAAGTAGTGTGTGGAATAAAAATGAGGAGAGTAACCTTAAGTGGATGTGAGAGTACTGCCAAACCTATTGGGAAGCTATTCTGCTGACCAAATTGGGAAAAGGAGAAGGAAGAACCATCCAAGTTACAGAAATGCTTAATTTTAAAGATTTAAATAGGACAACCATCTGTTCCAGTTTGCCTAAGACAGTCTTGGCTTACACCTGCTCTCTCAATGTGCAATCTAGTTTTGCATGCATCTTTTTTCATTTTTAATTCGGTATCATGGTTCACATCACAATAAAATAAGCCAAGTTTGGTTTAATATATCTCAATTTTGTATATCTAGCTTCTGCCACAATCTCATTTGGAAGTGTGCAAGACACATATGCCATTAACAGAGTTCTCATTTTACCACATGGTTTTAAATCTGAAAGTCAACCAGTAATACACGACATAGTCTCCAGACCCTTTCCAGGCCCAAGGTTACTGTCACTCCCTCCTTAAAGGATAACAAGGCACCGTGACAAGGCACTCATTGATGGAACAGAGTATGCTAGTGTCACTGACTCTTGTGCATGAAATATGTAAGAAAGAGTTATATCCAGAAAGCAGTCTGACAGTTACTATAATGATTCTGTCATTTATTGAATGGAATAAATCCAGTTATTCGACTTTATTGTTTTGATTACTTTTATTTTGCAATAAACCATTTTACTAGCAATGAACTAAAAAACTAAAGGCAGATTTACTGAAAAGATTTAACAAATAGGTATTAAATTTCCATTTTTTAAGAAGGTTACCATGGGATGTCAAGCCTATCAGTGGACCTGTGACCACAAGGAGACATCAGCTGTACAAATGTCAGCACCCACTTTCAAAACTGTTTTTTAAGAAGAAAATGGCCAAAGAGAACCAATTAGCATGTAGCTACAGAAAAATTTACATTTACACAATTACAACATTTACATTTCTTTCTGAAATATGACTTTTCACTTAGATCAAACAAGTGTTCCAATTAATTGTGCTTATTTTTTCCTTAAATTTTCTCCTACATATATAAAAGGTAACACAATAAGCCACTAAATATTGGCTTCTCTAGATATGGAAGGACTTTATAAGCAGCTAGGTAATTGCCAGTTCTCATATAGAAAATCAATCTCATTAGTGGTTCTATTTTTTTCATCCAATTCATTCAACAAAGGTCAGGTAAGCATGAGCTGTAGGCCAAATCTACAAGATAAAAATGGTGTTTACAGTTCTCAGTGGTTGGAAACATTGAAGAGAGAATAATCTGTGATATGTGAAAATTATATGAAATTTACATTTTAATGTACATAAAGTTTTGAGACATGGTCGTGCTCATTCATTTACATATTGTCTATAAACATTCAGGCTACAGTGGCAGAACTGACCTCCAGGCCACAGAGTATAAATTATTTACTATCTAGTCCTTTATAGAGAAGATTTGTTGAATTCTGCCTCTAGAAAATTAAACATCTAAAATTATAAATAATACTGTAAAAGGTCAATGTAGAGTACTATTGTTTTGTGATTTTAACATGAATACAGATTTTCATATACATGGTGACAAATTTCTGAAAGGATTTAAAAGAAATTTAAAAATACTTCAGTATGGCAATATGCATTCTCTTTTTGCTGCTCATTTAATAAACCTTTAAGAAACTATCATAAAAATAATCCAAATACTGTAAATGGTTTAGACTTTTAAGTGATAATTCTAAATTCTGGCTGCAGCACTGTATTCAAAATCAGCTGGTTATCTTTTACCAAAACTTTCAACAAATGGAACTTTAAGTCACCTTTTGAATCTTTTGGCAAACTACAATAATTGAAATCAAAATTTGCAAAAAAGACAGTGAAATTAATCTCTATAAAAGCAAGTAATTGAAAAAACCAAATAGCCAGAGTTTTTAAAGAAATAAACTAATTTTTAAATTCAGAAAGTATGCTTTTGAATATCTCAACACAAATAATTGTTTTATAGAGCTCTTGTTTTTAACTGGATAAATTTATATTCTGTACTAAGGAGGAATGAAATTGAAAGACTAAAAGTTCTATAGCATCCAAATTAGCAAAACAGCCAAACACATAAAAAAATCAACTTACTGAACAATTTTTGTCTTGTGAAATTATTTGTTCAACAAAGGTATTCTAAATGGAGGTTAAAAAAAGACAGATCTTGTGAAAATATGTGAGCTGAAATCTTTCACATCTCAATTTTTTTCAAAGACTGAAAATATTCTCCCTTTAGCACAAGTTGCTCTGAGCTGAAATCATTTCAGTAAAAAAAAATGTATGGCTTATGAATATCAAAGTATCTCAAACTTGTTAACTAAAAAAGCAACTCTGAAGAAGTTTGCAGGCAATATTATGATAATTTTATAAATAAAAACAATGTTGGGGAAAATATTCTTCAGAGTAACAGTAACATGGTACTTTTAAAGTATGTGACAATATACCATAAATAATTATGACTTTTTCTTATTCGGGTGATCAATTTAGTTATTTAATGCATAAAAGTTTACTGATTTAGATTTCTGAAAATAGCTTCTTTGAATAGAACTATTTTACTTTACAGGTCTATCAATATAATTTGATCAAAAAGTATTTACAAGATTATGTAACAATTTTAAATCCTTTTCCTCTCATGCCACTCCATTTGAATGATAAATTATATAGTTGCCCTAATTATAAAACCCTGTGAGGAATGTGTGCAGAGTCAAATTGGTAAAATAAAACAAATTGCCAGTTTATATCCCTTAATATATGACACTGCCTACTCAGGTCCATGCCACCAAGACTGGTTCATCTACCTTATCTGGACACTTATCCATTCCACAAGAGAGTATCAAGATATTGGGAATACAGAGGTGAACAAAGACACCAGGCAGATGTGTAAGCAAGCACACAGACACACAGAGCCCACATCCACCACTCCACGCCCAGTACACGCTCATGAGACAAACCCCACTTTGCTCCATTAAGCTTCCTTATCCCCAGTTCTCACACTGCATTCTGGACAAGGTCTACAACTCATACGGCCATCTCTAGGAGGGAGCTGGAAGCAGAAACCACACTCTCCTTCTGCTGTTTCTCACCTTCTTCCCTGACTCAGCACTGCGACATCTCGGGTGACATCCCAAGCCTGTCTCTCAGTCACACTAAAGGCCAAACCTGCCTAAAACTCACCAAGTGTATTTCTTTGCTGTCTTCCTTCTATCACATATGTGTAACTTATTTTTTCCCTGTTGCATGGTGGTGTGCACTAAAAAAAAGCTTTTAAATTCTCAGTTTCCCCCTACTGCTAACAGATTTTTAAAATTTTTAATGAGAAGTCCCTTAAAAGACTGCAAAGGATAAAGCGTTTACTGCAGAAAGAGAAGAGAGAAGAGAGTAACAGCCATCCTCCTGGAAAAATGAAGTGGAACTTTTGAGGGAGATTGGATAAAAACAAAAAAAAGTAAATCAACTGAAAATTTATCACAGGAGTTTAAAGTCCCAACTCCTCTAGGAGGTTGGAAATCTGGAAGCACGTATATAAAACAAAACCCGCCTTCGGTTCGGCAGTCCTCTTTTCTACTGTACATGGCTATGGGTGGCATTTGTAGCTGACTTGGAAACAAGCGTTATGAATACCACTGACTTCAAACTTCTGAGATCAAAAGCACCAATTAAAAAGGAAAAGTTAGAGAACACAAACCTTTGACAAGTGGCTGCCAGTAATGTGGCTATTAGAATGTACATAACACAGTGGCCTGATCTATAGCATAGCTGGGGCTGATAAAGCAAAATTATTAATGCCATTTAGGTCTCTATTTATAGTAGGGAAGTGTTTCCCAAAACATAATACATGTTCAGCTGGTGATACACAAGATGACTTTTAGGTAGCACAATAATGAGCACTTAAAATTAACATTATGCTTATATCAATGTATATCAGAAAAACCACAGTTAGCACCAATTGCTTAACATTAAGTTTAAAGGAGTAGTGTGGTCCCAGCTTCTGCAGACTGCGTGCATTGTAGGAATGGTGCTTATGCACACTTGAATGTTTAAATTCTTGAGTGACCTTCCACCAAAACCATTCCAAAGTATAGACAAGCTTGAGAAAACGGTGGAGTAAGCAGCTCCAACTTCTCACCACCCCAAAAGAGGCATCGAAAAAAAAACAAACGGGAACTGTTTGAACCAACTTTGTCTGACCTTTGGAAAGACGTCACAGGTTTACAGCAAATAAGTGAACAATGAATATGAAAAAGTAACTTTAAACACTAGGAAAGCTGTGTTGTATTTTTACTTGTTCTTGCCTCATCCTCTCCCCAGTGTGAGAGCAGTCTGTCTTAACAAAGGCAGCTTGCATTCCCGATGTGGGTCCTTCGTTCCTAGATCTACAGGGAGCAGAGCAGACTTTATTTCCAAATTATAATATAGCTGTGTTTTAATCTGGTGGGGAAGGCTACATAAAGAACTAACACAATATGCTTGAACACAGGCCTGAAGGGAGGCGGGCATCACTCAAAAACATTGCAAGGTAAACTAACAGCCCACAGACATGTGGCACAAAAGATTTTGGCAGTGACACACAGTAGACTCCATGAAGCAAAAGAAAAGCTTGGGAAAAGAAATCAGAATATTCAAATGCACTCTAAGAGGGGAGATAGATGCACATGCCCAAGTCAGGACACCTGTTCAGAAAAGACTTTAGAAGACCCTTAGCTTTCAATTCATTACAAACCTGTCTAAGTGCTGAAGGAGTATCCAGTTACAAAGTCAATATGCGAAGGATAGGCATGGCAGTGTTTTCTTTGTTTGGTCAGTATCTGTCAAAATCTGTCAAAACACTTGTCCAACACAAGCTAAGGAACAGAGACTTCATCTACTATACAAAACAAGGAATACAGTCTTTGCAAAAATAGATTCTTACTGCCTTCAACAATCAAAAGAACCCACCACAACATGAGACGGGGGAAAATCTTATGTTCAGAGTTGCCACACTGTAGTATTCAAATACCCAGTTTTCAACAACAAATCAAAAGGCACACAAAAAACAGGGAAGAACTCCATGCAAAGAACAAAAATATCTGACAGAAACCAGCCATGAGGAAGCCCAGACATCAGATTTACCAGTCAATAGCATTTTTTAACTGACTTAAATATGCTAAAAAAGCTAAAGGGAAATGTAGAAAATTAAAAGAAACCAGGAAAGTAATTTTAAAACAAAATATAGAAAAAGAAATTATAAAAGGATCCGAATATTCTGGAGCTAAAATGTATGATCACTAAAATGAAAATTTCAACAGGGGTTCAGAAGCAGATGTGAAAAAGTATAAAAATTAATTCATGAATTTCTGACTAGGACAATTAAAATTACTAAGTCTGAGAAGCAGAAAGTAAAAATAATGAGGAAAACTGAACAAAGCATCAAGAACTAATGGGACACCACTAATGGATGAAAAAACAAATTATGGGAGTTCCAGAAGGAGAAAGGGATAGAAAGAGTATCTGAAGAAATAAGGTCCCAAAACCTTTCCATATTTGAGGAAAGACATCAATCTACAAACCTGATAAGGTCAACAAACTTCAAGCAGGATAAACTCAGAGACTCCCTCCAAGATACATTATAATTAAAATACTGGAAGTGAAAGACAGAATACTGAAAGGAGTGAGAGAGGTGACTAGCTACGTACAAGAGACCCTCAATAAGACTAGACGAGTGGCCGATTTCTCATTCAAAATCATGAAGGCTAGAAGACAGTGGGAGAACATATTTAGGTGCTCAAAAAAGCATGTTGTAACTGAGAATTTTGTATCTGATAAACTGACCTCCAAATTGAAGAAAAGACATCCACAGATAAATAAACTCAGAGGGAGTTCATTACAACTCAACTTTCCCTAAAAGAAATGCTAGAGTCCTTCAGAATCTAATTAAAGCATGACAGACAATAACTGAAAGCTGAAAAATAAATAAAGCTCTCAAATAATGGTAAATATATTTGATTTTAGTAGCCAGTACTAATGAATTCTGGAGTTGTAAATCCACTTTTTACTTCATACATGATTCAAAAAATAAATGCATAAAAAAATTATGTCTGTATTTTTAGGCACCTTATGAATAAAGATGTAATTCATGACAATATAAAGGAGGCTGATGGACCTGTACAGAAGCAGACATTTGTATGCTATTTAAGGTTAAGTCAGTAACAAATCAAACTACACTGCTGTAAATTTAGAATGTTAAATGTAAATGTCATGATAAAAACAAAGAAAATATCTAAAAAATACAATACCCCAAAATGAATGAGATGCGCATCAAAATTGTTTACTACCAAAAAAAAAGAAAAAAGAAATCAACTAATCACATAAAGCAGTGATCAAGGAAATGAGGACAAAAGTAGAACAAGACATACAGAAAACAGCAATATGGAAAAACTAAGTCTCTCCTCAGTACTTATTTTAGCATAAATTACACTTTCTTATCAAAAGGCAAATATTGGCAGTATGAGTATAAAAACATATCCAACTATATGTTAGGTACAAGAGACTCACTTTAGATCCAAAAAGGCACTAGAAGGTTGAAAGTGAAAAGATGGAAAAAAGATATTGCATGCATATAGTAACCAAGAGAGCAGAGATGGCTATAAATATCAGATAAAATAAATTTTAAGTAAACAACCATTCACAAGAGACAAAGGACACTAGTAAAAAGGACAATTCATGAAGAAGATATAACAACCTATATGCAGCAAACAACAGGGTGCCAAAATACATGAAACACAGAGCAACAGAACTGAAGGAATAACAGACAATTCTTCTACAGTTGGAGACTTCAATAAAGAAAGACTTAGAGATAGGTAGTTAGTAAGGAAACACAGGACTTGAACAACACCATGAACCAACTAGACCAAACAGGCATATATGGAAGACTCACCCTAACCGCAGCAAAATACACCATCTTCTCAAGTTCACATGGAAAATTCTCCAGGACAGATCATATATTTAGGACTCCACATAAGTTTCATTATTTTAAAATATCTAAATCATACAAGTATGCTGTGGAAAGAAGCTAGAAATCAATAGCAAAAGGTGAACTTGGCAATTCATAAATATGTGGAAATTAACACATTCTTAACTAATAGGTAAAAAAAATCAAAAGAGAAATCAGAAGATACTTGGGAGATTAATGAAAATAAAATCACATAAAATAATCCATTAGATTCAGTGAAGGCAGTGCTCAGATGGAAAGTTACTGCTCTAAAAGCCTACATTAAAAAAGAAGAAAAATCTCAAATCAATAACCTAATTCTGTATCTTGAGAAACTGAAGGAAGAACACTGAACTAAACCCAATGGTAGCTTAAGAATGGAAACAAGAGATTAGAGCAGAGATAAAGAAAATGAAGAATAAATAGAGAAAAACCAATGAAACAAAGAGTTTGTTCTTTAAAAAGAATCAACAGACAAATCTTTAGCTAGACTGATGCAGAAAAAAAGATGCAACTAATTAAAATCAGAAACTGAAGTGGGGATACCACTACCAATCTTACAGAGATGGAAAGTAATTTAAGTTAGTGAACAAATGTACACCAACAATTATAACCAAGATAAAACAGACAAATTCCTAGAAACACAAATTACCAAACTAGTCAAGGAAGGAGAAAGAGTATATCAAAAGACCAACAAGAGATTGAATCAGTTATCAAAACCTCCCAACAAAGAAAAGAATACCAAGTAGCTTCACTGATGAAGTCTACCAAACATTAAAAGGAGAATCAGCACCAAACTTTCTCAAGTTCTTCCCCAAAACAGAAGAGGGAATATTTCCTAACTTGTTCTATGAGGCCTGCATTACCAAAAGCCAGATAAAGATGTCACAGGAAAATAAAATCTCTTATGAATATAGGTGCAAAAATCCTCAACAAAATACAGAAGATTCTCAATATTCACAAGAGTGATGTTTTGTAAAGTTGTCACAAATACTGAATTAATCAATGTTGAATCATTGTTCTTACAGTAAGTAAATGTGTACACACACACACGCACACACCTCACATAGACCATCTTAAATCCTAAAAATATTTATTCTAATATACTTTATTTTCATTTTACAAAGGAGAAAATGAGGTTCAGAAGTGTTCAGTGACTTGCCTGAAACCACCCCACGAACAAGTACCAGAGCTGGGATTCAAATTCCATCATCTGGCCCCAAAGCCAGAGCTGCCTGCACAACAGTGCACTGCCACCCACTGTTTCCATCCTCTGGTCATCCGTGTGACAGCTGAAGTGAGAGAGGAGTGTCTCCTTGGTCAAATTCAGTTGGGAAAGTTCATGTCAGGTGACTCAATTTTTCACCACTCTAGGCATGTCCATGAATGACCATGAAAGTGCCACAACATTCATTTGAGGATTATAAATAAATTTTATTAGCATGTAGAATTCACAAATATGGAATCCACATATGAGGACTGACTGCACTAGCAAACTGAATCCAACAGCATATAAAGGGATTATGTACCATGACCAAATGCGATTTATCCCAGAAATACAACGGTAGTTTAACTTAAGAAATTCAAATAATACATCACACTAACAGGACAAAGAAAAAATATGCAATCATCTCAATCAATGCAGAAAAAGTCACTGAAACAATCTAACACCCTTTTGTGATAAAAACGTTCAACTAATTAGGAATAGAAGGGAACTTTCTCAACATGATGAAAGGCATTTGTGAAAAACTCACAGCTAAGATCATACTGAATGGTGAAAGACTGAAATTTTCAGGAATAAGACACAGATGCCCCACTTTCACCACTGCTATTCCACATTGTACTGAAAGTTGTCAGAGCAATTAGACAAGAAAAAAGAAATAAGAGGAATCCAAGTTGTACAGGAATTAGTAAAAGCTATTATTATTTAAAGATGATGGGATATTCTGTATAGAAAATACATATAAAGAATTCACAAGAAGGCTTTGCTGGATCCAAGATGGCTGCATGAGTAGGACAGTGGGAATCTCCTCCCAAAAACATACATATTTTTGAAAATAGAACAAATACAACTATTCCTAAAAGAGAGACCAGAAGACACAGGACAGCAGCCAGACTACATCCACACCCGCGAGAACCCAGCGCCTGGTGACAGGGGTAAGATACAAGCCGCAGCCCAGGTCACACACCTCACCCCAGCTCCCGGCGGGAGGAGAGGAGTCGGAGCGGGGAGGGAGAGGGAGCCCAAGACTGCAAAACACCCAGCCCTAGCCATCTGCACCAGAGCGCAGACACACAGTGCATGCGTGGGGTGTTAGAAACTAGGGAAGCAGGAGAGTAAGACCTCTGAGCAGGTCCCGAAGCCGGTGATCCTGTGACAAAGAAAAGCGAGTGCTTTTTGAAAGTCTTAAAGGGACAGGGACCCCACAGCTGGATGGAAGCATCCGGGTCACAGACCAGAAGCTGGAAATTCCAGGGAACTCCGGGCGCACTAACCCCCTGGGCAACAGCTCTGACACCCCTCACGAAGGTAAGCAGCCAAACAGCACCCCGTCCATTACCCCTGCGGGGGCCCGCCATAACAGAGCAGTGGCCTGAGGCTGGCCACGCACACAGCAAGGGAGCGTCCTCCATACCAGCCTGGCAAGATACAGAGACCCAATCTACATGCAATTGCCCAACACAAGCCACTAGGGGTCACAGTTGTCCCAGTAAAGAAAGGCCAGGAGCCAAGTGGAAAGAGTCTTGACTCTTCCAGCTGACAGACATGTCAATAGCTCACCATTACACCTATCAACATGAAAAGGCAAAAAAATTTGATCCAGACAAGACTAACCCAGACAGCTTCAACATCTTCTACATCTTCCCCTGAGAAGGAACCTGGGGAGATAGATTTAACCAATCTTCCTGAAAAAGAATTCAAAACAAAAGTCATAACCATGCTGATGGACTTGCAGAGAAATATGCAAGAACTAAGGAAGGAGAATTCAGAAATAAAACAAGCTCTGGAGGGACTTCAAAACAGAATGGACGAGATGCAAGAGACCATTAATGGACTAGAAAACAGAGAACAGGAACGCAGAGAAGCTGATGCAGAGAGAGATAAAAGGATCTCCAGGAATGAAAGAATTTTAAGAGAGCTGAGTGATCAATATAAAAGAAATAATATAAGAATCATAGGCATTCCAGAAGAAGTAGAGAGAGAAAAGGGGATAGAAAATGTCTTTGAAGAAATAATTGCTGAAAATTTCCCCAAACTAGGGGAAGAAATGGCCTCTCAGACCACAGAGGTACACAGAACTCCCATGACAAGGGATCCAAGGAGGGCAACACCAAGACACATAATAATTAAAATGGCAAAGATCAAAGACAAGGACAAAGTATTAAAGGCAGCCAGAGAGAAAAAGAAGGTTACCTACAAAGGAAAACCCATCAGGCTATCATCAGACTTCTCAACAGAAACCCTACAGGCCAGAAGAGAATGGCATACAATGAAACAGAAGGGCCTCGAACCAAGACTACTGTATCCAGCACGAATATCATTTAAATATGAAGGAGGGATTAAACAATTCCCAGACAAGCAAAAGTTGAGGGAATTTGCCTCCCACAAACCACCTCTACAGGTCATCCTACAAGGACTGCTCTAGATGGGAGCACTCCTAAAAAGAGCACAGAACAAAACACCCAACATATGAAGAAGGGAGGAGGAGGAATAAGAAGGGAGAGAAATAAAGAATCATCAGACCGTGTTTATAATAGCTCAACAAGCGAGTTAAGTTAGACAGTAAGATAGTAAAGAAGCTAACCATGAAACTTTGGTAACCATAAACTTAAAGCCTGCAATGGCAATAAATACATACCCTTCAATAATCACCCTAAATGTAACTGGACTGAATGCACCAATCAAAAGACACAGAGTAATAGAATGGATGAAAAAGCAAGACCCATCCATATGCTACTTACAAGAGACTCAAACCCAAAGACATGCACAGACTTAAAGTCAAGGGATTGAAAAAGATATTTCATGCAAACAACAGAGAGAAAAAAGCAACTGCTGCAATACTAGTATCAGACAAAATAGACTTCAAAATAAAGAAAGTAACAAAAGATAAAGAAGGACATTACATAATGATAAAGGGGTCAGTCCAACAAGAGGATATAACCATTATCAATATATATGCACCCAATACAGGAGCACCAACATATGTGAAACAAATACTAACAGAATTAAACGAGGAAATAGAATGCAATGCATTCACTTTAGGAGACTTCAACACACCACTCACTCGAAAGGACAGATCCACCAGACAGAAAATAAGTAAGGACACAGAGGCACTAAACAACACACTAGAACAGATGGACCTAATAGACATCTATAGAACTCTACATCCAAAAGCAACAGGATACACATTCTTCTCAAGTGCACATGGAACATTCTCCTGAATACACCACATACTAGGCCACAAAAAGAGCCTCAGTAAATTCCAAAAGATTGAAATCCTACCAACCAACTTTTCAGACCACAAAGGCATAAAACTAGAAATAAATTGTACCAAGAACGCGAAAAGGCTCACAAACACATGGAGGCTTAACAACATGCTCCTAAATAATCAATGGATCAATGACCTAATTAAAATGGAGATCCAGCGATATATGGAAACAAATGACAACAACACAAAGCCCCAACTAGTGTGGGATACAGCAAAACCATTCTTAAGAGGAATGTATATAGCAATCCAGGCATATTTAAAGAAGGAAGAAAAATCCCAAATGAATGGTCTAATGTCACAATTATCAAAATTGGAAAAAGAAGAACAAATGAGGCCTAAGGTCAGCAGAAGGAGGGACATAATAAAAATCAGAGAAGAAATAAATAAATTTGAGAAGAATAAAACAATACAAAAATCAATGAAACCAAGAGCTGGTTCTTCGAGAAAATAGACAAAATAGATAAGCCTCTAACCAGACTTATTAAGAGGAAAAGAGAGTCAACACACATCAACAGAATCAGAATCGAGAAAGGAAAAATCACAATGGACCACACAGAAATACAAAGAATTATTAGAGAGTACTATGAAAACCTATATGCTAACAAGCTGGGAAACCTAGGAGAAATGGACAACTTCCTAGAAAAATACAACCTTCCAAGACAGACACAGAAAGAAACAGAAAATCTAAACAAACCAATTACCAGCAACGAAATTGAAGCGGTAATCAAAAAACTACCCAAGAACAAAACCCCCGGGCCAGATGGATTTACCTCGGAATTTTATCAGACATACAGAGAAGATATAATACCCATTCTCCTTAAAGTTTTCCAAAAAATAGAGGAGGGAATACTCCCAAACTCATTCTATGCAGCCAACATCACCCTAATACCAAAACCAGGCAAAGACCCCACCAAAAAAGAAAACTACAGACCAATATCCCTGATGAACATAGATGCAAAAATACTCAACAAAATATTAGCAAACCGAATTCAAAAATACATCAAAAGGATCATACACCATGACCAAGTGGGATTCATCCCAGGGATGCAAGGATGGTACAACATTCGAAAATCCATCAACATCATCCAGCACATCAACAAAAAGAAAGACAAAAACCACATGATCATCTCCATAGATGCTGAAAAAGCATTTGACAAAATTCAACATCCATTCATGATAAAAACTCTCAACAAAATGGGTATAGAGGGCAACTACCTCAACATAATAAGGGCCATAGATGATAAACCCACAGCCAACATCATACTGAACAGCGAGAAGCTGAAAGCTTTTCCTCTGTGATCGGGAACAAGACAGGGATGTCCACTCTCCCCACCGTTATTCAACATACTACTGGAGGTCCTAGCCATGGCAATTAGACAAAACAAAGAAATACGAGGAATCTAGATCAGTAAAGAAGAAGTCAAACTGTCACTATTTGCAGATGACATGATATTGTACATAAAAAACCCTAAAGACTCCACTCCGTAACTACTAGAGCTAATATCGGAATTCAGCAAAGTTGCAGGATACAAAATTAACACACACAAATCTGTGGCTTTCCTATACACTAACAATAAACTAATAGAAAGAGAAATCAGGAAGACAATTCCATTCACAATAGCAACAAAAAGAATAAAATACCTAAGAATAAACCTAACCAAGGAAGTAAAAGACCTATACCCTGAAAACTATAAGACACTCTTAAGAGAAATTAAAGAGGTCACTAACAAATGGAAACTCATCCCATGCTCCTGGCTAAGAAGGATCAATATCGTCAAAATGGCCATCCTGCCCAAAGCAATATACAGATTTGATGCAATCCCTATCAAACTACCAACAGCATTCTTCAATGAACTGGAACAAATAGTTCAAAAATTCATATGGAAACACCAAAGACCCCGAAGAGCTAAAGCAATCCTGAGAAGGAAGAATAAAGTGGGGAGGATCTCACTCCCCAACTTCAAGCTCTACTACAAAGCCACAGTAATCAAGACAATTTGGTACTGGCACAAGAACAGAGCCACAGACCAATGGAACAGAATAGAGACCCCAGATATTAACCCAAACATATACGGTCAATTAATATATGATAAAGGGGCCATGGACATACAATGGGGAAAGGGCAGTCTCTTCAACAGATGGTGCTGGCAAAACTGGACAGCTACACGTAAGAGAATAAAACTGGATCACTGTCTAACCCCATACACAAAAGTAAATTCGAAATGGATCAAAGACTTGAATTTAAGTTATGAAACCATAAAACTCTTAGAAAAAAACATAGGCAAAAATTTCTTAGACATAAACATGAGTGACCTCTTCTTGAACATATCTCCCTGGGCAAGGGAAAGAAAAGCAAAAATGAACAAATGGGACTAAATCAAGCTGAAAAGCTTCTGTACAGTAAAGGACACCATCAATAGAACAAAAAGGTATCCTACAGTAATGGAGAATATATTCATAAATGACAGATCCGATAAAGGGTTGACATCCAAAATATATAAAGAGCTCACACACCTCAACAAACAAAAAGCAAATAATCCAATTAAAAAATGGGCAGAGGAGCTGAATAGACAGTTCTCTAAAGAAGAAATTCAGATGGCCAACAGACACATGAAAAGATGCTCCACATCACTTGTCATCAGAGAAATGCAAATTCAAACCACAATGAGATATCATCTCACACCAGTAAGGATGGCTACCATCCAAAAGACAAACAACAACAAATGTTGGCGAGGTTGTGGAGAAAGGGGAACCCTCCTACACTGCTGGTGGGAATGTAAGTTAGTTCAACCATTGTGGAAAGCAGTATGGAGGGTCCTCAAAAAACTCAAAATAGAAATATCATTTGACCCAGGAATTCCACTTCTAGGAATTTACCCCAAGAATGCAGCACTCCAGTTTGAAAAAGACAGATGCACCCCTATGTTTATCACTGCACTATTTACAATAGCCAAGATATGGAAGCAACCTAAATGTCCATCAGTAGATGAATGGATAAAGAAGATGTGGTACATATACACAATGAAATATTACTCAGCTATGAGAAAAAAACAGATCCTACCATTTGCAACAACATGGATGGAGCTAGCGGGTGTTATGCTCAGTGAAATAAGGCAGGCGGAGAAAGACAAGTACCAGATGATTTCACTCATGTGTGGAGTATAAGAACAAAAGAAAACTCAAGGAACAAAACAGCAGCAGAAGCACAGAACCCAAGAATGGACTAACAGTTACCAAAGGGAAAGGGACTGGGGAGGATGGGTGGGAAGGGAAGGATAAGGGTGGGAAAAAAGAAAGGGGGTATTACGATTAACATGTATAGTGTGGGGGGGGCACAGGGAGGGCTGTGCAACAGAGCGAAGACAAGTCGTGATTTTACAGCATCATACTATGTTGATGGACAGTGACTGTGAACAGGTATGTGGGGGGGACTTGGTGAAGAGGGAGCCTAGTAAACATAATGTCCTTCATGTAATTGTAGATTAATGATACCAAAATAAAACTAAAAAAAAAAAAGAATTCACAAGAAAAGCTTCTAGAGCTGATTAACAAATTCAGCAAAGTTGCAGAATACAAGAAAAACAGACAAAAATCAGGGCATTTCTATACACCAGCAATGGATACTAACCAAAGTAATCTACAGATACAGTGAAATGTTTACCAAAATTCCACCAACATTTTCTGCAGAAATGGAAAACTTGATCTTCAAATTCATAATGAATTGCAAGGGGACCCAGAGAACCACAACAATCTTGAAGAAGAATTAAGTTTTAGAAGGCTCATGCTTCCCAGTGTCAAAACTAAATGCAATGCTGTCATAATCAAAGTGTGTTACTGGCATAAGTGTAAACACACAGACCAACAGAATAGAACTGAGACTGTATAAATACACTATACACCTATGGCAAATTGATTTTTGACCAGGGTGCACATGCCCAAATTAACATACAAATATATGTTAATGTTCATTGCAGTTATTAGTCATAATAGCCAGAATATTTAAACAATCCACATGTCCACCAAAAAGTGAATGGATAAATAAAATATGTGTACACTTATAAGCCATAAAAAGGAATGTGGTTCTTACACATAGTACAATATGGATAAACCTTGGAAACAGTAAGCTAAAAGTAAAAGAAGGCAGGCACACAATGACAAATGTTACATGATTCTACTTAATGTAGAATATCCAAAATAAGCAAAATCATTGAGACAAAAAAAGTAAAAGAGAGTTCTCTGTTACATAATGTGTATATATACATACACACACATACATTATAGAGAATGAAGAGTTATTTTACTTACTGGTAACAGAGTTTCTGCTTGGGATGATGAAAAGTTGTGGAAATAATAGAGATGGCTGTACAACACTGAATTAATGCCACTGAATTGTACACACGAAGTGATTATAATGGCAAACTCTGTTATACATATATTTTTTATGACAATAAAGGAAAAAAATACAAATGGATTGTATACTATATGTCCAAAGGCCAATCAAGATTCCTGAACACCAAATCCCCACATGTATTATGCAATCCTACCAGTGATGCCCAAGAGTTATTCCTATAAGTTGGCAGTATTTTGTTATATGTACTATGTCCAAGTATACATAATTGGGAAACTGAATTGGGACTATATTTGTTCTTTCCGTTAAACTTTTCACAGATAAGATTAAGTGATTAAAAAGTCTTAAAAGTAAAGGTCATCATGGAAATATGAATACTAACGGGAACTACAGAGAAGAAAACTCAAAATGTTAACATTTATTAAGGAAAGATGATGAATCCTCTCTTTCTACAGAGACTTCAAATGCCATTTAATCCTGAAACTCCAAAGCTGTATAATGTAAACTAAACACTATCTGCTAAGATATGGGCTTGTTTAAGCCATTTGAATTTATCCTTATAAGGTAGTATTCTACATGTAAGATGAAATGAATTCCCTTATGAAAATAAAAGTGGAGCTATTGAGCTACTTTTTGTTAAAAGTATATGGGGGCCTCTGTTACCTGCATAATCTAGAGATGAATTAACTTGGAAGCCTCATTGAAAATATTTTGCACATTATTTAGAGGACTTAAAAGACATAAAACAAATGTTTCATTTTCCCTACCAGATGGCAGCAATGAATGTCTAAGGGACCTCCTTTCACTGATTCATATTTTGTGTAGAATGGCTTTTGGTGGCTCCTTGAAACTAGCCACTTTCATCACTGTATTAGAAATTCTTGGTGTTTAACCCTTTCAAAGGAAATGGGTAGGTATCTTTTGCATATCCAACTGTGTATGTGTAACTGCCTCTCAGTCTGGTTAACATAAAGTTACAAAACTACTAATCAGTCAATCAGTATGACTGACACAAAACCTCAGTCTTGTTTCATTAAGAAGCAGTGAGCATTCTTATCACTTTATTTTGAATGATTGCTAACAACTATATTCCCATTGACAAATTTTCAGGTATACATTTTTATAACTTGCCATGCTAATTGTATTTTTTTCCCCAAACTAACATTGTTGCTTTTTTTTGTATTTCTCTTTAAGTTAAGTGATCCTTCTATTTGTGACAGTGGTAAAGTTTACATTTAGAAAAGGAAAGCTGATTTAATGAAAAAAATTAACAGTATCACTGTTAGACATGTGTAACACCACATAACTACTATGTGTAGTACACACATACTTATAAACCAAGAACTGAATTTTGGGAAATCATGATAGGGCTTTGATTACGTAATGAACAATGGGTTGGCACATTCTTAAGTAATCCCAAAGGAGTATAATTGATTAAGTTTTGCAAAAAACATATTTTAAGGGCATATGGAAATCCAAGGAGCCCTTTGATATAAAGACCTCCTCTACAAGAGTGATAATCACCTCCCCTCTGATTTACATTCTGGACTTCTGAACCTTCATTTGGCCCATAAAGGCATTAGAATTCACTAAAATGAAAAGTTGAGAAAGAAACAAATAGTAATCAGGTAAAATAAGAATCTAATTGCATTTAATTGAAGCATAGTTTGATATACAACACTGCATTAGTTTCATGCGTATAACAGTGATTTGACCTTATGTTACAAAATGCTTCTCAAAATAAGCGTAGTTACCATCTGTTAAAAATACAAAGTCATTAGATAATTGACTATATTCCCTATGCTGTACTTTTCCTGTAACTTATTTATTTATTTATTTTGGTGTCATTAATCTACAATTACATGAGGAACATTATATTTACTAGACCCCCCCTTCAACAAGTCCCTCCACCCACACCCCATTAGTCACTGTCCATCAGTGTAGTAAAATGCTGTAAAATCACTACTTGTCTTCTCTGTGTTGCACAGTCCTCCCTCTGCCCACCCGACATTAAACATGCTAATTGTAAGGCCCTCTTTTTTCTTCCCCCCCCTTCTCTCTCCCTTCCCACCCATCTTCCCCAGTCCTTTTCCCTTTGGTAATTGTTAGTCCATTCTTGGGTTCTGTGATTCTGCTGCTGTTTTGTTTCTTCAGTTTTTCCTTTGTTCTTATATTCCACATATGAGTGAAATCATTTGGTACTTGTCTTTCTCCACCTGGCTTATTTCACTGAGCATAATACCCTCTAGCTCCATCCATGTTGCTGCAAATGGTAGGATTTGTTTTCTTCATATGGCTGAATAATATCCCATTGTGTATATGGTACCACATCTTCTTTATCCATTCATCTACTGATGGACACTTAGGTTGCTTCCATTTCTTGGCTATTGTAAAGAGTGCTGCGATAAACATAGGGGTGCATATGTCTTTTTCAAAGTGGGCTGCTGCATTCTTAGGATAAATTCCTAGAAGTGTGATTCCTGTGTCAAATGGTATTTCTATTTTGAGCTTTTTGAGGAACCTCCATACTGCTTCCCACAATGGTTGAACTAATTTACATTCCCACAAGCAGTGTAGGAGGGTTCCCGTTTCTCCACAACCTCGCCAACATTTGTTGTTGTTTGTCTTTTGGATGGTAGCCATCCTTACTGGTGTGAGATGATATCTCATTGTGGTTTGAATTTGCATGTCTCTGATGACTAGCGATGTGGAGCATCTTTTCATGTGTCTGTTGGCCATCTGAATTTCTTCTTTGGAGAAATGTCTGTTCAGCTCCTCTGTCCACTTTTTTATTGGATTGTTCACTTTTTGTTTGTTGAGGTGTGTGAGCTCTTTATATATTTTGGATGTCAACCCTTTATCGGATCTGTCATTTATGAATATATTCTCCCATACTGTAGGATGCCTTTTTGTTCTTTTGATGTGTCCTTTGCTGTACACAGCTTTACAGCTTGATATAGTCCCACCTGTTCATTTTTGCTTTTCTTTCCCTTGCCCGGGGAGATATGTTCATGAAGAAGTTGCTCATGTTTATGTCCAAGAGATTTTTGCCTATGTTTTTTTCTAAGAGTTTTATGGTTTTATGGCTCACATTCAGGTCTTTCATCCATTTCAAATTTACTTTTGTGTATGGGGTTAGACAGTGATCCAGTTTCATTCTCTTACATGTAGCTGTCCAGTTATGCCTACATCAGCTGTTGAAGAGGCTGTGCATTTCCCCATTGTATGTCCATGTCTTCTTTATTGTATATTAATTGACCATATACATTTGGGTTAATGTCTGGAGATTCTATTCTGTTCCACTGGTCTGTGGCTCTGTTCTTGTGCCAGTACCAAATTGTCTTGATTACTGTGGCTTTGTAGTAGAGCTTTAAGTTGGGGAGCGAGATCCCTCCCACTTTATTCTTTCTTCTCAGGATTGCTTTGGCTATTCGGGGTCCTTGGTGGTTCCATATGAATTTTTGAACTATTTGTTCCAGTTCGTTGAAGAATGCTGTTGTTAATTTGATAGGGATTGCATTAAATCTGTAGATTGTTTTGGGCAGGATGGTCATTTTGACAATATTAATCCTTCCCAGCTAAGAACATGGGATGAGTTTCCATTTGTTAGTGTCCTCTTTAATTTCTCTTAAGAATGTCTTGTAGTTTTCGGGGTATAGGTCTTTCACTTCCTTGGTTAGGTTTATTCTTAGGTATTTTATTCTTTTTGTTGCTATTGTGAATGGAATTGTCTTCCTGATTTCTCTTTCTATTAGTTTATTGTTAGTGTATAGGAAAGCCACAGATTTGTGTGTGTTAATTTTGTATCCTGCAACTTTGCTGAATTCCGATATTAGCTCTAGTAGTTACGGAGTGGAGTCTTTAGGGTTTTTTATGTACAATATCATGTCATCTGCAAATAGTGACAGTTTGACTTCTTTACTGATCTAGATTCCTCGTATTTCTTTGTTTTGTCTAATTGCCGTGGCTAGGACCTCCAGTACTATGTTGAATAACAGTGGGGAGAGTGGGCATCCCTGTCTTGTTTCTGATCTCAGAGGAAATACTTTCTGCTTCTTGCTGTTCAGTATGATGTTGGCTGTGGGCTTTGCATTCACGGCCTTTATTATGTTGAGGTACTTGCCCTCTATACCCATTTTGTTGAGAGTTTTTATCATGAATGGATGTTGAATTTTGTCAAATGTTTTTCAGCATCTATGGAGATGATCATCTGATTTTTGTCCTTTTTGTTGAAGTGGTGGATGATGTTGATGGATTTTCGAATGTTGTACCATCCTTGCATCCCTGGGATGAATCCCACTTGGTCATGGTGTATGATCCTTTTGATGTATTTTTGAATTCGGTTTGCTAATATTTTGTTGAGTATTTTTGCATCTATGTTCATCAGGGATATTGGTCTGTAGTTTTCTTTTTTGGTGGGGTCTTTGCCTGGTTTTGGTATTAGGGTGATGTTGGCTGCATAGAATGAGTTTGGGAGTATTCCCTCCTCTATTTTTTGGAAAACTTTAAGGAGAATGGGTATTATATCTTCTCTGTATGTCTGATAAAATTCCGAGGTAAATCCATCTGGCCCGGGGGTTTTGTTCTTGGGTAGTTTTTTGATTACCGCTTCAATTTCGTTGCTGGTAATTGGTCTGTTTAGATTTTCTGTTTCTTTCTGTGTCTGTCTTGGAAGGTTGTATTTTTCTAGGAAGTTGTCCTTTTCTCCTAGGTTTCCCAGCTTGTTAGCATATAGGTTTTCATAGTACTCTCTAATAATTCTTTGTATTTTTCTGGGGTATGTCATGATTTTCCTTTCCCATATCTGATTCTATTGATGTGTGTAGATTCTCTTTTTCTCTTAATAAGTCTGGCAAGGGGCTTATCTATTTTGTTTATTTTTTCAACGAACCAGCTCTTGGTTTCATTAATTTTTTTCTATTGTTTTATTCTTCTCAATTTTATTTATTATTCTCTGATCTTTATTATGTCCCCCCTTCTGCTGTCTTTGGGCGTCATTTGTTCTTCTTTTTCCAGTTTCAGTAAGTGTGACTTTAGATTATTGATTTCCGATTGTTCTTCATTCTTTAAATCGGTCTGGATTGGTATATACTTTCCTCTTAGAACTGCCTTTGCTGCATCCCACAGAAGTTAGGGCTTCGGGCTGTTGTCATTTGTCTCCATATATTGCTTGATTTCTATTTTAATTTGGTCATGGATCCATTGATTATTTAGGAGCATGTTGTTAAGCCTCCATGTCTTTGTGCGCCTTTTTGTTTTCTCTGTACCACCTATTTCTAGTTTTATACCTTTGTGATCTGAGAAGTTGGTTGGCAGAATTTCAATCTTTTTGAATTTACTGAGGCTCTTTTTGTGCCCTAGTATGTGGTCTATTCTGGAAAATGTTCCATGTGCACTTGAGAAGAATGTGTATCCTGCTGCTTTTGCATGTAGACTTTTGTAGAGGTCTGTTAGGTCCATCTGTTCTAGTGTGTTGTTCAGTGCCTCTGTGTCCTTACTTATTTTATGTCTGGTGAATCTGTCCTTTGGAGTTAGTGGTGTGTTGAAGTCTCCTGAAATGAATGTATTGCATTCTATTTCCTCCTTTAGTTCTGTTAATATTTGTTTCACATATGCTGGTGCTCCTGTGCATATATATTTATAATGGTTACATCCTCTTGTTGGACTGACCCCTTTATCGTTATGCATTGTCCTTCTTTATCTTTTGTTACTTTCTTTGTTTTGAAGTCTATTTTGTCTGATACTAGTACTGCAACACCTGCTTTTTTCTCCCTGTTGTTTGCATGTAATATCTTCTTCCATCCCTTGACTTTTAGTCTGTGCGTGTCTTTGGGCTTGACGTGAGTCTCTTGTAAGCATCATATAGATGGGTCTTGCTCTTTTATCCATTCTATTACTCTGTGTCTTTTGATTGGTGCATTCAGTCCATTTACATTTAGGGTGATTACTGAAAGATATGTACTTATTGACATTGTAGGCTTTAGTTTCATGGTTATCAAAGGTTTAAGGTTAGCTTCTTTACTGTCTTACTGTCTAACATAACTCACTTATTGAGCTATTATAAACACATTCTGATGACTATTTCTCTCCCTTCTTATTCCTCCTCCTCCATTCTTTGTATGTTAGGTGTTTTTTGTGTGTGCTCTTTTTGTTTCCTTTGACTGCTCTTGTGTGTAGTTTATTTTATTTTTTGCCTTAATTTAGTATTTTATTTTTCCACTTTGTTTGCTGTGATTTTATTTTCTCTGGTGACATCTGTTTAGCCTTAGGAGTGCTTCCATCTAGAGCAGTCCCTCTAAAATACCTGTAGAGGTGGTTTGTGAGAGGCAAATTCCCTCGACTTTTTCTTGTCTGGGAATTGTCTAGTCCCTCGTTCGTATTTAAATGATAATCGTGCTGGGAACAGTATCCTTGGTTCAAGGCCCTTCTGTTTCACTGCATTAAATATATCATGCCACTGTCTTCTGGCCTGTAAAGTTTCTTTTGAGTAGTCTTATGATAACCTGACAGGTTTTCCTTTGTAGGTGACCTTTTTTCTCTCTCTGGCTACCTTTAATACTCTGTCCTTGTCTTTGATCTTTGCCATTTTAATTATTATGTGTCTTGGTGTTGTTCTCCTTGGGTCCCTTCTGTTGGGAGTTCTGTGTGCTTCAGTGGTCTGAGAGGCTATTTCCTCCCCCAGTTTGGGGACGTTTTCAGCAATTATTTCTTCAATGACACTTTCTATCCCTTTTTCTCTCTCTTCTTCTTCTGGTACCCCTGTAATGCAAATATTGTTCCGTTTGGATTGGTCACACAGTTCTCTTAATATTCTTTCGTTCCTGTAGATCCCCTTTATCTCTCTCTGCGTCAGCTTCTCTGCATTCCTGTTCTTTGATTTCTATTCCATTAATGGACTCTTGCATCTCGTCCATTCTGCTTTTAAGTCCTTCCAGAGATTGTTTCATTTCTCTGTATTCTCCCTCCTTAGCTCTTGCATATTTCTCTGTAAGTCCATCAGCATGGTTATGACCTTTATTTTGAATTGTTTTTCAGGGAGATTGGTTTAATCTATCTCCCCAGATTCCCCCTCAGGGGAGGATGTCTGGGTTATTCTTGTCTATATCAAATTCTTCTGTCTTTTCATGGTGATAGAGGTAGTCGTAGGTAGCTGGTGTGTGTGTGTCAGCTGGGAGAACCAAGTCCCTTTCCACTTGCTCCTGGTCTTCCTTTCCCGGGAGATCGGCGACCCCTAGTGGCTCGTGCTGGGCAGCTGCACGCAGACGGGGTCTCTGATTCTTGTCCAGGCCGCTGTGGAGTAAGCTCTGCACGGTTCCTGTGGGCGTGGCTGCTTTCAGGCTGCTGCTCTGCTATGGCGGGGCCATGCCGGAGCGGGAACAGGCGGGAGGCTGTTTATTGCCATGAGGGGCCTCAGAGCTGCCCTGATGCCCAGGGGTTTAGGGCACCCTGACTTACCCGGGATTCCCAGCTGCTGGGCTGAGTGTGCTGGGAAGCTTCTGTAAAGCTGTGAGGCTCCTGTCACTTTAAGACTTTCAAAATGCACTTGCTTTTCTTTTGTCCCAGGGGCGCCAGCTGCGGGGACCCCCTCGCAGGTTTTACTGTTCCGTTTCCCTAGCACCCAGCACCCCACACACTGTGTGTCTGCACTCCCAGTGCGGATGGCTGGGGCTGGGTATTTAGCAGTCCTGGGCTCCCTCTCCCTCCCCGCTCCGACTCCTCTCCTCCCGCCAAGGACCTGGGGTGAAGGGCACACTCAGGTTCTGCCGGGCCGCGGCTTGTATCTTACCCCCTTCATGAGGCGCTGGGTTCTCACAGGTGTGGATGTAGCCTAGCTGTTGTCCTGTATCTTCTGGTCTCTCTTTTAGGAATAGTTGTATTTTCAAAGATATATATATTTTTGGGAGGAGATTTCCTCTGTCCTACTCACATCGCCATCTTGACTGGTCCCCCTACTTATTTATTTTATAATTGGAAGTTTGTACCTCTTAATCCCCTTCATCTATTTTTGCCAATCCCTTTTTCCCCCTCCCCTCTGGCAACCACAAGCTCATTCTCTGTATCTGAGGCTATTTCTGTTTTTTGTGTTTTAGATTCCCCATTAAGTGATATCATATTGCGTTTGTCTTTCTCTGCCTTACTTCACTTAGCATAATACCCTAAAAGGTCTGTTTACGTTGTCATAAGTAATAAGGCCACATTTTTTATGGCCAAGTAATATTCCATTGTGTGTGTATGTATGTATATCCATTCAGCCATCAGTGAGCACCTGGGTTGCTTCTGTATCTTAGCTATTATAAATAATGCTGCAATAAACATAGCAGTGCATTTACATTTCTGAATTAGTGTTTTTGTTTTATTTGGTAAATACCTAAAAGTGGAATTATTGGATGGTCTGTATTTCTTCTTTTAATTTTTTGAGGAACCTCCATGTGGCTGCAATGTACATTTCCACCTACAGTGCACAAGGGTTCCCTTTTTCCCACATTCTTGCCAACACTTGCTATTTCTTGCTTTGTTGATAAAAGCCAGTGTGACAGATTTGAGGTGGTATCTAATTGTGGTTTTGATTTGCATTTCCCTGATGATTAAAGATGTGGAACATCTTTTTATGTGCCTGTTGGCCATCTGTATTTCTTCTTTGGAGAAACATCTGTTCAGGTCCTCTACCAATTATTTAACTGGGTTGTTTTTTGGATGTTGAGGCAAATAAATTCTTTATATATCTTGGATGTTAAACCTCTTACTGGATGAATCATTTACACATATATTCTCCTATACTATAGGTTGCCTTTTTGTTCTGCTGATGGTGTCCTTTGCTGTACAGATGCTTTTTAGTTTGATGCAGTCTCCCTTGTCTGAGATGTGTCCAGGAAAAAACTGTTCATGCTTATGTTCAAGAGATTTTTGCCTATGTTTTCTTCTAAGAGTTTTATGGTTTCATGTCTTACATTCAGGTGTTTGATCTATTCTCAGTTTATTTTTGTCCATGGAGTCATACAGTAATCCAGTTTCATTCTCTTGGATGTAACTGTCCAGCTCTCCCAACACCAGTTATTGAAGAGGCTGTCTTTTCCCCAATGTCCATGGCTCCTTTATCATATATTAAATGACCATAAATGCATGGGTTTATAGTTGGGCTCCCTATTCTGTTCCATTGCTCTATGGGTTGGTTGTTGTGCCAGCCATACTGTTTTGATTACCTTAGCTTTGAAGTACAGTTTGAAGTCAGGGAGTATAATACCCGCAGCTTTGCTCCTTCTCAGGATGCCTTTGGCTATTCGGGGTCTTTTGTGGCTCTATCTGAAATTTAGAACTATGTTCTAGTTCACTGAAAAATGCCATTGGTATTTTGACAGGGCTTGTACTGAATCTGTAAATTGCTTTGGGCAGGATGGCCTTTTTGACAATATGAATTCCTCCTATCCATGAGCTTGGGATAGATTTCCATTTGTTTGTGTCTTCTTTAATTTCTCTCATGAGTGTCTTACAGTTTTCAGAGTACAGGTCTTTCACCTCCTTTGTTAGGTTAATTTCTAGGTATTTTATTCTTTTTGATGCAATTGTAAATGGAATTGTTCTCCTGATTTCTGTTTCTGCTAGTTTGTTGTCAGTACATAGGAATCCAACAGATTTCTGTGTATTAATTTTGTATCCTGCAACTCTGCTGAATCCAGTTAATAGTTCTAATAATTTTTTGGTGGCGTCTTTGGGGTTTTCTATGTATAATACCATGTCATCTGCAAAATAGTGATGGTTTTTAACCTCTTTCCTTACCAATTTGGATGCCTTTTATCTCTTTGTCTGAAGAAAGCATTATTAATAAGATTAATATAATCAAAAGGAGGGAAAGAAAATTTAAAAATTACTTTCACATCTATTAATACTGAATATCTATTCTGTGGCAAGAACTGGGTAAGATGTAAGAGTTCTCAATGTGAACTTCACATTCTGGATGTGAGGTAAGACCTTTGGATTGACTGATTGATTATTTATTTTTACAGATTTTAAGATGCTTCATTATTGCAGTCATTCTGTATATTCTGAGTATAGGCAAGGTCTCTGGATTATCTATTTATTTATTACAGATTTTCAGATATTTCATTATTGTTATAATTCTGCATCTTCTGTATAAGGCCTCTGTATCTTACTACCTTTTTTTCTGTTATTTTCACAGGTATTTGGAGGACTGTTTCCATCCATGCAGGTAGATATGGCAGCACCTTGTGGGCACAATTTCTAATCATTTGCCAATGCCTTCACCAGGGAATTAGTTTAATTTGGTCTTACCTTCTTTCCCCTAGCCCCTGAAAGTTGCTCTGTCTCCAAAGCCTAAATGTCAATGTGATGCAGGAGAACAGAACACACACTGCTCAAAAGAGGACTGTGGTGAATGTCAAAGCCCCTCATCTACCTGCTGTGGGCGCCTCCCAAAGGCCCTGTGGCTGAACCTAGCTAGGAACCCTGAGAAGCCTGATCCCACCAGAAAGAGAGAACAGCAGAATACAGCACCAGAGGAACCTCTGTTTCCCATGGAAGACTGAGTTTAGAATGTTGAATTGGTAACTAAAAGCTGAGTCAGCCTGTTATGTAATACACACAATAAAAATCACAGTATGCGCTAAGGAAAAACCTTGCTTTAGGGACAACCATTGGGGAAACTGCTTTTAATGTCTTTTGTTTGACCCTCCAAAGAGTAAAGTGGGTATTTTTAGTTATCAATTCCAAGTCATAAGGGGATATTCAGTCCCCTGAAACAACAGGGCAAGTACCACAACTTTAAAACTTCTGATCTAATTGGTGTGACTATACACTCTTAGGAAAAATCTTGATTATTGTGATTCTAAAAACTTTCTATGTATCTACGTGACTGTAAAGGCCAACCACCACAGAGAACCTAAGAGGAAGGCAGGTTACGATCAGACAGCCCCTTCTCCTGCATCTCTCTGCTGAGTCAGCCTTCTGTAGTGCCCCTCTGTCCTGCTCGAGTGTCCAGGAGACTACTCCACCACTAAGACCTGGTACCTTCCCTTAAACTGCGTTTCCTTATGTCAGCACCATGGGCACACTGGGCTGCAGAATGCCTCACTGTTGGGGGGGTCCTGTGTACTGTGGGGTGTTACGCAGCACCCCCAGCTTCTTCTCCCTGATGCCAGGAGCACAGGCCTCCAACTGGGTCATGACAATTAAAAATGTCTCCAGACATTATCATACGGCCCCTGGAAAGCAATCAAGATCCAAGTCCTTCTTTAAAAGTCACTTTCATGAACATTTGGCACCAGATTAAAAGGCAAGAGGAGAAATAAGAAGCAGAGATCAATGAAAAAATGACAATCAAATTAAACTCTGACAGTTAAGTTGTTATCTATAAATTGCAGCTATCTCAAACCTCATGTTGTTGTCATAATACCTGTAAAGTGATGAGTTTTATAGCTCATCCCAGTAAATTGATAAGCTCTACTATATGGTTATCAATAAACCAGAAAGAAAAGGGACAGAAGCCACTACTATCTTGTAGACAGATTGTTTAGTGGATGTCACAGAAGCTGGGCTCAGATCTCAACTTGACTAGTACTACCTCTGTGCAAACCCTTCAACCTCAGGGTCCCAGATTTTTCCATCTATCCAGTGGTGAACTGTGAGAAGATCACATCACTTCCCAGTTTTGAACAGTTAAGATTGTCTAAGCAGGGGACATTAACAGCAAAGGAAGCTCCAGACTCCAAATTAAAAATTGTAATCCTATGCATTCCTATTATTATCACAGCTTGATATATGACTGAGATGTATTATAAAACATTAAATCCAACACACATGAGTAACACCCCTATTCAGAAAAAATTATTAAGCGCTACACATACACACACAAAGGAAACCTTAAAAAAAATTCTGGGTAACACTTTGATTATGAAGGTTAATATAGATTTAGATTTAAAGACAATACTCAAATTCTAAACTGATGGTCACAGGGGCATGGGGAAGCATTCCCAATTCACAGGGACCTACACAGAGAACAGGGCAGTTACATAGCACTGGCGTTAACTTTCACAGCAGACATGTAGACACAGCAGGCAGGAGAGGATCAACCCCTGGGGAAAAAAACCTAAATCAAACAAAAACAAAACAAAACATAGTCCTTAAGCCTCTGTTCCAGGTACCTGGTAAAGGAATGACACTTAATATAAATATGTGATTTTTAATGCAAAAAGCCTGTGGTAAGAGTTGGCCTTTACACCTTCTCAATTTAATCTTTTTAGTAAGGAATGCAACTGTGCCTTCTTCCTCCTGAAGGAAAGTTAATGTGATGATAAAGGCCCTCAGATAAAGGAGGAGAGCAGAACATGAGTAGGAAACAGTGCACCAAAAAAGGAAAGATCCTTTTGTTCATGGAAGACAAAGTATAGCTCAAGATCAGTAACTCTGCAAGTCTAATGAACTTATCTCCCAACCTTAGATTTACACTCGATAAAGAAATAATGATGACCCCCTGCCCATACAATCCACCAGCGGCAGAGACTGCAGTCTGAGCTGCATACAGTACATTAAGTATACAACATACACAGGAAAGAAGGTCTCAAGCATTCTTCAAAGTCCCTCCTTTTCTTTGAATAAGTGATCTTCCCTAGAAAGGTTTATCAGTATCATTATACTGTCCACTTCCTTTTTGGTGTTTTCTAGCTTACATCATAGTAGTTAGCTATTATATTACTCAAAGATAGGAAGACCAAAAAAGTATAACCTCAGCAATAGCCATAAAACAAGAATTATCAAATACTTATACTAACGCTTTTAAATAAAGATATTCTTTCAAAATTCCTTTCGAGGAATCATCTGTTCCAAGAAATTGGACTACACAGATAAATTCATCTCGTTTGATTCAGTGAACTAGTCCAACATACCCACATAAGTTTACATTACATTTCTGGTAACTGGGCATGATGAGTAATAAATAATACTGAAAATACTGCCTAAGTGTTGATGAGATTTAGACTATCAAGTCACAACACAGCACAAGTGATTCCAGACAACTAGTTATAAATTTAAAGGTTTAAAGTGATAAAGATACTAACATTATACTTGGGAATGCACTGTTTAAGTTCAAATATAAAGAGAAATGCCAATGGACTTGCCTGCATTTTAAGAAGTGAACTCAGATAAAACACAGAAATATAAAGAAAATAGAGAAAATACATGTGCCACAAAGGGTAAATATCCTTAATATAAAGTTACTAAAAAGTGATTTTTTTAAGCTAACTATAAAAAGGCTAATAAATTTTCAAAAACACATAGCTTCTAGTGATCTAAGAAATACAAATTAAAAGAACACTTTTCTATCAAGTGACCTAAGTTTATTTGCCCTAGAATACTCAGGGCAGAAAGGGAATATGCTAGGACTGGCCCTCTCAAGTGCTGCTCATGGGAGTGAGTACTCAACTCCAACAGAAGCTTAAAATGTTCATGACTTCTGGTCTAGTAATTTCACATTTTTAAAAAAATCCTCTTAAAACAGGGAGGGAGATCAGAGAGTAGGTCACAGTATATTATTATAAGCATGTAACTGTAATTAAGTATCGTCAAAGAGCACACAGTTCCACGCATGAGTATTGGAAAGGCTCTACTAGAGATCAGGTGGTTCCCAGGTGTTTCTGTGATTGCTATGCTCTGTAACTCATCTGTGACATACTCTTTGCATGTACCGTAATTACAAAAACAAAATGTAATTAAAAAGTAAATAAAATGCCTCTAAGGATTAAATAGACTTTGAAATAATGTGACAAGTAGGATATAAAACATTTATTGGTTATATTTACAAAAGTTATTTTAATCATGGAAAATGCTCATGACTTATAAAATGCAGACACAAATATATCTTGTCAACTGTGTTAAATATGGGTGCACGCAAATCACATGTGTGCATGGAGAGAGTGAGATGATAGTCTCTGTGAAAGCAATACTTCACATAATCTATACTAACTCTACTAACATACATAGTTGTTAGCTTGTTAGTGTTTTATCATTATAGTCAATCAGGCTAACTTTTTGCTCACTGAGAAATGAAGGTGTAATTGCTTCTCCTATGACAGTATTTGCAAAGCATTTAAAACAATATCCAGTACATGAATAATAACAGTGAATCTTGGTTAAGTATTAACTTCTCAAGGATCTTATTTTTGTCTTTGTAAAATGTAAAATCCATTTACTACTTATAAAACTCCTAAAGTGAAATTACATACATACACAAAGAGCCAAAAGAATTTTGACCAAAAAGAACAAAGTTGAGGGAGACTTGCATACTGGATTATCAAAATACACTATACAACTAACTACAGTAATTAAATTCTGTGAGGCTATTGCAGAACAGATCATCCAGTGGAGCTGCACAGAAACTTCAGAAATTTATGGAAAGTTAGGATATGTTAATTGGTAGTATTTTCAAACATTGGAAATTCAACAAGTATTGGGACAACGACTATTTCATATGGAAAAAAAATTTAAATTCAATCCCTATGTCCTCTAATAGTCTCCAACAGGATAAGCTAAGTAAAAGAAAATAAAACTATAAATATACTATTAAAGAAATATATGATTTCTGTAATGTTGACATAGGAAAGGACTTCTTAACCAACACATAAAAATCAGTAGTCACCAAGAAAAAGACAGGACTATCAAAATAAACATTCCATAGAGCAAAGATATATATCTAAGTTACGACAGGTTGAGATTATGAAAAAACACTGTCATCAAAGTACTACTATTTATAACATGAAGAGTATTTTACTGATTGGTAAGAACATTAATTAAAATGACCCCCCAAAAAGAAAAAAACATTATTAAGACAATCATCTACCAATTTTTGTCCATTAGCAAAACTTAACAGCTAATAAAAACCAATGTTGATATAAATACAAGAAAACAGACATCAGCCTGAGTGCTAACAACCAGACTATTTGGAAAGCAATCTAATGGTACACAGAATTTTTTAAATGTGTTTCCTTTCTGACCGAGAAGTCTATTTGAAAAACTGAATAATCTGAATGTCAACAAAGAAATGGCTAAATTACAGTATATCCATACCGTGGAATAAATACAAACTATAAGGCCTGCAAAGAGGTAGGACAGGTTGATATGTATTAAGTGACTCTGTAACCACGCACAAAAAAATACTTAAATTCTAAAAGAAAAGGCCACATAGTTGTATTTATAAAACCATCTAGTGAATATTTGAAAAATCCTATCTATACAATACATACACATACATATGTGCACTCATGCTCTGAACGTTTAGGTGGGAGGATGAAACATGTTCCCTTTTCCATCTGTGGTATTTGTTATTATGAGTATATAACTGTGTACTATCAAAACCTGAGTTCCTACTGATAGGCTTAGAACCTGACTTCAGGACTGAAGCGAGGGCAAACACATGGTCACAAACTGGGAATACTGGGACTGTCTGTGAAGCATGGGGCTGAGACTATTACTACCAAGACCTGGCTGGCTCTCCATTCTCTCCCACTCTTTCAAATTCATTCCACCTGAATAACACAAGCTGCCAAGAACCCCACACGGTAGGTGCATAGGATCTATTCTCAATCTTCAATATGCCTATCAGCTCTAGTCTTGTGATATGAAATCCTCAGTTACCCAAAGCAGAACTTCCTCAAACTGTGTCCCTTTGATTTGGTTAGCTTTCTATATACTAACGAGGACAGTGAAATTTGCTCAGTTTCATTTTCTAATAGGCTCGAGTCAACTACTTAAAAGTTATTTTTCCCCTCATGATTTCAACTCTAACATAATTTGCTAAATATAAAAACAGCTGTTCACACAAATTTTAAGAAAACTTATTACTCTAACATTTTCAGGAAATACTGTTTTCACTGAATTTTGCTAGGAATAATTTAAGTGTGGAAATGAAACTCATGTGAATGCTACACAGACCTGCCAAAAATTAACACATATTGCTATTAGATATAAAAAATACTTAGCAAATAGTAACATCAACAATTCCGCTGAAGGCAAATTCCACCAAAAGGCCAAGAAACAAAGAATTATATTCTATTAACAACTTATACCAAACCAAACCAGAATAGCACAAAGAAAAAAAAGAATGTGAGGGTCATCTCACTTACAATAGAGATTTAAACTTCCTAAACAAATAATGCTAACTGAGCCCATCATTGGCAAAAGCATAAATGATGATCAAGTAGAGTGTATCCCAGGGAAACCAAGATAATTCCATATAAGAAAATCTATCGGGAGACGGAGCCAACATGGCGGCGTGAGTAGGACAGTGGGAATCTCCTCCCAAAAACATATATACTTTTGAAAATACAACAAACACAACTAGCCCTAAAAGAGAGACCAGAAGACGCAGGACAGTGGCCAGACTGCAGCTACACCAGCGAGAACCCAGCGCCTCGCGAAGGGGGTGAGATACAAGCCCCGGCCCGGTGGGACCCGAGCGCCCCTCCCCCCAGATCCCGGCGGGAGAAGAGCAGGCAGAGCGGGAGGGAGACGGAGCCCAGGACTGCCGAACACCCAGCCCCAGCCATCCAGGCCAGAGCGCAGACACAGTATATGCCCAGGGGGCCCTGGATACTGGGGGAACAGGGAGTAAGACCTCTGAGCGGGTGCTGAAGCTGATGCCCCTGTGACAAAGAAAAGCGGGGGCTTTTTGAAAGTCTTAAAGGGACAGGGACTTAACAGCTTGACGGAAACAACCCAGGTCACAGTACAGCAGCTGGAAATCACAGGGAAAACCGGGTGCACTAACCCCCTGGGCAACAGCTCTGAGACCCCTCACGGAGGCAAACAGTCAAGCAGCCCCCCCATCCATCACCCCACCGGGCGCTGCGAAAGCAGAGAAGCAGCCTGAGACAAATTCCGCCCACAGAAAGGGAAATTTCTCCCTCCCGGCCAGGCAAGACACAAAGACCCACTCTACACGCAATTACCCAACACAAACCACTAGGGGTCGCAGTTGCCCCAGTAAAGAAAGGCCAGTAGTAAGTGAAAATTTTGGCCCTCCCAGCTGACAGTCAATAGCACCTGTCAACATGAAAAGGCAAAAAAATATGACAAAGACAAGACTAACCCAGACAGCTTCAGCATCTGCTACATCTTCCCCTGAGAAGGAATCTGGGGAGATAGATTTAGCCAGTCTACCTGAAAAAGAATTCAAAACAAAAGTCATAACCATGCTGATGGACTTGCAGAGAAATATGCAAGAACTAAGGAAGGAGAATTCAGAAATAAAACAAGCTCTGGAGGGACTTCAAAACAGAATGGACGAGATGCAAGAGACCATTAATGGACTAGAAAACAGAGAACAGGAACGCAGAGAAGCTGATGCAGAGAGAGATAAAAGGATCTCCAGGAATGAAAGAATTTTAAGAGAGCTGAGTGATCAATATAAAAGAAATAATATAAGAATCATAGGCATTCCAGAAGAAGTAGAGAGAGAAAAGGGGATAGAAAATGTCTTTGAAGAAATAATTGCTGAAAATTTCCCCAAACTAGGGGAAGAAATGGCCTCTCAGACCACAGAGGTACACAGAACTCCCATGACAAGGGATCCAAGGAGGGCAACACCAAGACACATAATAATTAAAATGGCAAAGATCAAAGACAAGGACAAAGTATTACAAGCAGCCAGAGAGAAAAAAAAGGTTACCTACAAAGGAAAACCCATCAGGCTATCATAAGACTTCTCAACAGAAACCCTACAGGCCAGAAGAGAATGGCATGATATACTTAATGCAATGAAACAGAAGGGCCTCGAACCAAGACTACTGTATCCAGCACGAATATCATTTAAATATGTAGGAGGGATTAAACAATTCCCAGACAAGCAAAAGTTGAGGGAATTTGCCTCCCACAAACCACCTCTACAGGGCATCCTACAGGGACTGCTCTAGATGGGAGCACTCCTAAAAAGAGCACACAACAAAACACCCAACATATGAAGAAGGGAGGAGGAGGAATAAGAAGGGAGAGAAATAAAGAATCATCAGATTGTGTTTATAATAGCTCAACAAGCGAGTTAAGTTAGACAGTAAGACAGTAAAGAAGCTAACCCTAAACCTTTGGTAACCACAGACTTAAAGCCTGCAATGGCAATAAATTCATACCTTTCAATAATCACCCTAAATGTAAATGGACTGAATGCACCAATCAAAAGACACAGAGTAATAGAATGGATAAAAAAGCAAGATCCATCCATATGCTGCTTACAAGAGACTCACCTCAAACCCAAAGACGCGCACAGACTTAAAGTCAAGGGATGGAAAAAGATATTTCAAGCAAACAACAGAGAGAAGAAAGCAGGTGTTGCAATTCTGGTATCAGACAAAACAGACTTCAAAATAAAGAAAGTAACAAAAGACAAAGAAGGACATTACATAATGATAAAGGGCTCAGTCCATCAAGAGGATATAACCATTATAAATATATATGCACCCAATACAGGAGCACCAACATACCTGAAACAAATATTAAAAGAACTAAAGGAGGAAATAGAATGCAATGCATTCATTCTAGGAGACTTCAACACACCACTCACTCCAAAGGACAGATCCACCAGACAGAAAATAAGTAAGGACACAGAGGCACTGAACAACACACTAGAACAGATGGACCTAATAGACATCTACAAAACTCTACATCCAAAAGCAACAGGATACACGTTCTTCTCAAGTGCACATGGAACATTCTCCAGAATAGACCACATACTAGGACACAAAGAGAACCTCAGTAAATTCCAAAAGATTGAAACCCTACCAACCAACTTTTCAGACCACAAAGGCATAAAACTAGAAATAAACTGTACAAAGAAAGCAAAGAGGCTCACAAACACATGGAGGCTTAACAACACGCTCCTAAATAATCAATGGATCAATGACCAAATCAAAATGGAGATCCAGCAATATATGGAAACAAATGAAAACAACAACACTAAGCCCCAACTTCTGTGGGACGCAGCAAAAGCAGTCTTAAGAGGAAAGTACATAGCAATCCAAGCATATTTAAAAAAGGAAGAGCAATCCCAAATGAACGGTCTAATGTCACAACTATCAAAATTGGAAAAAGAAGAACAAATGAGGCCTAAGGTCAGCAGAAGGAGGGACATAATAAAGATCAGAGAAGAAATAAATAAAATTGAGAAGAATAAAACAATAGCAAAAATCAATGAAACCAATAGCTGGTTCTTCGAGAAAATAAACAAAATAGATAAGCCTCTAGCCAGACTTATTAAGAGGAAAAGAGAGTCAACACAAATCAACAGTATCAGAAATGAGAAAGGAAAAATCACAACAGATCCCGCAGAAATACAAAGAATTATTAGAGACTACTATGAAAACCTATATGCTAACAAGCTGGGAAACCTAGGAGAAATGGACAACTTCCTAGAAAAATACAACCTTCCAAGACTGACCCAAAAAGAAACAGAAAATCTAAACAGACCAATTACCACCAACGAAATTGAAGCGGTAATCAAAAAACTACCAAAGAACAAAACCCCCGGGCCAGATGGATTTACCTCGGAATTTTATCAGACATACAGGGAAGACATAATACCCATTCTCCTTAAAGTTTTCCAAGAAATAGAAGAGGAGGGGACACTCCCAAACTCATTCTATGAAGCTAACATCACCCTAATACCAAAACCAGGCAAAGACACCACCAAAAAAGAAAACTACAGACCAATATCCCTGATGAACGTAGACGCAAAAATACTCAACAAAATTTTAGCAAATCGAATTCAAAAATACGTCAAAACCATCGTACACCATGACCAAGTGGGATTCATCCCAGTGATGCAAGGATGGCACAACATTCGAAAGTCCATCAATATCATCCACCACATCAACAAAAAGAAAGACAAAAACCACATGATCATCTCCATAGATGCTGAAAAAGCATTTGACAAAGTTCAACATCCATTCATGATAAAAACTCTCAGCAAAATGGGAATAGAGGGCAAGTACCTCAACATAATAAAGGCCATCTATGAAAAACCCACAGCCAACATTATATTGAATAGCGAGAAGCTGAAAGCATTTCCGCTGAGATCGGGAACTAGACAGGGATGCCCACTCTCCCCACTGTTATTTAACATTGTACTAGAGGTCCTAGCCACGGCAATGAGACAAAACAAAAAAATACAAGGAATCCAGATTGGCAAAGAAGAAGTCAAACTGTCACTATTTGCAGATGACATGATACTGTACATAAAAAACCCTAAAGACTCCACCTCAGAACTACTAGAACTGATATCGGAATACAGCAAAGTTGCAGGATACAATATCAACACACAGAAATCTGTGGCTTTCCTATATACCAACAATGAACCAACAGAAAGAGAAATCAGGAAAACAACTCCATTCACAATTGCATCAAAAAAAATAAAATACCTAGGAATAAACCTAACCAAAGAAGTGAAAGACTTATATTCTGAAAACTACAAGTCACTCTTAAAAGAAATTAAAGGGGACACTAACAGATGGAAACGCATCCCATGCTCATGGCTAGGAAGAATTAATATCGTCAAAATGGCCATCCTGCCCAAAGCAATATACAGATTTGATGCAATCCCTATGAAACTACCAGCAACATTCTTCAATGAACTGGAACAAATAATTCAAAAATTCATATGGAACCACCAAAGACCCCGAATAGCCAAAGCAATCCTGAGAAAGAAGAATAAAGTAGGGGGGATCTCACTCCCCAACTTCAAGCTCTATTATAAAGCCATAGTAATCAAGACAATTTGGTACTGGCACAAGAACAGAGCCACAGACCAATGGAACAGACTAGACAATCCAGACATTAACTCAGACGTATATGGTCAATTAATATTTGATAAAGGAGCCATGGACATACAATGGCGAAATGACAGTCTCTTCAACAGGTGGTGCTGGCAAAACTGGACAGCTACATGTAGGAGAATGAAACTGGACCATTGTCTAACCCCATATACAAAAGTAAACTCAAAATGGATCAAAGACCTGAATGTAAGTCATGAAACCATTAAACTCTTGGAAGAAAACATAGGCAAAAACCTCTTAGACATAAACATGAGTGACCTCTTCTTGAACATATCTCCCCGGGCAAGGAAAACAACAGCAAAAATGAACAAGTGGGACTATATTAAGCTGAAAAGCTTCTGTACAGCAAAAGACACCATCAATAGAACAAAAAGAAACCCTACAGTATGGGAGAATATCTTTGAAAATGACACATCCGATAAAGGCTTGACGTCCAGAATATATAAAGAGCTCACACGCCTCAACAAACAAAAAACAAATAACCCAATTAAAAAATGGGCAAAGGAACTGAACAGACGGTTCTCCAAAAAAGAAATACAGATGGCCAACAGACACATGAAAAGATGCTCCACATCGCTAATTATCAGAGAAATGCAAATGAAAACTACAATGAGGTATCACCTCACACCAGTAAGGATGGCTGCCATCCAAAAGACAAACAACAACAAATGTTGGTGAGGCTGTGGAGAAAGGGGAACCCTCCTACACTGCTGGTGGGAATGTAAACTTGTTCAACCATTGTGGAAAGCAGTATGGAGGTACATCAAAATGCTCAAAACAGACTTACCATTTGACCCAGGAATTGCACTCCTAGGAATTTACCCTAAGAATGCAGCAATCAAGTATGAGAAAGATCAGTGCACCCCTTTGTTTATCGCAGCACTATTTACAATAGCCAAGAATTGGAAGCAACCTAAATGTCCATCAATAGAAGAATGGATAAAGAAGATTGGTACATATACACAATGGAATACTACTCAGCCATAAGAAAAGGGCAAATCCAACCATTTGCAGCAACATGGATGGAGCTGGAGGGTATTTTGCTCAGTGAAACAAGCCAAGCAGAGAAAGAGAAATACCAAATGATTTCACTCATCTGTGGAATATAAGAACAAAGGAAAAACTGAAGGAACAAAACAGCAGCAGAATCACAGAACTCAAGAATGGAATAACAGGTACCAAAGGGAAAGGGACTGGGGAGGATGGGTGGGTAGGGAGGGATAAGGGGGGGAGAAGTAGGGGGGTATTAAGATTAGCATCCATAGCAGGGTGGGAGAAAGGGGAGGGCTGTACAACACAGAGAAGACAAGTAGTGATTCTACAACAGGTTGCTACGCTGATGGACAGTGACTGTAAAGGAGTATATAGGGGGGACCTGGTATAGGGGAGAGCCTAGTAAACAAAGTATTCGTCATGTAAGTGTAGATTAATGATTAAAAGAAAAAAATGCAGTTCCTATGTGGTGACCTCTAATGAGTTCTACACAATGATATGAAGGACATATAAAAGTGTAGGCAAAGGGTCTGTTTGTGTTTATACAGAGGATCAAAGCCTAATTTGGCTACCCCGAAAATGAACTAAGAAACGATATGAAAGAGAACTTCCAACATCAGCACTCTCGGGAAGACTCATGCCAGAAGATGATCATCAAAAAACCCCAACAAAGATCCACGCACTGCTACAGCTGTAGATGCACTCATCCCACCAGCTCCTGGACTTGCCATGGGAATGAAGGAGATATCTAAGCTGGCCTGTGCATACAGTAAAACAACAAATTTGACTGGATCTATACTGTTGGAACTCAACCAAGAATTAGGAGAAGTGCAAATTGTAGCGCTCCAAAATCTTACAACTACAGACTATTTACTGTTAAAAGAACATATGGGATGTGAACAGTGCCCAGGAATGGGTTGTTTTAATTTGTCTGATTTTTCTCAAACTATTCAAATTCAGTTAGATAATAACCATCATATCATTGATAAGTTTTCACAAATGCCTAGGGTGCCTAACTGGTTTTCTTGGTTTCACTGGAGATGGCTGGTAATTACAGATATGCTTTGGTTATGTAACTATACTCCTATTATGTTAATGTGTGTGCGCAATTTAAGTAGTAGCTTAAAATCTATACATGCTGAAGTTACTCTACAAGAAGATATGTCAAAGAAATAATCAATCTTCCCATGTGTTCTCCCACCTGCTACTTCTATAGCTTTTCTTCTTCCTTCCTAATTACAACGAATTCTTAAATAGAATTCGTGCCTCATATCAAATTTACCGAGTATCATAACTCCTCCAAGTAGTAAAGATACCTCAAGACAAATGCTGGGCATAGAAGCCACAGGGCATAAATATGCAAAGAAGTAAAAAGCTAACCTTTTCAAACAATAAGGCTTCTCTCTCACTTACCAACTTAACATTTCCCTGTATGGCCCCGGAAGATGACTGGTTAGCCAGAGACGGGTAAGATTCCTCAAGGGAGGAACAACCTAAGACAGGCACAGTCGCAGGGGGGTCATCAGGTGAGAAATTGGGGATCAACAGAGGTGAGGCTTAGAACCTCACCCTCCCTGTTCTGAGAGAAATCTTCTGCATACGTGGATGTTTTATTGCCCTTGTCTAGCTTGGATTAACACATAGTCTACAGGCACACACCTGATCATCTACATTTGCTCTCTTACAACACTAAACTATGTTTTCTACCTTTATGTTGTATCTACCTACCACTTCAGCATCTTATTAAAAATAATAAAGAGAGAAATGTGGTATCCACATATAAATCAAGTATAAAAATCAAATGTGTATTCATATTTGAACTGACTGTTTATAGTTCACAATGCATGAGCAAAACCAAAAGTTTCTGTGATGAATGCCCTTGTACTGTTCACCATGTAACTTATTCACTATGTAAGAATTTGTTCTCCATGTAAGAACTTGTTCTTTATGCTTCAGAAGATTGGAGACTGACGAAAATTAGGCTTGGGGTGGATTAATGATTGTGCATTGAGCATTGACTCCCCTATACAGAATTTTATTGTTGTTAACAACCATTTGATCAATAAATATGAGAGATGCCCTAACAACAACAACCAAGAAAAAGTACACACTTCCAATTGTAAAATAAATAAGTAACCGGGATGTAATGTATAGCATAAGGAATATAGTCAAAATATTGTAACAACTTGGTATGGTGATAGCTGGTACTTAGAATTATCATGTATATAAATGTTGAATCACTGTGTTGTACACCTGAAACTAATGTAATGTAATACTGTGTGTCAACTACCCTTCAATAAAAAATAATTATCTAAAAAAAAAAAAAAAATACATATATAAAAAAAAAAAAAAAAAAAAAAAAGAAAATCTATCACTACTATCAGATAAAGGAGGAAACAACAATATCAATGGATGCTAGAAAACCATCAAATTAAAAAACCCACTCATGATTTTCAAAAGTATACCGCTGAGCCAGAAATCTGATCTGGAATGACTAACTACACTACAAGACAGTTTTGAAAACTTACTTTCACAGTGAAATATTAGAAGCATTCCCAGCAAGTGAAAAAGAAAACAGCAATGTTATCCATCACGTTACCATTCAACACTGTCCTGAAAGTTCTCAGCCTGTATCAGATGAGAAAATGAAATCAATGTACAAGTATTAGGATAAAACCATAATCAGAAAGTATATGATTGCCTACTCAGAAAATCCCGTAGATCTGACAATCAAAACCATTACTGTCCAGCAAAAGAACCAAGAAGTACAAGGCTAATAACATCAGTGATTGTCCTATACACTGGGAAGCAATTTAAAAATCAATCTTTAAAAAAAAAAATCCCTAATAGCTAGGAAATTCCCTAATTTCCAATAGCTAGGAATATTACATAAACATAAACCTAACAGAAAATAAACAATATATACAACCCACACATATATAATTGCAAATATACATACACAACCAGTTATAAAGTTTTACTCAAGGACTGAAATATATTGAGAAATACCATGTTCAGGAATGAGTATCAGAAGGTTTGACTTCTCCACTCAAATTAATCTAGGCATCCAATATAATTTCCTACCATGAGAACCCCAACAGAATTTTTCACAGAACTTGACAAGCTGACTTTAAATTTCTGACAGAAGATGAATGTGAAATTTCTTAAAAAGCCAACATAATTTTGAATCACAACAAAGAGGGGAATTGGCCAACTTGATATGAAAACATATAAAGCTGCAGTAATAAAACATTATAAAGAATAAAGGATATACAAATTGATCACTGAAACAAAATAAGAGTCAAGCTGACACAGCCACCCGGGAGGGCAATTTAGCTGTACCTTTAAATTTTAAATGTTCACCCCCTTCCATCCAGTCCTTTCATGGGCACCTGTACAAGGATCCACTCTGGAGAGTTCACTGCAACTCTGGCTGCCACATAAACACAAAGCTGCAAGCAACCTTAATGTACCTCAAAGGAGAAAGGACTAGTCATTTAACAGCACAGAAGGAAAGTTAGGAAGCAGCTAAGAGAAGAATAAGACAGGCCTACCACCCCTCAACCTGGAGAGACCTTTAGAAGTTTCTACGGCATCTTGCTGATGGACAATAGTTATACCAAACCGTCTGTATGTATCTTGAACACACTTTGGCTGGACATACTAAGCTAGTAGGACATGTTTATAAAGTCATATGTGTGCAAAAGCCTAAAGATTCTGCTAGAATGCAGATTCTGGTTCAACAGGTTTGCAGCAGTGCCTGTTGGTCTGCATTTCTAACCAGCAGCCCGTGAGATGCTGCTTCTAGCCCATGGACCACACTGCATCAAGCTAGATCACACAGATGACCTGGATGGCTCCAGAGGAAATGGCTACCAAAGGTTACTGAAGTGCAAAGGGGACAGGGGAGGGGGAAGGTGACAGGGAGATGAGATCATGAGTAGGAGTAAAGGGGGCTTCAGCCTTATCTAAAATGTTTTTTTTATTTCACAGTAATAATGTAGTTAAGTACTATGTAATTAAAAGCTAGTTTTTAAAAACCCATATAGACCACTTTTGAGTATATAGTTACTGAGTTCTAGGAATCTCAGCAGCAGGTACACAAAGAGGGTCAATTGATGTTGGCCAGCTCTGCTCCTCAAATAATACTCAGTAATTAGCTGGAAGACAACAGCAGCTGAGGGAAATTGATAAGCTGGTTGTGATAGCCCATCACTATTGCAGAGGTACTTTTAACAACACTATTTTAAATCAGGTATTCTATTTTTGTTTAAAAAGTTTAAGTCTCTCAGGTAATTGTAGATTAATAGTACCAAAAAAAAAAGTTTAAGTCTAGTAAGTTTATTAAAAATAAACTGCTGTTTCTACCTAAAAAACATCTATGCACCATAATACAGGAGTTTTCCACATGGCCTACTATGCTTCGTCTTTACTGCATATTCTTGCTAATTAATCCTTCCAGAGGAAATCCTTCTTAACTACTAAAGAATTAATGAGCATGCAGAAATGTCCCTTCTATGACAACTATTAAGAAGTCTCCAGGCCTGGCCCTTGCCAGTACGGAGACCTGAAGATTCATTAACTCCTGGTAAATCAGCCTCTCTATGGCTGACATGAAATGGTATGTTGCTGACCAGCCACTTCACTATTTACTGAAGGAACTATCTGCAGTAACTGGATGTACAGAAAATGACCACTCAAGTTCACAGTGGGACTTGCAAATTTTATTATATACTAGGGCAAAAAAAAGATTTTGGTGGAAATACAGTCATTAAATAATAAATCAGGAAAAAAGTCTCAAGTCTAGTGGTAAATCATTCCCTACAGACAAGACAATGATGAAACTTGAAAGAAACTCTGATAGGTAACTGATATTAGTCACATAAGCACAAAGAATCATTAAAAGGTACTTATGAGGAACAAATAACTTTTAAAGCAGTACCCTCTGAAAAGGCAGCAGATTAATTTCTTTAACTCATTCTCATTGAGGTATTACTTGGGAACTGATGCCCAAGCTGAGTCTTTGTTAGAAAGCATACCACAAACAGGGACAGCAAAGGGTGAGCAATTGTGCATTTGGAGAACTGTGTATTAATTAGGGTGTCATCCTGTAGGCAAGAGGGAATTATTAAGGAAAAAACAAACACAATACTGAGTCAAAAGATAATGTGTGTGGAGGAGAGGATTAAAGATGGCGGCATGAAAGGTGAGACAGAGGCTTCCTCCTAAAACTGCATATAATATGAAAATACAATTAATACAACTAATCCTGAGAGAGCCACAGGAAAGAGGCCTGCGCCAGACTGCATACACCTGGAGAAAAGAGCAGACCTCACAGAAGAGGGTAACGTACCAAAGCCATGGCCAAGCCCTTCCCCCACCCCAGCTCATAAGCGGGAGGAAGAGAAACGGAGTGGGGAGGGAGTGGAGGCCTGGGACTGCTGAATACTTAACTCCTGAGATCTGCTCTGGGAGCACAAACCTACATTTCACGGTGCTTGCATGCTACTCTCGTGATTATGGGGTTGGAAAGTTAATACAGGCAGAATTCCTGGAGAGACTGAGATTTCAGCCACTTGTGGAAAGCTGGGATCCATACCCAGCTGCTCTGGAACAAAAGAAAGGCGGGCAGTCTGAGAGATGACCTAACAAGGAAGCCCTTAGCAAGATGGCTGCTAAAGGGGCAAGGATTGCACAGAGCTTACCGCTCAGGAGAAAGGACAGGTAGACAAAATTGTCCAGGTGCACTCTGCCAAGCAGGTTGGGAGCTTTCACGATCTTCAGGTGCTCCAGCTCCCTGGCTGGCTACACAGATCCAAGGACCCCTCCGTGATAGGCAGCCTACTGCGCCATTCTCCTGGGCAGCCCCACCTGACTCGCAAACCAGCAAACCCTACCCTGGCATTAGGATAGCCAGAGGGAAGATCTGTCTACAGCAACTACAAAAGTGAAGCATAGAGGCTTATACCTGTGTGCTCGGCCCACTGGTTCTGGCAGTGCAGGCAGGCATAGCAGCAGGAGAGTAGGGAATAGCTCTTTCCTCCCCCTAGGCACCAATACAACTCCCCTGCAACCCTCAACATTGCTTCAGGGGATGAGCAGATCCAGAGAGTAGAGCTTCTGGACACTAGAGGGCACCATATACAAATATGTAATGCCAAAGAAACCTCATTCAAAGTAAAATTATTAATACAACACCTGAGAGATTTAAATGACATCGACCTCATGAATCTTCCTGAAAGGGAGTTCAAAATAAAAATCATTAACATGTTCATAGAGGTACAGAAAAATATTCAAGAACTCAGGAATGAATTCTGGTCACAGATCCAATCGTTGAAGAGCACAATGGAGGGTATTAAAAGCAGATTAGATATGGTAGAGGAGATGATAAATGAAATAGAAACTAGAGAAGAGGAATACAAAGAAGCTGAGGCAGAGAGAGAAAAAAAGATCTCTAAGAATGAAAGAATATTGAAGAATATTGACAGAATTGTGTGACCAATCCAAACTGAACAATATTCACAGTATAGGGGTACCAGAAGAAGAAGAGAGAAAAAGAGATACGAAATGTCTTTGAGGCGGTGACTGCTGAAAACTACCCCAATCTGGGGAAGGAGATAGTCTTTCAGGCCACAGAGATCCACAGATCTCCCAACAAAGGAAGACAAGGAAGACAACACCAAGACATATAGTAATTAAAATGGCAAAGATCAACAATAAGGACAAACTACCAAAAGCAGCCAGAAGAGAGAAATAAGATCACATACAAAGGAAAGCCCATCAGGCTATCATCAGACTTCTCAGCAGAAACCTTACAGGCCAGAGGGAGTGGCATGATGTATTCAATGCAATGAAGCAGAAGGGCCTCAAACCAAGATTACTTTATCCGGCAAGATTATCATTTAAATTTGAAGGAGGGATTAAACATAAGAAAGAGCTGAGAGAATTTACCTCCCACAAACCATCTCTACAGCGTATTTTGGAGGGACTGCTAAAGATGCAAGTGTTCCTAAGGTTTAACAGCTGTCACCAGAGGTAATAAAACCACAGTAAAGAAAGTAGAACAGCTTATTACTATGCAAATGGAAATTTAAATTAACTATCCCCAAAGTCAATCAAGGGATAGACAAAGAGTACAGAACATGATACCTAATACATAAAGAGTGGAGGAGGAAGAAAAAGGAGGAGAAAAAAAAAAGAACCTTTAGATTGTGTTTGTAATACCATATTAAGTGAGTTAAGTTAGACTCTTAGATAGTAAGGAAGTTAACCTTGACCCTTTGGTAACCATGAATCTAAAGCCTACAATGGCAATAAGTACATACCTATCGATAATCACCCTAATGTAAATGGACTGAATGTACCAATCAAAAGACATAGAGTCACTGACTGGATAAAAATACTAGACCCATCTATATGCTGCATACAAGAGACTCACTTTAAACCCAAAGACATACACAGACTAAAAGTGAAGGGATGGAAAAAGATATTTCATACAACGAATAGGGATATAAAAGCAGGAGTTGCAGTACTTGTATAAGACAAAATAGACTTCAAAACAAAGAAAGTCACAAGAGACAAAGGACATTACATAATGATAAAAGGGTCATTCCAACAAGAAGATATAACCGTTATAAATATCCAGGCTCCCAACACAGGAGCACCTACGTATGTGAAACTAATACAAACAGAATTAAAAGGGGAAATAGAATGCAATGTATTCATTCTAGGAGTCTTCAACACTCCACTCACTCTGAAGGACAGATCAACCAGACAGAAAATAAGTAAGAACACAGAGGCACTGAACACATTAGAACACACGGACCAAATAGACATCTACAGAACTCTACACCTAAAAGCAACAGAATACACATTCTTCTCAAGTGCACATGGAACATTTTCAAGAACAGATAATACACTAGGCCACAAAAAGAGCCTCAGTAAATTCAAAAAGAATGAAATTGTACCAACCAGTTTCTCAGACCACAAAGGTATGAAATTAGAAATAGATTATGCAAAGAAAATGAGAGAGGGGCGGAAGATGGCGGCGTGAGTAGAGCAGCAGAAATCTCCTCCCAAAACAACATATATCTATGAAAATATAACAAAGACAACCCTTCCTAGAATAAATACCAGAGGACACAGGACAATATCCAGACCACATCCGCACCTGAGAGAACCCAGCGCCTCGCGAAGGGGGTAAGATACAAGCCCCGGCCCCGCGGGAGCCGAGCGCCCCTCCCCCCAGCTCCCAGCAGGAGAAGAATAGGCAGAGCGGGAGGGAGACGGAGCCCAGGACTGCCGAACACCCAGCCCCAGCCATCCGGGCCAGAGTGCAGGGCGCTCGATACTAGGAAAACAGGGCAGCAAGACAGTGAGCAGGCACTGGAGGCTGGGCGACAGAGGACATAAGAAAAGCGCGCGACCATTTTTTTTTTTTTGCTTTTTTGCTGTTTTGTTTTGGTGAGCGCTTTTTGGAAGTCTTAAAGGGATAGGGACCCCAATACTAGGAAACAGGGCAGAAAGACCGGTGAGCAGAGGCCTGAGGCTGGCACTGGACAATAAAGAAAAACGAATGACCACCTTTTTTTTTTTTTTTAATTAAAAACTTTTTTTTTAATTCAAAAATTTTTTTTTCTTTCTTTTTTTTTTTTTTTTTTTGCTAGGCGTTGTTTTGTTTTGGCGGGTGCTTTTTGGAAGTCTTAAAGGGGCAGGGCGGGTCACTTAATCCACAGGTAGGGAATCCGGGATCTCTGGGCACCCTAACCCCTGGGCTGCAGGGAGCAGGGAGGCCCCTTACGGAGATAAATAGCCTCCCAGCAGCTCCTGCTCCAACGCGACTCCACCATTTTGGAGTAGCTGTCCGAGCTAGGCCACGCCCACAGCAACAGCAGAGATTAACTGCATAGCAGCCGGGAAGGTAGCAGAAACCCTGTCTGCGCGCAGCTGCGCAGCACAAGCCACTAGAGGCCGCTGTTCTCCCAGGAGAGGAGGGCCACAAACCAACAAGAAAGGAAGTCCTTCCAGCCGTCACTCGTCCCAGTTCTGCAGACTATTCCTATCACCATGAAAAGGCAAAGCTACAGGCAGACAAAGATCACAGAGACAACACCAGAGAAGGAGACAGACCTAACCAGTCTCCCTGACAAAGAATTCAAAATAAGAATCATAAACATGCTGACAGAGATGCAGAGAAATACGCAAGAGAAATGGGATGAAGTCCGGAGGGAGATCACAGATGCCAGAAAGGAGATCGAAGAAATGAAACAAACTCTGGAAGGGTTTATAAGCAGAATGGATAGAATGCAAGAGGCCATTGATGGAATTGAAATCAGAGAACAGGAACGCATAGAAGCTGACATAGAGAGAGACAAAAGGATCTCCAGGAATGAAACAATATGAAGAGAACTGTGTGACCAATCCAAAAGGAACAATATCCGTATTATAGGGGTCCCAGAAGAAGAAGAGAGAGGAAAAGAGATGGAAAGTATCTTAGAAGAAATAATTGCTGAAAACTTCCCCACACTGGGAGAGGAAGTAATCGAACAGACCACGGAAATACACAGAACCCCTAACAAAAAGGATCCAAGAAGGGCAACACCAAGACACATAATAATTAAAATGGCAAAGATAAAGGACAGGGAAAGAGTGTTAAAGGCAGCTAGAGAGAAAAAGGTCACCTATAAAGGGAAACCCATCAGGCTAACGTCAGATTTCTCAACAGAAACCCTACAGGCCAGAAGAGAATGGCATGATATATTTAATACAATGAAACAGAAGGGCCTTGAACCAAGGATACTGTATCCAGCACGACTATCATTCAAATATGACGGTGGGATTAAACAATTCCCAGACAAACAAAAGCTGAGGGAATTTGCTTTCCACAAACCACCTTTACAGAGCATCTTACAGGGACTGCTCTAGATGGGAGCACTCCTAGAAAGAGCACAGCACAAAACACCCAACATATGAAGAATCGAGGAGGAGGAACAAGAAGGGAGAGAAGAAAAGAATCTCCAGACAGTGTATATAACAGCTCAATAAGCGAGCTAAGTTAGGCAGTAAGATACTAAAGAGGCTAACCTTGAACCTTTGGTAACCACGAATTTAAAGCCTGCAATGGCAATAAGTACATATCTTTCAATAGTCACCCTAAATGTTAATGGGTTGAATGCACCAATCAAAAGACACAGAGTAACAGAATGGATAAAAAAGCAAGACCCATCTATATGCTGCTTACAAGAAACTCACCTCAAACCTAAAGACATGTACAGACTAAAAGTCAAGGGATGGAAAAACATATTTCAAGCAAACAACAGTGAGAAGAAAGCAGGGGTTGCAGTACTAATATCAGACAAAATAGACTTCAAAACAAAGAAAGTAACAAGAGATAAAGAATGACACTACATAATGATAAAGAGCTCAGTCAAACAAGAGGATATAACCATTCTAAATATATATGCACCCAACACAGGAGCACCAGCATATGTGAAACAAATACTAACAGAACTAAAGGGGGATATAGACTGCAATGCATTCATTCTAGGAGACTTCAACACACCACTCACCCCAAAGGATAGATCCACTGGGCAGAAAATAAGTAAGGACACGGAAGCACTGAACAACACAGTAGAGCAGATGGACCTAATAGACATCTATAGAACTCTACATCCAAGAGCAGCGGGATATACATTCTTCTCAAGTGCACATGGAACATTCTCCAGAATAGACCACATACTAGGCCACAAAAAGGGCCTCAGAAAATTCCAAAAGATTGAAATCCTACCAACCAACTTTTCAGACCACAAAGGCATAAAACTAGAAATAAACTGTACAAAGAAAGCAAAGAGGCTCACAAACACATGGAGGCTTAACAACACGCTCCTAAATAATCAATGGATCAATGACCAAATCAAAATGGAGATCCAGCAATATATGGAAACAAATGACAACAACAACACTAAGCCCCAACTTCTGTGGGACACAGCAAAAGCAGTCTTAAGAGGAAAGTATATAGCAATCCAAGCATATTTAAAAAAGGAAGAGCAATCCCAAATGAATGGTCTAATGTCACAATTATCGAAATTGGAAAAAGAAGAACAGATGAGGCCTAAGGTCAGCAGAAGGAGGGACATAATAAAGATCAGAGAAGAAATAAATAAAATTGAGAAGAATAAAACAACAGCAAAAATCAATGAAACCAAGAGCTGGTTCTTCGAGAAAATAAACAAAATAGATAAGCCTCTAGAGCCAGACTTATTAAGAAGAAAAGAGAGTCAACACAAATCAACAGTATCAGAAACGAGAAAGGAAAAATCACGACGGACCCCACGGAAATGCAAAAAATTATTGGAGAATACTATGAAAACCTATATGCTAACAAGCTGGGAAACCTAGGGAAATGGACAGCTTCCTAGAAAAATATAACATTCCAAGATTGACCCAGGAAGAAACAGAAAATCTAAACAGACCAATTACCAGCAACGAAATTGAAGCGGTAATCAAAAAACTACCAAAGAACAAAACCCCCAGGCCAGATGGATTTACCTCGGAATTTTATCAGACGTACAGGGAAGACATAACACCCATTCTCCTTAAAGTTTTCCAAAAAATAGAGGAGGAGGGGATACTCCCAAACTCATTCTATGAAGCTAACATCACCCTAATACCAAAACCAGGCAAAGACCCCACCAAAAAAGAAAACTACAGACCAATATCCCTGATGAACGTAGATGCAAAAATACTCAACAAAATATTAGCAAACCGAATTCAAAAATACATCAAAAGGATCATACACCATGACCAAGTGGGATTCATCCTAGGGATGCAAGGATGGTACAACATTCGAAAGTCCATCAACATCATCCACCACATCAACAAAAAGAAAGACAAAAACCACATGATCATCTCCATAGATGCTGAAAAAGCATTTGACAAAGTTCAACATCCATTCATGTTAAAAACTCTCAGCAAAATGGGAATAGAGGGCAAGTACCTCAACATAAAAGGCCATCTATGATAAACCCACAGCCAACATTATATTGAACAGCGAGAAGCTGAAAGCATTTCCTCTGAGATCGGGAACTAGACAGGGATGCCCACTCTCTCCACTGTTATTTAACATAGTACTGGAGGTCCTAGCCACGGCAATCAGACAAAATAAAGAAATACAAGGAATCCAGATTGGTAAAGAAGAAGTTAAACTGTCACTATTTGCAGATGACATGATACTGTACATAAAAAACCCTAAAGACTCCACCCCAAAACTACTAGAACTGATATCGGAATACAGCAAAGTTGCAGGATACAAAATCAACACACAGAAATCTGTGGCTTTCCTATACACTAACAATGAACCAACAGAAAGAGAAATCAGGAAAACAACTCCATTCACAATTGCAACAAAAAAAAAATAAAGTACCTAGGAATAAACCTAACCAACGAAGTGAAAGACTTATACTCTGAAAACTACAAGTCACTCTTAAGAGAAATTAAAGGGGACACTAACAGATGGAAACTCGTCCCATGCTCATGGCTAGGAAGAATTAATATCGTCAAAATGGCCATCCTGCCCAAAGCAATATACAGATTTGATGCAATCCCTATGAAACTACCAGCAACATTCTTCAATGAACTGGAACAAATAATTCAAAAATTCATATGGAAACACCAAAGACCCCGAATAGCCAAAGCAATCCTGAGAAAGAAGAATAAAGTAGGGGGGATCTCACTCCCCAACTTCAAGCTCTACTATAAAGCCATAGTAATCAAGACAATTTGGTACTGGCACAAGAGCAGAGCCACAGACCAATGGAACAGACTAGAGAATCCAGACATTAACCCAGACATATATGGTCAATTAATATTGGATAAAGGAGCCATGGACATACAATGGCGAAATGACAGTCTCTTCAACAGGTGGTGCTGGCAAAACTGGACAGCTACATGTAGGAGAATGAAACTGGACCATTGTCTAACCCCATATACAAAAGTAAACTCAAAATGGATCAAAGATCTGAATGTAAGCCATGAAACCATTAAACTCTTGGAAGAAAACATAGGCAAAAACCTCTTAGACATAAACATGAGTGACCTCTTCTTGAACATATCTCCCTGGGCAAGGGAAACAAAAGCAAAAATGAGTAAGTGGGACTATATTAAGCTGAAAAGCTTCTGTACAGCAAAAGACACCATCAATAGAACAAGAAGGATCCCTACAGTATGGGAGAATATATTTGAAAATGACACATCCAATAAAGGCTTGATGTCCAGAATATATAAGGAGCTCACACGCCTCAACAAACAAAAAACAAATAACCCAATTAAAAAATGGGCAGAGGAACTGAACAGACAGTTCTCCAAAAAAGAAATACAGATGGCCAACAGACACATGAAAAGATGCTCCACATCGCTAATTATCAGAGAAATGCAAATTAAAACTACAATGAGGTATCACCTCACACCAGTAAGGATGGCTGCCATCCAAAAGACAAACAACAACAAATGTTGGCGAGGCTGTGGAGAAAGGGGAACCCTCCTACACTGCTGGTGGGAATGTAAGTTAGTTCAACCATTGTGGAAAGCAGTATGGAGGTACATCAAAATGCTCAAAACAGACTTACCATTTGACCCAGGAATTCCACTCCTAGGAATTTACCCTCAGAACGCAGCAATCAAGTTTGAGAAAGACAGATGCACCCCTATGTTTATTGCAGCACTATTTACAATAGCCAAGAATTGGAAGCAACCTAAATGTCCATCAATAGATGAATGGATAAAGAAGATGTGGTACATATACACAATGGAATACTACTCAGCCATAAGAAAAGGGCAAATCCAATCATTTGCAGCAACATGGATGGAGCTGGAGGGTATTATGCTCAGTGAAACAAGCCAAGCGGAGAAAGAGAAATACCAAATGATTTCACTCATCTGTGGAATATAAGAACAAAGGAAAAACTGAAGGAACAAAACAGCACCAGAATCACAGAACTCAAGAATGGACTAACAGGTACCAAAGGGAAAGGGACTGGGGAGGATGGGTGGGTAGGGAGGGATAAGGGGGGGAGAAGTAGGGGGGTATTAAGATTAACATGCATGGGGGGGTAGGAGAAAAGGGAGGGCTGTACAACACAGAGAAGGCAAGTAGTGATTCTACAACATTTTGCTATGCTGATGGACAGTGACTGTAAAGGGGTTTATAGGGGAGACCTGGTATAGGGGAGAGCCTAGTAAACATAATATTCGTCATGTAAGTGTAGATTAGTGATACCAAAAACAAAGCAAAAAAAAAAAAAGGGCAGTTCCTATGTGGTAACCTCCAACGAGTTCTACACAAGGGTTTAAAGGGCATATAAAAGTGTAGGCAAAGGGTCTGTTTGTGTTTATACAGAGGATCAAAGCCTAATTGGGCTACCCCGATAATGAACTAAGATACGATATGAAAAAGAACTTCCAACATCAGCACTCTCGGGAAGACTCATGCCAGAAGATGATCATCAAAAAACCCCAACAAAGATCCACGCACTGCTACAGCTGTAGATGCACTCATCCCACCAGTTCCTGGACTTGCCATGGGAATGAAGGAGATATCTAAGCTGGCCTGTGCATACAGTAAAACAACAAATTTGACTGGATCTATACTGTTGGAACTCAACCAAGAATTTGGAGAAGTGCAAATTGTAGCGCTCCAAAGTCTTACAACTACAGACTATTTACTGTTAAAAGAACATATGGCATGTGAACAGTCCCCAGGAATGGGTTGTTTTAATTTGTCTGATTTTTCTCAGACTGTTCAAGTTCAGTTGGACAATATCCACCATATCATAGATAAGTTTTCACAAATGCCTAAGGTGCCTAACTGGTTTTCTTGGTTTCACTGGAGATGGCTGGTAATTACAGATATGCTTTGGTTATGTAACTATACTCCTATTATGTTAATGTGTGTGCGCAATTTAAGTAGTAGCTTAAAACCTATACATGCTGAAGTTACTCTACAAGAAGATATGTCAAAGAAATAATCAATCTTCCCATGTTTTCTTCCGCCTGCTACTTCTATAGCTTTTCTTCTTCCTTCCTAATTACAACCCTTAAATAGAATTCGTGCCTCATATCAAATTTACCGAGTATCACAATTCTTCCAAGTGGTAAAGATACCTCAAGATAAATGCTGGGCATAGAAGCCACAGGGCATAAATATGCAAAGAAGTGAAAAGCTAACCTTTTCAAACAATAAGGCTTCCCTCTCACTCACCAACTTCACATTTCCCTGTATGGCCCCGGAAGATGACTGGTTAGCCAGAGACGGGTAAGATTCCTCAAGGGAGGAACAACCTAAGACAGGCACAGTCGCAGGGGGGCCAACAGGTGAGAAATTGGGGATCAACAGAGGTGAGGCTTAGAACCTCACCCCCCCTGTTCTGAGAGAAATCTTCTGCATACGTGGATGTTTTATTGCCCTGGTCTAGCTTGGATTAACACATAGTCTACAGGCACACACCTGATCATCTACATTTGCTCTCTTACAACACTAAACTATGTTTTCTACCTTTATCTTGTATCTACCTACCACTTCAGCATTTTATTAAAAATAATAATAATAAAGAGAGAAATGTGGTATCCACATATAAATCAAGTATAAAAACCAAATGAGTATTCATATTTGAACTGACTGTTTAGAGTTCATAATGCATGAGCACAACCAAAAGTTTCTGTGATGACTGCCCTTGTACTGTTCACTATGTAACTTATTCATTATGTAAGAATTTGTTCTCCATGTAAGAATTTGTTTGTTATGCCTCAGAAGATTGGAGACTGACGAAAATTAGGCTTGGGGTGGATTAATGATTGTGCATTGAGCACTGACTCCCCTATACAGAATTTTATTGTCGTTAACAACCATTTGATAAATAAATATGAGAGATGCCCTCACGAAAAAAAAAAAAAAAAAAGGACTTCCAATGGTAAAATAAATAAGTAACCGGGATGTAATGTATAGCATAAGGAATATAGTCAAGATATTGTAACAGCTTGGTAGGGTGATAGCTGGAACCTAGAATTATGTATATAAATGTTCTACCACTGTGTTGTACACTTGAAACTAATGTAATGTAATACTGTGCGTCAACTACCCTTCAATAAAAAATAATTATTTAAAAAAAAAAAAAAAAAAAGAAAATGAAAAATCCCACAAACACATGGACACTTCACAACATGCTCCTAAATAACCAATGGATCAATGACCAAATAAAAACAGAGATCAAACAATATATGGACACAAATGACAACAATAATTCAACACCACAAAATCTGTGGGACGCAGTGAAGGCCGTGCTAAGAGGAAAGTATATTGCAATACAGGCTTACCTCAGGAAAGAACAATCCCATATGAACACTCTAAACTTACAATTAATGAAACTAAAAAAAGAACAAATGAGGCCCAAAGTCAGTAGAAGGAGGGTCACAATAAAGATTAGAGCAGAAATAAATAAAATCGAGAAGAATAAACCAGTAGAAAGAATCAATGAAAGCAAGAGCTGGTTCTTCAAGAAAATAAACAAAATAGATAAACCCCTAGCCAGACTAATCAAGAAAAAAAGAGAATCTAATTACATAAACAGAAGCAGAAATGAGAAAGGAAAAACCACAACGGACACCACAGAAACACAAAGAATGATTACAGAATACTATGAAAAATTATAAGCTAACAAACTGGACAACCTAGAAGAAACAGACAAATTTCTAGAAAAATACAAAATTCCAAGGCTAACCAAGGAATAAACAGAAAATCTCAACAGACCAATTACCAGCAACAAAATTGAACTGGTAATCAAAAACCTACCTAAGAACAAAATCCCTGGACCAGATGGATTCACCCCTGAATTTTATCAAACATCTAGTGAAGACCTAATACCCATCCTCCTTAACGTTTTCCAAAGAGTGGAAGAAGAGGGAATACTTCCAAACTCATTCTATGAGGCCAGCATCACTCTAATACCAAAACCAGGCAAAGACATCACAAAAAAAGAAACTTACAGACCAATATCCCTGATGAACGTAGATGCAAAAATACACAACAAAATATTAGCAAACTGAATTCAAAAATACATCAAAAAGATCACCCATCATGATCAAGTAGGATTTATTTCAGGGATGCAAGGATGGTACATTCGAAAATCCATCAACATCATCCATTACATCAACAGAAAGAAGGACAAAAACCACATGATCATCTCCACAGATGCTGAAAAAGCATTTGACAAAATGAACATCCATTCATGATAATGATAAAACTCTCAACAAAATGGGTATAGAGGGCAAGTACCTCAACATAATAAAGGCCATATATGACAAATCCACAGCCAACATTATACTTAACAGCGAGAAGCTGAAAGCTTTTCCTTTAAGATCAGGAACAAGACAAGGATGCCCACTCTCCCCACTTCTATTCAACATAGTACTGGAGAGGTCCTAGCCATGGCAATCAGACAACACAAATAAATAAAAGGCTTCCTGATTGGCAAGGGAGAAGTTAAACTGCCCGTTTGTAGATGACGTGACATTGTACATAAAAAACCCTAAAGAATCCACTCCAAACCTACTAGAATATTTGAATTCAGCAAAGTGCAGGATACAAAATTAATACACAGAAATCTGTGGCATTCCTATACACTAACAATGACCTAGCAGAAAGAGAAGTTAGGAAAACAATTCCATTCACAGTTGCATCAAAAAGAATGAAATACCTAGGAATAAACCTACCCAAGGAAGTGAAAGACATATACTCTGAAAACTACAAGACACTCATGAAAGAAATTAAAGAAGATACCAAAAATTGAACCACATCCTGTGCTCATGGATAGGAAGAATTATTATTGTCAAAATGGCCGTCCTGCCTAAAGCAATCTATAGGTTCAATGCAACTCCTATCAAAATACCAACAGTATTCTTCAACGACTAGGGAAAATCATTCTAAAATTCATATGTAACCACAGAAGACCCCAAATAGCCAAAGCAATCCTGAGCAGGAAGAATAAAACTGGGGGGATTATGGTCCCCAACTTCAAGCTCTAATATAAAGCCACGGTAATCAAGACAATTTGGTTTTGGCACAAGAACAGACCCATAGACCAATGGAACAGACTGGAGAACCCTGATATAAACCCAACCATATATGGTCAATTAATATATGATAAAGGAGCTATGGACATACAATGGGGAAATGACAGCCTGTTCAACAGCTGGTGTTGACAAAACTGGACAGCTACATACAAGAGAATGAAACTGGATTACTGTTTAATCCCATACACAAAAGTAAACTCGAAGTGGATCAAAGACCTGAATGTAAGTCATGAAACCATAAAACTCTAAGAAGACAACATAGGCAAAAATCTCCTGAACATAAGCATGAGCAACTTCTTCCTGAATGCATCTCCTCGAGCAAGGGAAACAAAAGCAAAAATGAACTCATGGGACTACATCAAACTAAAATGTTTCTGTACAGCAAAGGACACCATCAACAGAATAAAAAGGAATCCTACACTATGGGAGAATATATTTGTAAATGACGTATCTGACAAGGGGTTAACATCCAAAATATACAAAGAATTCACACGTCTCAACACCCAAAATGCAAATAACCTGATATGAAGTTCTCCAAAGAAGAAATTCAGATGGCCAACAGACACATGAAAAGATGCTTCACATCACTAATCATCAGGGAAATGCAAATTAAAACCACAATGAGATATCACCTCACACCAGTAAGGATGGCCAGCATGGAAAAGACTAAGAACAACAAATGCTGGCGAGGATGCAGAGAAAGGGGAACCCTCCTACACTGCTGGTGGGAATGTAAATTAGTTCAACCATTGTGGAAAGCAATATGGAGGTTCCTCAAAAAACTAAAAATAGAAATACCATTTGACCCAGGAATCCCACTCCTTGGAATTTACCCAAAGAATACAACTTCTCAGATTCAAAAAGACATATGCACCCCTATGTTTATCACAGCACTTTTTACAATAGCCAAGACATGGAAGAAACCTATGTGTCCATCAGTAGTTGAATGGATAAAGCAGATTTGGTACATATACATAATGGAATACTATTCAGCCATAAAAAAGAAACAAATCCTACCATTTGCAACAACATGGATGGAGCTGGAGGACATTATGCTCAGTGAAATAAGCCAGGCAAAGAAAGACAAGTGCCAAATGTTTCCTCATTTATGGAGTACAACAACGAAGCAAAACTGGAGGAACAAAATAACAGCAGACTCAGAGACTCCAAGAAGGAACTAGTGGTTACCAAAGGGGAGGGGTGTGGGGAGAGATGGAGAAGGGGTTTGAGGGGTATTATGTTTAGTACACATGGTGTGGGGGATCACGGGGAGAACAGTGTAGCACAGAGAAGGCACATAGTGGATCTGTGGCATCTTACTACACTGATGGACAGTGCCTGCATTGGTGGGTGGGGTCTTGATAATATGGGTAAATGTAGTAACCACGTTGTTTTTTCATGTGAATCCTTCATAAGAGTATATATCAATAATACCTTAATAAAAAATAAAAAATAAAAAATAAATAAAATTAAAAAAAGATAATGTGTGTTTGTAACAAATATCACTAAGGGCTGATTTCCTTATTACACTAAAAAAACTCAAAAGTCTTAAAAACTGAAGGACACAGAACTAAAAATGGGAAAAATACATGATAGGAATTCACAGAAAAAGATGCCAAAAATCAATTTACATATTAAAATGTCACAAAAGATAAAGAGTATATCAAACATATGAAAAATTACTGAAACTATTAGCAAAATCCAAGTTAAAAACTGAGACAGCACCTATCAAATTAGTGAGAAGCATGATACATTCTCCGGGTGAGGTCATGGGGAAACAGGCCTCTCACACCATGGTGTTGGGAATGCAAACTGGGACAACCTGCTTGAGGAGAATTTTGCAACAGCTCACAAAATTACACTTACTTTTTGACCCACCAATCCCACTGTAGACCCCCAACAATATAAAACTACACATGCATGAGGTTATTCACTGCAGCACTATATATAACTGCAAAATACTGGAAACATTTTAACTGCTACACATAGGAAAGCAGATGAACAAACTATGGTACATTCACACAATGGAGTTCCTTTAAAATAAAGTTCCTATTTTTAAAAATGAGGATGATCTCTCTGAACTGACTTGTAGTGATTTCCAAGTTACATTGACTACTAAGTGAAAAAAAGCAAATCACAGGAGTCCAACATGCTACTCTTGTAGAAAGAAGAGGATCTAAGAAAATTCACATGTATCTGCTGACTTTATACAAAGGATATATACAAAGGACAAACCAGAAACTAAAGAGATTGGTCACGCACAGAGGGTGGGAGGGAAGGAAGTGGATGGCATGGTGGAATGAGAATGGGGTAGTAGGAAGGATGAGGGAGGTGCATTTCTGAGTCTGCCTTTTGGTAATATTTCACATAGCCCAAAATTCATAATCACAATCTACTAGGAGGTGGGGGAAACCAAAATGCAACACAAGCACTAAGAATGAACCAAACGATATTACAAATTAGTAACACAGGAAGAGGTAGAAAGAAAAAGTAACTTTGAAAGCAGTAGTATACAAAGACATTGTAAGGTTAAGGATAACAAAGCTGCCTACAAATCTATACTGTAGAGTTTATGAGTCAGCAAGCTTTTAAGGTGCAGACAGTAATTATTTTCAACTATGCAGGCCATATGGTCTCTATTGCAACTACTTAACTCTGCCATTGTAGTGAGGAAGAACCATAGACAATACATAAACAAGTGGGCAGACTGTATTACAAGAAAACTTTATTTACAAAAACAGGAAGTAGGCTGGAGTTGGCCTGATCCACTGGTGCCTGATCTAGTTAGTAAAGTTGTTTCTCAAGGGGTTTGGTTTATCAATTGTGAAACTACTTTTATGTGCATTCTGGAGTTGAGCAAATGTATTATAGGTTATAAGAAAGTGGCTTCTTACTGTTGGAGAGAGAAGTTACAAATAACTACGAATGAATGTTTAGACTGAATACTGTGACACTGAACTGGAAAGGGGGGTTACCAATATGATCTCTTCCTTTTTCAATACATATATAGATCCACAGGGAGATGTGTGTGGACAAGTATATATAAACATACATGTATTTCCACAGCTCTGTCCAATGGGAGGGTCTAGAAACAGTAACACTTCAGTAGCAACAGCATGCCTCGTGCCCACATTGACTTTCTAAATATTCTCTAATACAGCCAAACAGCATTCTTTGGAGAAGTGGTTGATTCCAGAGCTGGGGTAAGGAAAATTCAGGATGAGTCCTCAGCCTCTTGTGGGGGCTGAAGATAAGAAAGAACTCAAAAAGGAAGAGGGGAGGGAATGTGACAACAGGCCACAAGGGCCAAACACAGGAACATTCAGTGACTAGAACCAGAACAATCTGAGTAACAAAATTTATTAGAGTATCAGATTACAACACACAGCATTTTTTACAGCTGCCAAGCAATGAAGACATAAGTAACAGGATGAGTGAATGAATGAATATACAGAGAAAAAGTGAGTTGTTCTTTACAGAAAAACTCCAACTGATAAATCGGAAAGCAAGCACAAACAAGGGAAACAGAAAATCACCATCAAGTAAACACCACAGAAAGAACCATTTCAGGTAAGATTCACCAATGGAACAGTAAAGTTAGTGGGCAAAAGTTCAAGGAGAAAGTGTATTTGCATTAGTTTCAATGTTGTCTCCCCCAAGATATGTATTAAGGTAAAAATTATAACTTTACAGTGGAGAAACATGGCAGACACCACCTTAACCAAGTGATCAAGGTTACTTTTACCAGTATTGTAAAATAACGTCATTCACAGACCCCTCCTCCCAAAGTGATGCATGGGTGGGCCAAACTGTGTCCCCCCAAAATACTAACGCTGAACTTCTAATCCCTACAACCTCAGAAAGTGACTGCATTTGGGGACAGGGCCTTTAAAGAGGCAATTAACCTAAAGTGAGGCTCTAAATGTGTGACTGATCCAATCTGACTGATGTCCTTACAAGAGGAGGAAATATGGACATATAACAAAGAAAAGCCAGAAACATGCTCACAGTGGGAAAACCCCCTGAGGACACGGGGAGAAGCCATGCAGAGGTCGCAGAAGAAAATGAACCTGCCAACACCTTGATCTTGGACTTCCAGCCTCCAGAACTGTGAGGAAGTAACTCTCTGCTGTGTCTGGATTTTGTATGGCAGTCTGAGAAACTGATACAAAGGACACAAGATTCTTGGTATGGGATTCTTGCCAAAAATGTACTAACTGGAATTTAATCATGAAAAACCACATAGAAAACTCGAATTTAGGGACACTACAAAAATCACTTACAAATACACCTCAAAAGTGACAAGACCATGAAAGGAAAGACTGAGGAACTGTCTCAGATGAGAGGAGACTGAAGAGACACAGCCGAATGCGCGGGCTGCATCGGGCACAGGAAAAGGACATTAACGGGGAAACTGGAAAAATTTGACTAAAGTCTGTAGTTTGTCCCAATGTTAGTTTTCTGGTTTTGATGACTGCTGTGGTTATGGGAGACACTAAAATTCAGGAAGTTGAGTGAAGAGTATATAAGACCTTGTTACCATTTTTGCAACTTTCTGTACATCTAATGTTGAGAGCCACTAAGATATTCTGATAGGGAAAACACTAGGCAGGGTTTTAAATGTCAGAAAAATCACTCAGAAAGCAAACAGAGAGGGTACTAATTTATTGTCTTTAGTTCCAAACTACCTTTCTTTGCCTGTTTGTGACACTGACTCTGGATGTGTATGACACACATTTCTCAACTGTCAAGACTGCTATTTTAACAAGCATTATTAGACTTGGTTTTAGAAGTTCCTAAAAGTAAAGCAAAATTTACTTGAAAGTTTAGAGGACAAAGGCTAATTCACTCAGTGATTGGCCTCTTAGTTTTTAGTGTTTTCAGATACTAGTTTATGTACATTATTCCCACTCAAAAGCACCTTCTAGTCCAGTCTATTCCCTTGTGTGTGTACTCTGAAGACTTGATTCAAAACTTTATTCTAGCTTAAACTACTGTTAACAATGGAGCTACTATGAACAATTTCTCTTTTAGCATATTCATATCATAACAAAGGTAACTAAACTAAATGTGCAATATGATGTCATTGCAGAAACTCCAGTCAAGAAAATCTGTTGCCATCATTTATTAACAGGAAACAAGAAAAAAGAAATAGGAAAACTATAAGAGTACAGAAGTAACCTGAAACACACAGATAATACAGAAATGCAGAAAATACATACATGCTAAATGAGCTAACAGTTCTACAATTTTGTGTTTTCATCTAAGTGATGAAGTAAAAAGCAATCCAATTATGAAGCATAATTACTCTTTTCAAGGGTTAATTTGCTACTGAAAGTCATTTTCTCAAAGACCTGGGAATTTCTATAACTGTAAGGGTTGGAGAATGTATCAAGAGGAGCAAAAAAATTTCTTCCTTCTTAACAGCCATTTGTATGTTAGTCGAAGTCTGAGAAATAGTGCTAGAAGAAGGTCAGTCAGAGGGAAGGCTGTCTTGCTGTTTACAGGGGTGGGAAGAGAGATGGTTAGGTCTCGCTAAGATTAACCATGGGAGAAGACATTTTAATTTTACTAAAAATCAGTAAATCAAACTGCTTGCACCATCATTTACTACTGGTAGAGAAAGAGAAGGCAGTAAGGATCAGAGAACTGGGTTTGCAACCACAGATCTGGAAAAAGCACAATGGGAGTGATGAAAGTCTTTGTTTTGGGAGCTGAAGTGTAATCCTATTTCAGCATGTGAACTGTTCTTCAGCTCTAAAAGGGGGTGATTAATATCTGCTTTGCTGCAATGTAAAGAACATATGAGTTAAATTCTGTCTTTCACTCCATTATGATTCAACAATTAGCTTCTCTTAATCTCAATTACAGTATCTTTGTGTGTAAAGTTCCTAAAGGGAGGATTAAGCAAGATTATTGGCAAGGACCTTTCTTGCTACAATGTTCTATGAATTTATAAAATGTGGGGAGTGACCTGTATTTTCCTAGATTTAATAAAGTAACTGCTACACTTTTTTTCTCTCTTTTATCTGTACTGGTTTAGTCTGTAAGTGACCTCAACCCCCAACTGCACAAAAATTATGACACTTACATTAATTTCTTAAGAAGGTAGCAAACTCTTAGAACATACAGAAAACATATTTCAAAAGCCAAAAAGATTAAGAGAAAAAAGAAAGCCCTGTTAAGCAATGAGACAGACAAGTCATGGAAAATGACAAGTTTCAAGAAAAAGAAATAAAGTTTTCATTTTCACCAATATGGCAGGAAAATACCTTAAAGTCCTTCTACTATAATGAACACACACACACAAAGCCAGGTTGAGATATTTTTTAAATGTTTCTTAAAATGCATCACTCACAGGCTGGCAAGAAGGGAAATCTTTACTTAAAGAGGAAAATGCAAGAATCAAGAAAGGTAAGCAAAATCGGAAGCCAGATAATACCCCAAGGACATCCACTGACGCCTGGTGGCCTAGAGGCAAGGAGACAAATGTGTGGGGTGGGGAGTTAGGCCAGAGACCCATGCAGACAGGCAAGATCCCAGGCTATACTCTCAAGTAAAAGGGTGACCAGGGGACAGAGAAAGGGCTGTCAGTCTCATCAATACTGGACGGAGGAAGAAGCTGTTGACAGAACTGGGAGAGAATTCTCACTCACATCCCAGCATTCAGAGCGGGATTTAAAGCCCTGCTTCATCTCAAGACAGGCGGAACTGTGGGAGGATGAGGACAGCAAGAGGTTTCCAATCTCCCCAATTCCCTAAAACTCCAAAATTTTCAGGATATAGCCAAAAGAAAACTAGATATCGCACAAACCACCAAGTACTATTAAGAAGGGACAAATCACCAAAAGCTGTAAGACTCAGATGTACGAGATCTGTGCAGGAGGAAGCAGGGGGAAGCAACAGGGCATCCGACGGATGGGGACAGAAGCACCACTCTACCAATGGCATGCCCTGGAAAACACAGCAAGCCATGTGAAAAAGCAGGCAAAACACACTCAATTCATGGAATCCACAGTCAGGCCTTGAAGGCACTGGAGCTGTTCAGGCTGTGAAAACAACCAGCTAAAGCTTTCTTCTACTAAAGAAAACTGCTGGGCACGAATTGAGCAAGACAGGAAGAGCAGGGCAATGGGAAGAGAAGGTCCAGATGAAAGTAAAGAGTAAGAACAGCAGGACAGAGCAAGATCTCAGTAAGCACCAGGCACATTTCAAATACAACAGAAGAGGGAGCTCTGGAGCTGTGACTTCAGAAAACTTCTCACCCATCCATCTAATTAAGTGCAGAAAGACCAAAAACAAATGGAAAAAAAAGAACAGTGGTTGAAGCTCACACAAATATACTCAAGGAGGGGGAAAAAAACGAGAATGACCACACAAGTGAGGAAAGATGAGAAAAAGCACAGCTAAGTGACATATCCTACATCAGAAGAATTGTACCCTAATATTTTAAAGCAAACTAAGAGTCAATTCCCTATAACAGCAGGAAGAGTGAGGAGGTCATGTGAACACCCACAGGTATCATTTATGAAAACCAAGTTGTTAAGAAAACAGTGTTTACAATAGCTAAGGAAAAGGTAAATCTCACAAACTACAATCCTAAGGGGTAAGAATTGTTGAATATATGACTTCTTGGTTTAGGGGGCAGTGCAAAACCCTTAAAGTTTTGGCTGCAAAAACAGTGGCAGGAAAAACCAGAGCCTTACAGCTAAAGATGCCAGGTATCAAGAGCTCAAGGTTGGGGAGGTAACTAGAAACAAGTGCTTTGTGATGGCACAAGAACTGTAGAAGTAACACTCAAATTCAAAGCATAAAATGCTGAAATCCCTGGCTGACAGCTGAACTACATATGCTCAGAGTAGCATGGTGAAAAACCAGTCAAGGACCAGAAAGAAATTTTCTTTTGAAAGAGTAACGCAGAGCCAAATCTATGAATTTGATGTTTTCCCAAATGTGTTCAGCTAGGGTCACAGAAAGCTTGAAACATCAGAATACAGAGTCCCATACTGGCAGAACAGCTAGAACCTAGGGAAATCCCTAGAAGGAAGAAAACCTCACAGAGAGTCAGTATGTTTCTACCCAGGTGTTCAGTTGACTTCCCAACTTTACAGGCACAGGGAAGACCCACAGGGCTCCAGACTAAAGAAACATCAGTGAGAAGACATAGAACAGAGTGGAGATATAGACAGATGCATATCACAGGGTAAAACAAAGTTTACAGCTTGACTCTAAGCAATTTAACCGTCTGCTACAAAAACCCAATAATCCTCAGGAGGCATAAGAGTTCAGTTACCATAAGATGTCCAACTTTCAACTAGAAGGGCACAACAGGGAAGTATGACCCATGTGAAGTTAAAAAGACAATCAATAGAAACTGACTGAAACTGAACCTGGATATTAAATTTAACAGACTTCAAAGCAGCTACCATAAATATTTCAAAGAATTTGAAGAATATGCTCAGGGAATAGAAGGCAAATATGGTATCAATAAACAGTTAAGGCAATGTCAGCACTGAAAAAAAAAGAACAAAATGTTTACTAAAATGAACTCACTAGAATGCCTAAACAACAGATTGATGCTGTCTTCTGCCATCTGTAAAAACTTGAGTACAGAAGAATTTAAAGAAAAGAAAGAAAAAGAGATGGATAAAAAAAATGAATAAAATCCAAAGACATCTTTATCTTGTATCTACCTACCACTGCAGCATTTTATTAAAAATAATAATAATAGAGAAATGTGGTATCCACATATAAATCAAGTATAAATGAATATTCATATTTGAACTGATTGTTTATAGTTCATAATGCATGAGCAAAACCGAAAGTTTCTGTGATGACTGCCCTTGTACTGTTCACCATGTAACTTATTCACTATGTAAGAATTTGTTCTCCACGTAAGAACTTGTTTGTTATGCCTCAGAAGATTGGAGACTGACGAAAATTAGGCTTGGGGTGGATTAATGATTGTGCATTGAGCACTGACTCCCCTATACAGAATTTTATTGTTGTTAACAACCATTTGATCAATAAATATGAGAGATGCCCTCTCAAAAAAAAAAAAAAAAGTACACACTTCCAATTGTAAAATAAATAAGTAACTGGGATGTAATGTATAGCATAAGGAATATAGTCAAAATATTGTAACAACTTTGTATGGTGATAGCTGGTAGCTAGAATTATCATGCATATAAATGTTGAATCACTGTGTTGTATACCTGAAACTAATGTAATACTGTGTGTCAACTACCTACCCTTCAATAAAATATAATTATCTACAAAAAATAAATAAATAAATAATCCAAAGACATGTGCCCATAAGAAACAGCACAGTAAGTGGACTCCAAGGAGAGAAAGGAGAAAAAAAATCTTAAGAAGTAACATCTGAAAAATCCCCCAAAATGCTCAACATACCTCAGAATAAACACAAATAAAGCTACTAAGACTTAGTCATACTGCTAAAATCCAATGATAAAGAAAATCTTGAGAGCAAAGAAAACTGACATTACATAGAAGAAAATGACAATGATAAAAATACAGACTGACTTCTCATTAGAAACTATGAAGTTTGAAGACACTGGAACCACATTCAGACTGCTAAAGAGGGGGGAAAAACCTATCAACCATGAATCTAATATCCAGCAAAATACCCTTTTAAAATGAAAGTGAAATAGGGTCATTTTCAAATGAAAAACCACTTATCACAGGCAGATTTGCACTACAAGAAATACTAAAGAAATTCTCCACTCCAAATGGAAATTACACTAGATGGCAACATGGATCTATAGGAAATAGGAAAAGCCAGAAATGGTAATTATGTGGACATATGTAATACATAATTTATTATATTTCTTTAAAAGATGAGATCTTAAAGCAAAAATTATGACACTATTGACAGGTTTACAAAATATAAAGATTTAACACATATGACAATACTGAGAATGAGAGAAAAATAGAAATATATTATGGAATAACATATAAAGATGTAGTATATATGACAATACTGCTAAGGATAAGAAGGGAAATGGAGATATACTATTAAAAAAATAGTGTTTTACTACAGGTGATTCACTATTAATGCTGAATAGATTGGGATATAGTTTAAACACACATTTTAATTCCTAGGGAACCACCATCTATCCCACAAAAAGCAAAACAAATATAGCTAGAAAACCAACAAGAGTTTTACTAACACAAGAACTAAAAGAAGAGGAATGACGACAGAATACTCTACCTAAAAAAAGCAAAAAATTAAAGACCTAAATACAACCATACTAATAATTACTTAAAATGTAAATGGACTAAACATTCTAATCAAAAGACAGAGATTATCAGATTGGATTTTTTTTTAAAAAAAAAAAGCAAGAGCCAACTACAGTCTAGTTTCAAAAGGAGCACTTTAAATACAGACAGAAACAAACTAAAAGGCTGAATACACACACATATACACACATACATACTCCAAGGCTGGAATGGACTTATTAATAAACAAAGTAGACTTCAAGGAGCATTACTACAGACAAAAAGGGACAAAAATCATAACTTAAAAATTTGAACAGAATAGGAAGATATACCATGTAGCAAAATATGAATATACGGAGAGGGCCGGAAGATGGCGGCGTGAGTAGAGCAGCGGAAATCTCCTCCCAAAACAACATATATCTATGAAAATATAACAAAGACAACCCTTCCTAGAATAAAGACCAGAGGACACAGGACAATATCCAGACCACATCAGCACCTGAGAGAACCCAGTGCCTTGCGAAGGGGGTAAGATACAAGCCCCGGCCCCGCGGGAGCCGAGCGCCCCTCCCCCCAGCTCCCGGCGGGAGAAGAGCAGGCAGAGCAGGAGGGAGACGGAGCCCAGGGCTGCCGAACACCCAGCCCCAGCCATCCGGACCAGAGTGCAGGGCCCTCGATACTGGGAAAAGAGGGCAGCAAGAACAGTGAGCAGGCACTGGAGGCTGGGCGACAGAGGACATAAGAAAAGCACGCGACCATTTTTTTTTTTTTTGCTTTTTTGCTGCTTTGTTTTGGCGAGCGCTTTTTGGAAGTCTTAAAGGGACAGGGACCCCAATACTAGGGAAACAGGGCAGAAAGACCGGTGAGCAGGGGCGAACGACCACCTTTTTTTTTTTTTTAATTAAAAAAAATTTTTTTTTCTTGTTTTTTTTGTGGCCGTTGTTTTGTTTTGGCGGGTGCTTTTTGGAAGTCTTAAAGGGGCAGGGCGGGTCACTTAATCCAGAGGTAGGGAATCCGGGATCTCTGGGCACCCTAACCCCTGGGCTGCAGGGAGCAGGGAGGCCCCTTACGGAGATAAATAGCCTCCCAGCAGCTCCTGCTCCAACGCGACTCCACCATTTTGGAGTAGCTGCCCGAGCCAGGCCACGCCCACAGCAACAGCGGAGATTAACTCCATAGCAGCCGGGCAGGAAGCAGAAACCCTGTCTGCGCGCAGCTGCTCAGCACAAGCCACTAGAGGTCGCTGTTCTCCCAGGAGAGGAGGGCCACAAACCAACAAGAAAGGAAGTCCTTCCAGCCGTCACTCGTCCCAGTTCTGCAGACTATTCCTATCACCATGAAAAGGCAAAGCTACAGGCAGACAAAGATCACAGAGACAACACCAGAGAAGGAGACAGACCTAACCAGTCTTCCTGACAAAGAATTCAAAATAAGAATCATAAACATGCTGACAGAGATGCAGAGAAATACGCAAGAAAAATGGGATGAAGTCCGGAAAGAGATCACAGATGCCAGAAAGGAGATCGCAGAAATGAAACAAACTCTGGAAGGGTTTATAAGCAGAATGGATAGAATGCAAGAGGCCATTGATGGAATTGAAATCAGAGAACAGGAACGCATAGAAGCTGACATAGAGAGAGACAAAAGGATCTCCAGGAATGAAACAATATTAAGAGAACTGTGTGACCAATCTAAAAGGAACAATATCCGTATTATAGGGGTCCCAGAAGAAGAAGAGAGAGGAAAAGAGATGGAAAGTATCTTAGAAGAAATAATTGCTGAAAACTTCCCCACACTGGGGGAGGAAGTAATCAAACAGACCACGGAAATACACAGAACCCCCAACAGAAAGGATCCAAGAAGGGCAACACCAAGACACATAATAATTAAAATGGCAAAGATCAAGGACAAGGAAAGAGTGTTAAAGGCAGCTAGAGAGAAAAAGGTCACCTATAAAGGGAAACCCATCAGGCTAACGTCAGATTTCTCAACAGAAACCCTACAGGCCAGAAGAGAATGGCATGATATATTTAATACAATGAAACAGAAGGGCCTTGAACCAAGGATACTGTATCCAGCACGACTATCATTCAAACATGACGGTGGGATTAAACAATTCCCAGACAAACAAAAGCTGAGGGAATTTGCTTTCCACAAACCACCTCTACAGAACATCTTACAGGGACTGCTCTAGATGGGAGCACTCCTAGAAGGAGCACAGCACAAAACACCTAACATATGAAGAATCGAGGAGGAGGAACAAGAAGGGAGAGAAGAAAAGAATCTCCAGACAGTGTATATAACAGCTAAATAAGCGAGCTAAGTTAGGCAGTAAGATACTAAAGAGGCTAACCTTGAACCTTTGGTAACCACGAATTTAAAGCCTGCAATGGCAATAAGTACATATCTTTCAATAGTCACGCTAAATGTTAATGGGTTGAATGCACCAATCAAAAGACACAGAGTAACAGAATGGATAAAAAAGCAAGACCCATCCATATGCTGCTTACAAGAAACTCACCTCAAACCCAAAGACATGTACAGACTAAAAGTCAAGGGATGGAAAAACATATTTCAAGCAAACAACAGTGAGAAGAAAGCAGGGGTTGCAGTACTAATATCAGACAAAATAGACTTCAAAACAAAGAAAGTAACAAGAGATAAAGAAGGACACTACATAATGATAAAGGGCTCAGTCAAACAAGAGGATATAACCATTCTAAATATATATGCACCCAACACAGGAGCACCAGCATTTGTGAAACAAATACTAACAGAACTAAAGGGGGATATAGACTGCAATGCATTCATTCTAGGAGACTTCAACACACCACTCACCCCAAAGGATAGATCCACTGGGCAGAAAATAAGTAAGGACACGGAAGCACTGAACAACACAGTAGAGCAGATGGACCTAATAGACATCTATAGAACTCTACATCCAAAAGCAGCGGGATATACATTCTTCTCAAGTGCACATGGAACATTCTCCAGAATAGACCACATACTAGGCCACAAAAAGAGCCTCAGAAAATTCCAAAAGATTGAAATCCTACCAACCAACTTTTCAGACCACAAAGGCATAAAACTAGAAATAAACTGTACAAAGAAAGCAAAGAGGCTCACAAACACATAGAGGCTTAACAACACGCTCCTAAATAATCAATGGATCAATGACCAAATCAAAATGGAGATCCAGCAATATATGGAAACAAATGACAACAACAACACTAAGCCCCAACTTCTGTGGGACACAGCAAAAGCAGTCTTAAGAGGAAAGTACATAGCAATCCAAGCATATTTAAAAAAGGAAGAGCAATCCCAAATGAATGGTCTAATGTCACAATTATCGAAATTGGAAAAAGAAGAACAGATGAGGCCTAAGGTCAGCAGAAGGAGGGACATAATAAAGATCAGAGAAGAAATAAATAAAATTGAGAAGAATAAAACAATAGCAAAAATCAATGAAACCAAGAGCTGGTTCTTCGAAAAAATAAACAAAATAGATAAGCCTCTAGCCAGACTTATTAAGAAGAAAAGAGAGTCAACACAAATCAACAGTATCAGAAACGAGAAAGGAAAAATCACGACGGACCCCACGGAAATGCAAAGAATTATTGGAGAATACTATGAAAACCTATATGCTAACAAGCTGGGAAACCTAGGAGAAATGGACAACTTCCTAGAAAAATATAACCTTCCAAGATTGACCCAGGAAGAAACAGAAAATCTAAACAGACCAATTACCAGCAACGAAATTGAAGAGGTAATCAAAAAACTACCAAAGAACAAAACCCCCGGGCCAGATGGATTTACCTCGGAATTTTATCAGACATACAGGGAAGACATAATACCCATTCTCCTTAAAGTTTTCCAAAAAATAGAGGAGGAGGGGATACTCCCAAACTCATTCTATGAAGCTAACATCACCCTAATACCAAAACCAGGCAAAGACCCCACCAAAAAAGAAAACTACAGACCAATATCCCTGATGAACGTAGATGCAAAAATACTCAAAAAAATATTAGCAAACCGAATTCAAAAATACATCAAAAGGATCATACACCATGACAAAGTGGGATTCATTCCAGGGATGCAAGGATGGTACAACATTCGAAAGTCCATCAACATCATCCACCACATCAACAAAAAGAAAGACAAAAACCACATGATCATCTCCATAGATGCTGAAAAAGCATTTGACAAAGTTCAACATCCATTCATGATAAAAACTCTCAGCAAAATGGGAATAGAGGGCAAGTACCTCAACATAATAAAGGCCATCTATGATAAACCCACAGCCAACATTATATTGAACAGCGAGAAGCTGAAAGCATTTCCTCTGAGATCGGGAACTAGACAGGGATGCCCACTCTCTCCACTGTTATTTAACATAGTACTGGAGGTCCTAGCCACGGCAATCAGACAAAATAAAGAAATACATGGAATCCAGATTGGTAAAGAAGAAGTTAAACTGTCACTATTTGCAGATGACATGATACTGTACATAAAAAACCCTAAAGACTCCACCCCAAAACTACTAGAACTGATATCGGAATACAGCAAAGTTGCAGGATACAAAATCAACACACAGAAATCTGTGGCTTTCCTATATACTAACAATGAACCAACAGAAAGAGAAATCAGGAAAACAACTCCATTCACAATTGCATCAAAAAAAATAAAATACCTAGGAATAAACCTAACCAAAGAAGTGAAAGACTTATACTCTGAAAACTACAAGTCACTCTTAAGAGAAATTAAAGGGGACACTAACAGATGGAAACTCATCCCATGCTCGTGGCTAGGAAGAATTAATATCGTCAAAATGGCCATCCTGCCCAAAGCAATATACAGATTTGATGCAATCCCTATGAAACTACCAGCAACATTCTTCAATGAACTGGAACAAATAATTCAAAAATTCATATGGAAACACCAAAGACCCCGAATAGCCAAAGCAATCCTGAGAAAGAAGAATAAAGTAGGGGGGATCTCACTCCCCAACTTCAAGCTCTACTATAAAGCCATAGTAATCAAGACAATTTGGTACTGGCACAAGAGCAGAGCCACAGACCAATGGAACAGACTAGAGAATCCAGACATTAACCCAGACATATATGGTCAATTAATATTGGATAAAGGAGCCATGGACATACAATGGCGAAATGACAGTCTCTTCAACAGATGGTGCTGGCAAAACTGGACAGCTACATGTAGGAGAATGAAACTGGACCATTGTCTAACCCCATATACAAAAGTAAACTCAAAATGGATCAAAGACCTGAATGTAAGCCATGAAACCATTAAACTCTTGGAAGAAAACATAGGCAAAAACCTCTTAGACATAAACATGAGTGACCTCTTCTTGAACATATCTCCCCGGGCAAGGAAAACAACAGCAAAAATGAGTAAGTGGGACTATATTAAGCTGAAAAGCTTCTGTACAGCAAAAGACACCATCAATAGAACAAGAAGGATCCCTACAGTATGGGAGAATATATTTGAAAATGACACATCCGATAAAGGCTTGACATCCAGAATATATAAGGAGCTCTCACGCCTCAACAAACAAAAAACAAATAACCCAATTAAAAAATGGGCAGAGGAACTGAACAGTTCTCCAAAAAAGAAATACAGATGGCCAACAGACACATGAAAAGATGCTCCACATCGCTAATTATCAGAGAAATGCAAATTAAAACTACAATGAGGTATCACCTCACACCAGTAAGGATGGCTGCCATCCAAAAGACAAACAACAACAAATGTTGGCGAGGCTGTGGAGAAAGGGGAACCCTCCTACACTGCTGGTGGGAATGTAAGTTAGTTCAACCATTGTGGAAAGCAGTATGGAGGTACATCAAAATGCTCAAAACAGACTTACCATTTGACCCAGGAATTCCACTCCTAGGAATTTACCCTCAGAACGCAGCAATCAAGTTTGAGAAAGACAGATGCACCCCTATGTTTATTGCAGCACTATTTACAATAGCCAAGAATTGGAAGCAACCTAAATGTCCATCAATAGATGAATGGATAAAGAAGATGTGGTACATATACACAATGGAATACTACTCAGCCATAAGAAAAGGGCAAATCCAATCATTTGCAGCAACATGGATGGAGCTGGAGGGTATTATGCTCAGTGAAACAAGCCAAGCGGAGAAAGAGAAATACCAAATGATTTCACTTATCTGTGGAATATAAGAACAAAGGAAAAACTGAAGGAACAAAACAGCAGCAGAATCACAGAACTCAAGAATGGACTAACAGGTACCAAAGGGAAAGGGACTGGGGAGGATGGGTGGGTAGGGAGGGATAAGGGGGGGAGAAGTAGGGGGGTATTAAGATTAACATGCATGGGGGGGTAGGAGAAAAGGGAGGGCTGTACAACACAGAGAAGGCAAGTAGTGATTCTACAACATTTTGCTATGCTGATGGACAGTGACTGTAAAGGGGTTTATAGGGGAGACCTGGTATAGGGGAGAGCCTAGTAAACATAATATTCGTCATGTAAGTGTAGATTAGTGATAGCAAAAAAAAAAAAGGGCAGTTCCTGTGTGGTAACCTCCAACGAGTTCTACACAAGGGTATAAAGGGCATATAAAAGTGTAGGCAAAGGGTCTGTTTGTGTTTATACAGAGGATCAAAGCCTAATTGGGCTACCCCGAAAATGAACTAAGATACGATATGAAAAAGAACTTCCAACATCAGCACTCTCTGGAAGACTCATGCCAGAAGATGATCATCAAAAAACCCCAACAAAGATCCACGCACTGCTACAGCTGTAGATGCACTCATCCCACCAGTTCCTGGACTTGCCATGGGAATGAGGAAGGAGATATCTAAGCTGGCCTGTGCATACAGTAAAACAAAATTGGACTGGATCTATACTGTTGGAACTCAACCAAGAATTTGGAGAAGTGCAAATTGTAGCGCTCCAAAGTCTTACAACTACAAACTATTTACTGTTAAAAGAACATATGGCATGTGAACAGTCCCCAGGAATGGGTTGTTTTAATTTGTCTGATTTTTCTCAGACTGTTCAAGTTCAGTTGGACAATATCCACCATATCATAGATAAGTTTTCACAAATGCCTAAGGTGCCTAACTGGTTTTCTTGGTTTCACTGGAGATGGCTGGTAATTACAGATATGCTTTGGTTATGTAACTATACTCCTATTATGTTAATGTGTGTGCGCAATTTAAGTAGTAGCTTAAAACCTATACATGCTGAAGTTACTCTACAAGAAGATATGTCAAAGAAATAATCAATCTTCCCATGTTTTCTTCCGCCTGCTACTTCTATAGCTTTTCTTCTTCTCTCCTAATTACAACCCTTAAATAGAATTCGTGCCTCATATCAAATTTACCGAGTATCATAATTCTTCCAAGTGGTAAAGATACCTCAAGACAAATGCTGGGCATAGAAGCCACAGGGCATAAATATGCAAAGAAGTAAAAAGCTAACCTTTTCAAACAATAAGGCTTCCCTCTCACTTACCAACTCCACATTTCCCTGTATGGCCCCGGAAGATGACTGGTTAGCCAGAGACGGGTAAGATTCCTCAAGGGAGGAACAACCTAAGACAGGCACAGTCGCAGGGGGGCCATCAGGTGAGAAATTGGGGATCAACAGAGGTGAGGCTTAGAACCTCACCCCCCCGTTCTGAGAGAAATCTTCTGCATACGTGGATGTTTTATTGCCCTGGTCTAGCTTGGATTAACACATAGTCTACAGGCACACACCTGATCATCTACATTTGCTCTCTTACAACACTAAACTATGTTTTCTACCTTTATCTTGTATCTACCTACCACTTCAGCATTTTATTAAAAATAATAATAATAAAGAGAGAAATGTGGTATCCACATATAAATCAAGTATAAAAACCAAATGAGTATTCATATTTGAACTGACTGTTTAGAGTTCATAATGCATGAGCAAAACCAAAAGTTTCTGTGATGACCTCCCTTGTACTGTTCACTATGTAACTTATTCATTATGTAAGAATTTGTTCTACATGTAAAAACTTGTTTGTTATGCCTCAGAAGATTGGAGACTGACAAAAATTAGGCTTGGGGTGGATTAATGATTGTGCATTGAGCATTGACTCCCCTATACAGAATTTTATTGTCGTTAACAACCATTTGATCAATAAATATGAGAGATGCCCTCACAAAAAAAAAAAAAAAAAAAAGGACAGACTTCCAATGGTAAAATAAATTAGTAACCGGGATGTAATGTATAGCATAAGGAATATAGTCAAGATATTGTAACAGCCTGGTAGGGTGATAGCTGGAACCTAGAATTATGTATATAAATGTTCTACCACTGTGTTGTACACTTGAAACTCATGTAATGTAATACTGTGTGTCAACTACCCTTCAATAAAAAATAATTATTAAAAAAAAAAATATATATGAATATACATGTAGCAAAAGACAGAGCTCCAAAATATATGAAACAAAAACAGAAGGAAGGAAGAAATAGACAGACAAATGCACCATCGTAGTTGTAGATTCTAATACACCTCTCAGTAACTGATAAAACTGGACAAAAATCCAGTTACAATATCAAACTTAACTTAGCTGGTATTTATGAAACACTCCACCAACAACTCAATAATTATATAACCTTTTTAATTGCACATGGAACATTCACCAAGATGATTATATTCTGGGCCATAAAACAGGTCTAAATAGATTCCAAAAGTCTGAAATCGTACAGAAAATGTTCTCTATAATTTGTAAAAATTTAAAATGAAAAATTTAGTAAAATCTCAAGTATCTGAAAATTAAACAACCTAATTCTAAACAACCTGTGGGTCAAAGAAGAAATTACAAGGGAAATTAGAAAAGATTTTGAACTAAACTAAGTTAAAAGCATATCAAACTTTGCAGGATACACTAAAGCAAGGCTTGAAATTTATAGCATTAAATGTTCATCTTAGAAAACAAGAAAATTCTTAAACCAAAGACTAAACTTTCACACTGTGAAGCAAAAAGAAAAGCAAATTAAACCAAATGTGAAAGGATGAATGATAATAGAGCAAAAACAATTATCTGCCAACAAATTCAATACATCAAATAAACTCCATTAAAGACACACCACCAAACTCAAGGAGAAATAGTAAAACTAAGTAGCTTTATATCTAATAAAAATACTGAATTCATAATCTAACTTAACCACAAAGAAAACTTCATTATCAGGCAGTTTCACTGATAAATTCTAGTAAACATTCTTGGAAGAATCAAGACCAATTTCAGAAAACAAGAGGAGGGAATGCTTCTTCACACCTTTTATGAGGCTAAGCATAACTGACATAAAACAGAGAGAGAAAATTACAGACCCATATATACCTTATTAACATAGACAACAATTCCTCAAGGCATTAACATACATTAAAAGGACCAAACATAATCAGATCATTCATACTCAGATCAAAAGTATATTACATCCACTCCTAGAACCCTTATGATAAAACTGCAGAAATATCAGAAAACAAATTACCACAAACTCAGATGACCTACAGAGAGGGGCAGATTACTCATCAGCCAGACTAATACAATGTAATTGACAACCAATAAAACTTATGTCCAGATAAAAAGCCATTAAGAGTGATAACAATAGTGAGATCATCTTTAGACATACAAACACCAAGAACTTACTCTCCCACATCCTAAGATAATTATAGAGATGTGATTTGTTCTATTCTTAGATAAGTAAAAGTATATGTCCACACAATGAACATTTATTGCAGCATTATTCGTAATAGACAAAAAGTAGAAACAATTCAGCTGATGAATGGGTAATTAAAATGTGGTACATCCACAAAATGGAATATTATTCAGCCATAAAAAGAAATGATGTACTGATATATTCTACAAGGATGAACCATGAATCATAAAGCCATGCTTTTAGTATATTAAGAAAGAAGCCAGACACAAAACCACACATTGTATGATTCCATTTTTTAAAAATATACAGTATAGGCAAATTCATGGTGACAGAAAGTAGATTAGTGGTTGCTAGGGATGCAGGGTGAAGGGGTAGGGGGGAACCTGACAACTAATGGGTATGGTGTTTCTTCTAGGTGATGAAATGTTCTGAAATTAGTGGTAACAGTTGTACAATTTTGTCAGTGTATGAATATACTAAAAGCCACTGAACTGTATGCTTTAAAAGGAGGAATTCTATTTGGCATGCAAACTTTATCTCAAAGAAAATGGGAAGACGGAGAGGGGAGAGAAAGAATAAGATGTAATTCAGGAACAAGAATCAGCCCATATAGAAGCAAAGGGATAAACAAAGTAAGTTTTCAAATGTAATGTTAGAATTAAAATAACCTGTAAAAAAAGAAAAAAAACAATGTGTATTTTTAAAGGATAGAGCACTAGACAATATAAGTGGGGTAAGATTCCAAAAAAACAGCTAACGCTGTGCTATGACTTGTTAAACGCTTAAAGATGATAGATATAGCTTAACAAATATATCTCATTTTTGGTACACTGAAAAAGAGTTGAAATATTCTGGATAAGCATAAAATGGGGGACTGGATATATTAAAAAGGTAAAGACTGATGACATCCTTACCACATTTAAGAAGAAGAAAAAGTACTGAATAATTTGACTATTCAGAATAGTTAAGCAGAATTTAAAGAAACTAACGGCAACCACAAGGTCAAAGAATTTTTACCTTCTAAACCAGCAAAGGAAAAGAGCAAGTCCATATGGAAAAATCTCTCAAACCAACAGTTAAAAAGATAGAAGTAAGCCAAGAAGGATGATAAACAGCAAACATTAACAAGTCCAAATAGTTCAGAAATCATATATTTAAATGTAAATATAATAAACCCATAAAGCAACACACTGAAGCTTTTAAGTATTGCTATATGCTACTTGAGAGATATACTTGTAAACAAAGCCAGAATTTTTTAATTAAAAGGAAAAAAATACTACCCCAAAACATTAGAATAGCAACAGATAACAAATTGTAAGGAAAAAACTCATTAGCAGAAGGGTACTACATACTGAAGGGTATATCAATATTTGACAAATACCTAAGTTTGAGATATATATATGTATGAATTTGAACCTTGAACCAAATACTGAACTCTAATTCCAAAATAAAATCTTTCAAAAAATCACAAAAGGAAATCTCCATGAATTTACAGGATTCTTAAAGACCATTCTCTGACTGTGATGTAATGAAATTAAGAAGTAGTGAAGAATGAGTTTCACCTTTAAAATATCTAAATTTAAGTTCTAACTTTTAAGTACTCAGAAACAAAATTCCTGGAGGCTGTAAATTTTTAAAAATTTTTTGGCTTTTAAAACATATGAATAAATACCCTAATGAAAAAAATTGGTGAACATGCTTTAAATAAAGAAAAATCTAAAGATACAATTGAAAAAATAATAAGTCACACCTGTAAGATGTGAAAACTCTACTTAGAGGGTAATTTTCTAGCCTAGCTAGCCTTCATTAAAGAACAAGAAGAGCTAAGTGTTCAACTCAGCAAGCCAAGAAAAGAACCAGATAACCAAAAGAAGGTAGAAGGAAATAAAGAGCAAGAAATAGAGGATAAAGATAAAAAGGATCAATAAAATTGAAAAAAAAAAAACTCTTAAAAAGAAATGAGAAAATATCTGTAAAAAAAAGGTACAAAAAGCATGAAGAATGTAAAGGTGTATGATCATAGATTTAGTATAAATTTTTAAAAATCCTAAGAATATTTTTAAATAAAAACTTCCGGACACAACTGACTTAAGAAATAGCACTACTAAATCGGTAAGAGCTAATTATTTAATGGATAATCAAATACCTCCTCTTCTATCTTACAGGGCAACAGAGGCCTAGATTGATTTCATAAGCAAGTAAATCCAAACCTTCATAGAAGAGAAAATACAAAGATTCTGTAATTGTTTCAGAATAGAAAAAAGTATTAAGTCGGTTACCTATTTTTCAAGTGACTATTTTAACCCTGATTGTAGAAAGAACTTACCAATTTACATAAATGCACTATAACTAGGCAGAGTTTATACCAGAAATGCAAGGATGGCTCAACATCAGAAAACATATTAATATCCTACATTAAAAATTTCAAAGGCAAGAGAAGGCAAATGACAATCTCTAATAATTGCAGAAAGCATATTCAGTACAATTAATTAACCAGTCACAAGTAAAAACTACTCACAAGCTAGAAATAAGAGAACCTTAGTATTGTAACCATATTTTAATAAAAGGGTTTCTAGCAATTATCTACAGCTTTTACTCAATAATGAAATTTCATAGAACTTTTAGAATTAGAAATAAAACAATGTTGTTATTCCCAACATTGTACTGGATGATCCAAGCCAATGTAACAAAAAGAAAAAGAAATAACATAGGTATGAGTTTGAAAAGAAAAATATATAACCATACTTATTCACACAAGACATAATCATCCACATATAAATATGAAAGAACAAATTTTCAACTAACAAGACAGTTCAACAACATTGCTAGATATAAAGATCACACATAGCCTTTCTATGCACAAGTTTTAATTAGAAATTATAATTTTAAAGAGATTTCCATTAACAAGTGCAACAATCAACTAAAGTTTCTAGAAACTATAGTTGCTAAGAGAGGCTGGGCAAAACTATTTAAAAGTTCATTAACAAACATTACTGAAGAACCAAAAAGGTAGGGGAGAGGCGGGGAGAGAGAGAGAGAGAGAGAGATGGAGAGATCTGCACGAGGGAGCACGCGTCCTGCCCATGCTCTTGAATCTGATCCCCTCCTCCAAGCAGTGTAAGGCATTCCAGCTACTGCCCTCCCTTACTCTCCCAATTAATTTAATTTCCCCTTCCTATCATCTCTTTCCCATCACCATGCAACATACTGTAATTTCTCCTACCTTAAAGCAAACAACTCTGGAGCCTACCTTTGCCCTCTTAGTTCCCTTTTCACAAAACTGGTCCCAAGGGTTGTTTATATATAATCATCGCCTCCAATGCCTCCCTTTCTATTCTCTCATGAGTTCCTGCCAGGCTCCAGCCCCCTGTACTCCATCAAAACAGCTGGTGTACCAAGTAGCCTCTGTGCTGCCTAATCTAGAGTCAACTCTCAGTCCCAGCAGCAGCACAGAACACAGTGGATCATTCCCTCCTTGAAATTCTCTTCACCTGGCTTCCTGGCACCACAAAGCTCTTGTATCTCCTACTTTCCTGGCCACATCTCTTCTCAGTTTCCTTTACTGTGTCTGTGTCACCCAAGTTCTATATAAGAATGCCTGCAAGATTCAATCTTCACATTTCTTCTCTACCTGCTTAATCCCCTGGATGATTCAATTTTCCCATGGCTTTAAAAAACTACGTATGTATTCTACAGGACACACCTGTCTCCCAAAACGACCTCCTGCCCAAGTATATATACCCTAAACTCTAGCCTGTTACTGCTTAACACCTCTGTTTGCGTGTTTAAAAGGCATCTCAAACTTAACATGTCTGAAATCCAACTCCTATTTATTCGCCCACCAGCCAGCTCCACAATAAAACCAAAAGCTGTGCCTTAAGCAGTAACACCTGTCTGAATAAATGATAAATCCCATGTTTCTACTTACTCAGGCCCAAAAACTCTTGGTTCTTTATTTTTCTTTTCATTCCCTCATATTCAATATCAAAGCCATGAGTAAATCCTGCTCAGCTCTACTTGCAAAATATGCCCCAAATGCAGTCACTCCTCCCTACCTCCATCATACCGCCACCCGGTCTTCAACTACCATTGTCCTTTGCCTGAATTCTCTTCCCAGCTTCCTAATCACTCTCCCTGCTTCCTTCCTGGTCCCCTACAGTTTATTCTCCAAATAGCACCTAGAATAACCTTAAAATTTTTTAAATTTGATTACATCATTCCTCCAATGCCTTCTCATCTTAGTAAAAATAAAACTCAGTCCTTAGCACATCTACAAAGGTCCTATGTGGATGTCTACCAGTCTCTCCCTCAGTCTCCACACATTGGCGTCCTGACTGCTGCTCAAACTCTTAAGAACACACCAACCTCAGGGGGTTTTCCTTTGCTTTCAACTCCCAAATGTCACCTCATCCATGAGGCTTTCTTTGACAATTTACATAAAAATAACACACACCCCAAGCCAGTTGCCGTATCCTAATTAGCCTGCAGCCACCATTAGAATATAAGCTCCTTGGGGCAGGCAGGGCTCAATCTGTTAAATTTACTGCGCATCTCCTTTGCCACAGATAAATCCATTAATAAAATGCAACATCAATCCAATCCTAACTTGGTTTCTTGCATAATTCAACAAGATGATGATTCCAATGAGGAAATGGAAGAGCACACCACCAAGAGCTGAGAAATTTTTTGGAAAAAGTGAACAAGATAAAGATATCACGCAGGGCAAGTTTTCAAAATTTATAAAGCCATACTAATTATAACAGTATGGTGTAACCAAGAAAAGACAAGTATGAACCAAACAGAAGAAACAGACCTACACATGGATGGAAACTTCCTATGTGGCAGAGGTGGCAAATAAGTGGGGAGAGATGGACTATTTAATAATTATCCACGTTTAAAAAAGAAATCAGATTCCCAACTTCATACCATACATTAAAACAAACTGTATGTGGATCAAAGTTCATACTGTTAGAAGCAAAGCTTTTTAGATGAAAAGAGGGAAAACAATGGTCTACAGATAGGAAGGATTTCCTGAAGAAGAAACAAATAAGGAAAATTAATTTGACTGTATTAAGATGTAAATTATCACTAATTTGGCAAGTGAAATATGTAACCATATCACAGACTTAAAATGTTTTAATGCAGAATGAAGACACACCACAGACAGAAGATATTTGCAATATATATAACAAAGATCAACATTACAAGGAACTTGAACAGATCAGTAAGAAAAAGGCAAAAGCAAATGAACCAATGAAATAAAAGGGTTTTTATGTAAAATTCTACTCCTTCATGTTAACATCTGTTAAATAGCATGTATATAATTCTTCAAAATAACTGTTACCTGTATGCATCTACTCTTCTGTTTGTATTTATGCCCAGAAGGGTGGTCCTCTGTGGTTCATAGTAGCTAATCTGGCGGTAGAGCATGGGATCATTTTTTTTTTCTTTCTCTTTGACCTCCACCATCTTTTCTCAATAAATACACATAGGAGCTTTACAACAAACCACAAATAAGATGATCAGACCATATAAAATCTGAGATTACAAAATTCAGAGGACCTGCTGCCAAGTGACTGTCAAATGGTTCAAGGAGTCACCTTAAAAGGCCAAACTCTTATTTCAAAGAAGCTGTTGACAAACACAAAGCATTCTCAAGAGCAATGTCTCCTCTTTTAGGATGCCCTCAGACTCAGTCTTTTGAATATGCTCTGTGGTGCCAAATCTTCACTCCCTAAGGGAGAAATGAATTTTGGAATGAAACTAAGTTAATTCAGAACTTTAAGTCTAGTGAGTTGAGTTGATATGCTGTAAATCAAAAGTGGTTTCTCACAAACAAGATGAAGTGTCCTAAGAAAGAAACCCATCACTACGCCTCAGGTCTCTGTTTCTTGAACATTTCACAAATTCCTAATTTCCACACTAAGCTTATTTCACCCTATGGATTCAGTGATACAATGAACACTATTGGTGACAAAAATCACATGCTCAAAAAAAAAAAATCACATGCTCATTTGCCACTGGTGCTTTCTTGGTTCTTAGGAATGTTAATGCTTGCCACCATACATATGAGTCTTTTCCTAGAATGTGTTCTCTGAACATGTTACTTTGTTCTGTTTCTTAAAAAAAAAGGTAAATGTCAAATCATTGTTTTATTCATCATCTTTGCAGAAACTTTCAAATTCTCTTTCAAAGCAAGCACTTATTTTCTTTGGAAAAAATTTTGGACAAATGGAGTATCTGATCTGTTTTGTTTTTATCAATACTTTGTGCTTCATTGTAGACACCTATTTAACTTGAAATCTTCAATGACAGTCAAAAATGATGATGCATTCAGTTCACTCTCCTTGCAAATTTGCTTAATCTCATGCAAAGCTTATTCATTTTCCACCCTGTAATTAGTCACTCATTTTTAGGTCCACACAAAAGATTCATGCTGCTGTGCACAGAAACCTACTGGCTCCCTTTGAAATTACAGGTAATTAGTTGAGCATTCCTATTTTGCTTCCACAATCTACCTTAGAAAATGTTACTGCTCTAATCACACCTGTTCTGTGTCCTCCTTACTGACCCTAAGTATGTTGACCATAGAAGAAACGCAGATTCCGGTATTGATCAGTATCCTGTTTGTCTTTTATAATGGAACTACTATCATCTGTTAACTTATACTACAAAGTTTAAGAAAAATGAGTAGGCGTTTTGGTTAAAATGTCAGTGTGTCTTATAGAACAATAACATCTCCAACACCTTGAAGTAAACCCTACCCCACAGACGTAGTGTCTCCTGAGCTCTGAGCTTTCGTATAGCATGCAAAAGGTTATCTATATATACTTTAATATAGTACTGAGTCACATGACTAAATTGCTCATTGAAATTTATTAGATTTTTAAGCAGTCTTCCCATTTAAAATGTTCCCAGTATATTATCATGTTATTTATAATCTCTCTTCCAGAAATCTTTCAAATATCACTTTTAACAAACATATAAATCATTTAAGGATGTTTACTAAACAGCTTTGTGCTAAGATATCTCTCGCTACCAAATACCTAAAATAGGTAACAAGGTAAAGAGCAAATCTTTCTATGTTTGCTGTTCTTTTGTATCACTATTGATGCCTTCTTACACATAACACACAAGAAAAACTTTGAATGGATGACATGTTCTAAAATGATGAGGATGTATACAGCACAAGTGAAAAATCATGTTCTACTAAGGATAAACACAGGGGAGTGGGGATCAAATAGAAGTAAAACTGCTTAGTTTTGTTTTAGAAAGACAGTTCATTAGTTTACTGTCTTTAAAAAAAAAAACCTTTTCTGAGCAGTTCAATTACACCTCATAAGATAAGTGAGCAGACAGAGGTCAGGCTCTTAAAAAGGACGAGAAAAATGACAGGGGAGACCCACAGTGACACTCAATCCCATTTCCCTTGACTCAGAGTTAGAAAAGGCCAAAAATGCAAGAGAGCTAGAAAAAACAGAAAGTAACTTGGGAACAAATCTTCAATAATTGATCCTAGACAATTTTCAGTGACCAGAGCCTCTGATACATGCCTTCCCTCCCAAGGAGACAAACCACCGCTTGTGGCTTTCTGCTCAGGCAGCGATGCTTTAGTTTGAATGGCTGGAGTCCCTGCCCACTAGGACACCAGGAGCTGCCTGCGGTTGGCATGCCAGGACTGGGGACCCAGAAATGGAGCTGGCCCAGCAACAGAGGCCGTGGTGGGAGGGCCGACTGTGAGCCAACCAGGTCTGCCCCAGGACCTGTCCCTTCATGAGGGATGCTCCTAAGGAGGGAAGCACCAATAAGAACAGGAGCTTCTGACAAGCTGTGGCTCCTCACTACTATGTGCCAAAGGATGTTTAAGGATGTTACTCCTGTGTGGCCTCCCCAGGGCTCTAGCTGACCTCACATCACCTGGGGGATGGAGCCCCACAGAGGGAGTGCACCAGATGCCATGGAGGACGCAGAGACATCCCTTCTCCAGGGAGCAGACATCAGCCATGGTCCTAACAGGGGGCATGGGGCTCCCGCCAGGATGGGAAGATTCTACAGAAGCTCAGCACCCTCTTTTGAGTGGTGGGAGTTGGTGGAAGAGCAGAAGGCTAGGAATCTCCACCCTACTTTAGTTCCCACCCTATCACCTGGGAGAGCGAGGGGCTCAGCACCTCAGTGGGGCATTCCAAAATTCTGCCAGGACTCTCGGACCCTCAGGCCTAGGTCACATTAATGTCTTACTTGCCCCAGCATTTCCTTCTCAAACTCTAAGTGGAGTGTTCTTCTTCAAGGAAGAGACCTGTTTCACTATACCAGAGGCTTTTTCAATAGTTCACCAAACTCCAGGGCATGTCTCTCTCACAAAAGAAATTAGTCAAGACAAGGACGCTGTGGTTTCCACTTTCCTTTCAGGGGGTTATGCCTGCCAGTTGAGTTTTACAACAATTCTCCTCCCACCCTCCCTTCCCTTCATGGTCTTTCTTCTCCCAGGCCATCTTTTCAGCCCATCCATTACCACAGTCTCTTTTCTGTTATTTTGATCAGGTTCCTGGATAAGATGAATGTATCTGGCCTTAACTTCCTCCTGCCAAGGTGTACACACATACTTTGACAAGATCTCATTCCACAATCTTTTAAACTCATTCTACATAATCACTGCAACCTCATAATACTTAAGTAGTCCCAGTCTGCAGCTATTTAGCATGGATGGTTTCCCCTAAGAATACATTTTTGGGTATCTATCAATTTAATCAACATTCTCAAAACACTCATTTTTGGGCAGAAACTAGTGGTGTTGAATGATTCTATGTGAAATAATTCTGGAGGAAATTTTCCTCACACGGACCTTCTGAGGGAAGAGCACAACCGATCATATCCTAGTGAGCACCCCACCCCCAACATAAACGTCTCTCTCCATCCTTAAAAATGATAACAAAATAATAGCTTAACTCTTGCTTTAAGCTCAAAAGCTCATCTGCATACAAAAGGGAAGTTCAAGGACAATCATGGGGCCCTGTTATGCTTTGATTATTCAATATTCTCACTTACACATCACCAAATCAGCTAACACATCCTTACCTACCATCACCATGGAAGATAACACAGTAAATCCCTGTTCTTAAACTGGGGTACACATACAAAACAGATCAGGAGTTATACGAAGACACTAACTCATGGCCCATCACCCTCAAATATCAACCTGAAACATCTCCCAAGATTTATAAATAAGAATTAACTGGTAAGTACTTTTAAAACACTGAATATCAAACCAAGAAATATTCTATGGAGTAGACTGTGAACTTCACAAAGGTTTTAGGAAAACAAGAATTCAAAAACAAGCCAGGCTTCCAAGATGCCTTTCAATCCCCAACTCCCTCCTCCATCTCCCTGTGAGAATGCTTGTTCTCTTTCTTTTGCTATCAGGAATACCTGAATGAAAATTTTGGAAAACATACCATAAAAGTAAATTTGATTTTGTCACTGACATGCTAAAACTTTAAAAAAATCATTTTGGATAGCTCTTTTCAACATACACCTTTTCTTTTTGTAAATGTGCCCTTCACATGCTCTATGGGGCTTAGGAGCCCATTATCCATGACCCAAAGGTGCCATCACCAGCTACTCTTCAGCTAATTCCAAAAGCAATCTTATTGATGTCAACTCACCTGCCACTGTCAGCTCCCATTCCCTTAACATGCATGTGTTGATAACATGTTAAAGAAATCAGTTAAGTCCAAGGATATCATACCTAAAATGAAGGTAAACAGTCCCCAGGAGAGACGAAGAGCTGTTCGATGTTTATGGGGTGTGACACCTTTTTACAAGCCAAGACTTTTTTGGGTCCTGGTTCTCACATATTCTAAACAGCTGAAGCTCCCAGATTAGTTACATGCTAAAACAAGAAATGCTTCTGTATGCAACTATGTGATGCCCTGAAATCCTCAACTACTGAGGAAAAATGGGTACATTTTAACTAAAGACATTTATGATGTGCAATCAACACTGTTGGGCTTTATCAACAAAAACTAGGAAACTACTGACCTCTTAAAAATGTCACATGGCAGAGCCCACTGCAAAAGGAAATAACACAAAAATAAAGACCTTTCCTAAATACACTGTGGCTAACTTTTCCAACTAGAAAATACTATTGTTAAACATTACGTGCCCCCAACTTTTCACCAACTGTTAAACATAAATACTGTGACCAACACTGTAAACACTCTTTCCAGGAACACGGTATTCCTCCAAATTATTTATATCAAAATACAGAAATAATTTTTCTCCAAAACACACTGTAGGGTTTTTTCAAACAAGATACCTAAGAGCACTATTCTGATATATATGGTATAATTTCAAACAGTATAACTCCAGTCACTACAATGTTTATATTTTAGCTGAAAGTCAGCAATTATTGACTGTTTACCATGTTCAAGTCCTCATACTAGACATTATGACAAACCAAAAAACAGACATGTAGGCCATCATTTCAGGAGAAAACATACACATTATTTAATACCTAGAGAAAGTAATATATAATCAAGTTCAAATTAATCATTAATAGTGCAAAGCAAAAAGTAAATTAGTCACACAGGGTTTGAAGAAGAGGATTGCTTCTGGTAGTGAACTCAGATGGGGCCCCAAATGAGGACTCAGCAAGTTGATGATCCATTACTTATTGGAAATAAGACAACACAAAGGTATAAGGGAAGGGTTGGGCTGTGTAGGTTTGGTCAGAGTAAGCCAAAAACTGACTTCACTAGCTTAGATCAACTAACAGGCCAACCATAGGTAAAGTTAGAGAAGATAAGCTTAGATATCAGGGCAGGTAGAACACAGATGTCAAGTATCTTGCTACAGAAGCATTAGCTTTTTAACAATTACATCCATTTTCATAAATGGTTCCCTTGAAATCTAGTTTATACTTATTTGAATTTTACATCTTTAGGTAAATCTCAAGTGTTGGCTTAAGCCCTGGATCCCTATTCAATACCACAAATTCCAGATCAATGAGGTTCTTCTGATTCTGGCAAAAAAGAAAACAAGGTTACAAAGGGAACTCTCACTAAAAAATGACTAGATATTCAATAAAATACAATTCTTAATACTTTATTGGGCTTTCAGGAAGCAAGGAAAATATCCAAATTCCCCAGCAGCTGCCCCTAACACAACCATAAAGAATGATTCAATTACAAAAGTAATCCAACATCAAAGACCAAAAAAGCAAGCCAAAATTTGGGGGTGGGGAACCGAGAATATTTAGAAGTAATAAAAAATGTAACTGCTGAAATTAAAAACTCAATGGATGAGTTATAAATAGCAGCTCATTAGTGAATTGTAAGTTAGATCCAAAGAAAACACCCAGAATGTAAACAAAACAAAAATGAGGACAGGGAAATGGGAAGGTGAGAGACAGGGAAGAGAAGACCCAATAAATACCTGCTTGAAATTTCAGAAGAGGAGGATAGGAGAGCAGCAGTATTTGATAAAATGACCAACAATATTTTTTAGAACTAATGATGGACAAATACACGAAAGAAGTATAACATATACAAAGCTTATTAAGAAAGTCACACAGAAATACATTATAATAAAACCAGAAAACACCAAAGTCAAAGAGAGGATCTCAAGAGCAACCAGAGACAGAAGGCAAACTTCCTATAAAGGAACTCTAGACTGACCAAAAATAACAGGGTAACCAGAAGACTATAGAAGATCTTCAAAATGCTGAAGGAAAATGGCCAATTAACTGGTTTTATTTGGAATTAAGTCTGCTTTTTCAAAAATGAAGGCAAAATAAAGGCATTTCCAGATTAAAAAAAAAAAACTATAGACTTTTCCATAAATAACCCTTCATTAAAGAAATCCCTAATGGAAAAAAATAATCCTGGAAGTAATTTTTCAGATTTGAGTGATGATAAACAGGTAACTCCAAACAAATATTGTCTGTATGGAATAGTAACATTCTATTTTGTGAGTTTATTTTCATTGGGAGTAACAGACACTGGAAAATAATAGCATGTATATTTAAAGAGTAGATCAGAGTTAAAGGATTCTAATGTCCTTTTATTGTCAGAAGTGGAGCTAAAATACTGATTCATTTTAGACTTTATGCATGTATAATTTCAAGAATAGCCATTTAAGACAGGAAAAAGCATACAACTTCCAAACCCAATCAATGAAGTTTAAATATAGATTTACTGCAGGCTCTGGGTAGAGCAGAGCTGAGTTTGGCAAAAATAACATTAAAGTAGTCAGTGAAGGGCAGTGAAAGGCCCAGTCTTAACACAACATCCTAAGAACAAATTTAATACATGTTTTAAGTCATGGATCCCTTTGAGAAACATCAAAACTGTTGATCCTCTCCCCCAGAAAAATGTTCATGTGTGTTTATACAAATTCTCATACAAATGCAAAAGACCTTTCCCAGACTCTCCAGAGATCATGGATCCATGAGGCCTTGCCCAGTTTTAAAAAGCTGAAGAGAATTAAGTTTGTGTGTGAAACAGTAAAGTTGGAAGTTCTCCCCATCTTAGAGCTGAAACCACATATGTGGATGAGGAACCAAGTGTAAAAGGAAGAACAAAGGGCATACCTTTGGGGGAGGGGATCTGGAGTAAGGGGTCAAGACTGGAGAGTCATTCTTATAATTCACATGTAATTGAACAAGTATGCAACCTTTGCTAACCACCCAATGTTTTAAAAACTCTCATGTAATAACTAAGTTAATAACCAGCACTGGTCAAAGAACATGCAAAAAGGACTAGTCTGGTTCACCTAGCTACTCTAATGCAAAGGCAAAACCCAACCCCTCCCTACCTCAACTTGTGGCCTCTAAACACAGACAAGGGCAATCCAGAGGCTTCTAAATCTAAAGATGCCTTTTGAAACAGATTCCTGTCACCATCTAACACTGAAAACTGCAATCTCATGGTTTGCACCCAAGAATCTGTATTTTAAAAGCATCCTAGGTAATGCTGATGCACCTAACACCACACACAACATAAAACTATTACTCCTTATTCCCCAAAATTTAACTTATATTGGCTTTGTGCATCACAGATATTCAAAACTATGAATCAGACCCCTGCAAATCAATTTCCTACATGCCATGAAAATTTATTTGCTAGTTAAAATCAGTATAGAGCACAAGGAAAAATTCAGTGATTCTTAGATATCACAGTAAGAACTGAAAGACTTATTCTAGTAACACAGGAATTGAGAACAAATTCAAAGGAAATGCACACCCAATGTCTCCGCACTATTGTTTAGGTAAATAAATCAATATTCTCAGCAATACATATTTAAGAGTGTCAATTTTCAAAATATATAGACACATTTGACTTCACTGTCCCACAATTAACCCCAGAAGTCAAATAATTATTTTCCTTTTCTTATCTTGGTGATCTCAGTCTTTTACAAGCCAGTTACACCACACAAAAGAGACACTGATGGTCTATCTTGACCAACATCCATGGAAGTTCTGTTGATCTCTGTGACTTCCATCTCAAGTATGTATGCAAATTTTATTTATGACTATGCTTTTGCCAATGTACATAAAATTCTTGTGGTACATGGGAGAAAGGAACAATCGAAAGTAATGAGAAAGACTAAAAAACTTACTTTTCCCCAAATTCCTGATTATCCTTCCAAATTAATTAACCTTAAGACATTTTTTATAAGCCCAGGTACAATTTCATTCTTAAAGATTACTTCCATTTAAGATGTGCATGTGTTGGATAAATACCTTCTTAGAAGGCCAAGATTAGATCACTGAAATCTTACTGAAATTTAAATTAGCTAATACATCAGTTCTCAAGGGAAAAAACCCACATCCACCGAGAAAAGGTAATTACTAAGATATACAAATATGGAGAATGCTTCTTCCATTTTATTACAGTATAGATTCCTCATTCATTCAGTCTCAAATGAGCAAAGTCTCATGGTGGTTACTTATCCACTAGATAAAGTCCTCTTGATCTCACCATTTTCTTTGGTGACATAATCAGTTTACACGACACTTTGAAATCCCAAATCTCAAAGGAAAACAGGTTTGGTTTCAGGGTTTGGGAGCTGAATGGTTCCCCATCTCCCTGCTCTTTAGTTAAGAATGCAAGCTAAAAGACGTTTCTTAGAATAATGTAAACAGTGCTAGGGTATAGTATGCTTCAGCAACAGTAAGTTGCTTTTACATGCTAATGTCATTTAAGCTTCACAATCCTTTGAATCAGTTATTGTCATTCCCATTTTACTGATCAGGAAGTTCAGGAGGGATAGTTACTTAACAAGATTGGTCTCTATTCCCTTCCCTACAAAAAAGGAGAGAGTGGAACCCAGAAAAGTGGAACTTGTGGCTCTAAGTCTAGGGCTGGGATCAAGGCTAGAAGGCCTTTAATTGCTCCACCCTCCACATGCCCCAAGCCCAGTGTAAACCTCAGCTCCACAAGAGCTGCTCGTCTTAAGCAGAGATTAGTAAACTAAGACCAGCAGAACAAATCCAGCCCACTGCCTGTTTTTGTAAAACCGATGGGCTAAGAATGGTTTTTATACTTTTCATTGGGGGTGGTGGTGTAGAATTTCCTGACTTAAAATTATCACATGAAATTCAAATTCTACTAGCCATAAAGTTTTGTTGGAAGACACGGCTCATTCACTTAGGTATGTCTATGGTTGCCTTTGTGTGGCAACAGTTAGAGCTTAATTACAACGAAGACTGCATGGCCCCCTGGTCTAAAATGTTATCTGGCCCTACACATGATCTAAAGAATGTTTGTCTTTTTGTGAAAGCTATTAAGTTATTACAATGGGTAAGTCAAAAATCTATCTTCCCTAATCCCTGCTGGAAGATACAGGGAGTAAATCTATCCTTCAACTGACAGTAGCTCTTTCAATTTTGGAAGGCTGATGCTTGGCCCCATCTTGTCCAGGCTCTGTTCCCTTATTTTTTATTCATTAGCATAGTTACAAAAACCACTTACACATTTACTAAGTACTATTACCACATACAAGGTACTGAGCTAAGTGTTGGAGATCTCGTTTCTTTTCAGATGAGAGAACTAAGCTTAGCAATCAAGTAACTCACTCAAGTTCATGTAGCTACTGCACAACTGTGCTCTCACCATATCATGTTACTTCAAAAACAAGACTTTGAACTCCCCCCTTTGTTGATATATCCCTCTAGATCTGATGAGTTTGAGGCCAAACATGATTTCAATTTAGGCAGAACTGGACAAAACAAGGCAACTAATGTCCCATGACCTGGCTACCAAAGTACCTTGGTGTTTTCCCAGCCATGTCAGTTTGTCAGACTGCAGTGTTCATTTACAACTGCACATCATTTCTGCCTCACAAATAATACTGCCTTGATTAAAACAATTAATTCTGTATCTTTAGAAACAAAACCAAGCCTTGGGGGAGGCATCAGATCAGTGAAAAATACAGTAATAACCATCACTTTCTGAGTGCTCACTGTGGGACTTGTGGAATATGCTTTACATATTTTTTCATTTAAATTTCATAGCTCTATGAGATAGACAATGATCCCAATTTTACAGATCAGGAAACTGAGCCTCCAAGGTTAATTTACCCAAGGTGCAAAGGTTGGAATTCAAAAACTAGGTTCTGACTCCAAATCCAGGCTCTCAACCACTATGGAGAATTTTCAAATAACTATGAATCATAACACAGCCATAGCATTGCCCTTAAGTAAAAGTTAGAAAGCTCACCCTGAAAGACAGCACCTCAACTATGGTCCTGTAACACTCTTCATCAAAACTAAAACAAAACCCATAATCCAAAGTTCAACTGTCTAAGTGTATCATTTCTTTGCAACGTACTTATTTCTTCCCCAAAAGATGCTCTTTGAGGATATGAACCATTTTCGTATCTCCCTATTTCTCTACAAAAGCTCCATAAGGTATTCGACAAACAGGCTAAATGAATACAAACTTTGCACAAAATGTGATTTATAAATGATTCTGCCAGTAAAGTAGTCAGTAGAAAACCTGAAGATATAGAATAAGCAAAGAATGAACTAAATTTAGTTCATAAAGCACCTGTGGTAAATTTATCTTCTTCAGGATCATTTTTCATACACATACGATACAACTTATGTATAAGGTGCTACCCTCACCCAAACATTAATGGAATGAGTTAACTGATTAAGTACTTAAAATCACAGAAATGAAGAGTAAAATACTCAAGCCTAAATTATCAAAAAAACCAAAACTCCCTCATATCCTCATATTATGTACTTTCTCAACGGTACATCATAGCCCAGAAGACCTTCTGCATCTTAGCCTCTACTTCTGGGCCGACCCCCTACACAGCACTTTCCTTCCCAGAAAGGAAGCTTTCTGAGAACAGGGAGATTTTTTTACCCTTACATACACAAATGACCTAAGATATTATCTTGAACATAGAATAGCATAGCTAATGTGTAAAATGGTTGAACAGAATGGAGTATTTTCAGTGCCAGCTAAGGTACGCTGACCATATACAATGTAAGGTGAGGCAACAACCTTACCATTAATTCTACAGAAAGCAGCCTTCTACTGAGAACTTTTGCAAACACTATTAAAAAGCAACATAAAGTTTCTAGAAGGCTACCATTGTTGGCAACAGAGTGCCATTCCGTGCCAATACCAATATACACCCACATACGACACCTCTGAAAGCTCACCTGGTCCTTATTAAGAGTTCACAGGAGCCAAGGGGCTCTACCTGTTACAGATGCTTACTTAAGTCTCTAAACACCCAGGTCCCTAAACGCATCAAAAAGGTGAATCCAGAGAGTATGGTATAGTTTTAAGCCTTTTACGAAGATGTATTTACAAATACATATGTGAAACATAAGAATCATTTACCTAAAAGAACAGAAAACCTCACAAGCTTCTGCACTCCCAGGAAGACTACTTTGAAATACGTGAAGAAGTTACATCTAGACACACAAAATATGTCTTAAGATCCAAACTGATAACTCCAAAACTGAAGCTAGCAAACCCATCGCCCATAACTTACAGTTCTGATTGTGCCCCTTCTGACTTGAAACGCTGCGGCGCAAATGAATGACGGTGTATCAGCGTTAAACTTAAATTTCCTGGCTCTGGCCACAATGCTAACCTAATTAAAGCATGTGGTCAACGTTTAACATTTTCAGTGCGATATTTGGCATCGCTTTGGCTACCAGCTGAGTGGAGAGACAGCTGCACTCTTCCTCTTGCCCCACCAGCCACCCCCAAATCCGGAGGCAAAACCCTCTCCGAAATGCTTCATGAAATGGACAGGAAAAACACCCCCGCGCTGCCCACAGACCCCGCCGCTCAGTGGCGGGGGCTTGACGCCCCTTCGCCGCGCCGGGAACACTTTAGGCTCAGTCTGAGCAAGTCACTTCTGTCAGCGCTACTTCCATACGGCCGCCAGCCAGCCCCCCAGGAGCCCGGCAACTCTGCGAGCCCCCACCCGCCGGGCCGCTCGGAGCAGCGTGGCTCGCTCCCCTCGCACGATTTCCGTCCAGCAAACTGCGGCCGCAAGGTGGGGCGAGGCGGGCGCCGGCGCGGCCGGGCCGTCGGGCTGGACGCGGCCAGGCGGCGGTCGACGGGCGGCGGCGGCCCGAGGGTCCGGAGGGGGAGGGGAGATACCTCATACAGCTCCTCGGAAGCCATGGTGGGCGGCGGAGTTGCTGGAGGGCGGGAGGGGCAGGGTCGGGGTGAGGCGCCGCCGCCGCCGCCGAGCGGCCGACACTTTGTTTCAGTTGGGTCTCTGCGTGGCCTGCGCTTCCTGCTCCCGCTCCCGGCGCCGGGTGCTCGGCACGAGCGAGCAGCTCACTCTGCCAGTGCGGGCCGGCGGCGGCGGCGGCGGCAGGGTTGTGCGCAGGAGCAGCTGCGCAACGAGCCCTCCGCGCCCCGCGCTCACTCCCCGGCGGGCCGGCTCGGACTGGGGCTCATCGCGCCCGCCGCGGGGCCGGGACGGGCTGGGGCGGGCGCGGCGGCGGTGCACGGCGGCGCAGCTGGCTCCGTGGCTCCCCCTCTCCGGTGTAGTGCAAAAAGCTTCCTACTTGCGACCGAAAAAAAAAAAAAACTGCCTCAGCTACTGAGCATGCCCAGTGCGGCTGCCCGGCCCGGCAAAGCCACACTCCCGCGCTCCGGGTTTTTGGGCCGCCCAAGGGAGAGGGGCGGGGCGGCCGGAGGGGCGGGGCGGACCAGGGGCGCACTGGGCTTCTCTGGGCCCAGGCGGGCGGGCGGCCGGCGAGAGAGCCGACAGGAAGGGGAGGAGCATGGACGGTAGGCGGGGCTGAGGCGGGAGGGGAGGGGCCTCTGGGAGGGGCGGGGCCAGACTCCAAGTCGCCGGGACGTTGTCTGACCTGCCGCGACGCTGTCCGCCCGCCCGCCCCGACGTGGTACTGGGTGCTGGGTCCGGGGCGGGTGAGACCAGGAACGCTGAGGGTCCAGGCGAGGGGCGGCAGCGCCCACTAGAGCAGGCATCCGCAGGCCCGAAGTTGGGCAGGGGGCCGCGAGGGCGAGCCTGCCCTGTCTGGGCCCGACGGCAGCGCTCGGGCCGCCGCCCTCAGCGAGAGCGCAGAGCTGCCGCCTCCAAGCGCCGGCCGTGGCCGCCTGTGTGGGGCCAGGCCGGCCCTCAGCGCTGGCCGCGTGGCCAGGTGGCACCCCACGCCGTACCACATGCCCGCCTCCCACGCGGCAGGCGCCAAGACCCGGAGCCCGGACCTTGCGCCCCGCGGGGTGGTCCCGTGCGCTCGCCCGGCGGCAGGCTGTGGGTGGGAGCCGGGGGGAGCCCAGCTCACTCGAGGGCGGTGCGAGGGCGCGGCTGCCTCCACTCTGCCCGCAAGCTTCCCAAACCCCACGCCTTGCGGGTCCTCTCGGAGCGTCCACCCCTCCGAGGACGGGCTGGGAGTAGGGGCCGCGATCCGGACTCCGGGAAGGCCTGGGTTCTAGTGGAACCAAAACTGTCCGTGGTGGTTCTCTTTGGGGAGAACAGTCCGGACAAATACATAACAGGACCTCTCGGTCAGAACAGCGATGGGCTGGCCCTTCCTCCACTTCACAGGGAAGATGGGCAAAGTAAGGACGACCAAGACGGCCTCCGTGGCCAGCTCCCCAGGGCACTCCTGCCGGGAGACTGGACGTTTTCCCATCCGTGCGGAATGAGGAAAGGGCTTCCTGGCCCGACTTCCCCAAACAGCCGGTACCTCTAAACCTTGCGGCAGAATGCCGCCGGACTACTACACCCGGCACTGCAGCGACACTTACATTCTCCCCCATCCTCACACCTGGAGGCCACCCCCAAATCCGACATTTCTCCCAATACCTCCTCTCCTGTCACCACGTTTCTGGTGCTCTAGCTCTAGTTCAACCGACCTCCCAGTCGTTTTTATTCCTCCACCAGTTTTATTCCTAAAGCCCAATTGAATTGTGCCCCTGGATATACAGTTTAACAATCACAAGGCATTTCACAGACTCTGTGGGGTTTCCTGCCCTCCGCACGCCCAGGGACAAGCACAAGGCTTGCCCTTGAGTCACTTCAAGTCGAATCACCGTTTTTTTCACGCCAGTGCCTCCGTGCAATTCCCTCTACCAGGAATGCCCTCTTTCAACCTTGAACTCCAGCTCCGAGGTCACCTCAAAAGGATGGCCTATTACTATCAGGGCAAAATGAGTTACTCCCTCTCTCCAGGGGCTCCTGAAGCTCTCAGGCGTGCTCACTGAAGCACTTTGTATTTTAACTGTTGTGTTCAATCTTCTCTCCTAGCCCCGTTTCATTGACTGCGACCTTCCCCCAGATCTCATCTTCAAATTTGACTCCCCACTTCTAGCACCATTCTCTACAAACAAAATAAGTTTTTATTCAGTGAATTGGAATTAACAATGTCCCCAGTAAGCTTGATACCCACACACCCAATTCCCATTATCAAATGCTTTGGCAACAAAATCACAAATTTAAGTCTCCACCTCTACTTTTCAAGGCGCTCTCAAGCTCTGCCTCTTTCCCTTACGGCCGATCCAATTCTCTCCCCCTCCCCTAAATACTACCTCCTCTTTCCTCTCACTTAGCATTTCCATTATTTGCTGCATTTGATAAGTGTCTTTAGGCACACACATTCATCAATGTTGAGTCGTAAACTCCTTGCAGACAAGGACTAGGACTACATATCTGCGAAGTCTCAAAGCAATTAACTAACACTACTTCAAGTGCTCACATCGTTGCAGATGGTTAAAAATCACACAAGCATAAAGAACTCAAATTTAAAAGGAATCCTTGATATAAAATTAGTAGACATATCTCTCACACAAATCTTTATATAATGATAGACCGGTATCAATATAAACAAATCTTTCTTTTTTCACCATCAGAACAGAATTTGTTAAGCATTCGCTAGTTGCTCCACCATGTGCTTAATAGTCTGTAATGTTAAATATATAGTCTCTAAAGCCTCCAGTACTGCCATTGTTACCAAGGGAAGGGACTGAAGAAACAAGGATAGAAAGACACTGGCAAAAACCATACTTAGGTACTGAGCTAGCACATTTGACATACTATATATGTGTATATCTAACCAAAGTGTAAGGTGACTTTCCTCATTGTGAAAAAAGGGGTAGGGGATTATAGTCTAAAAAAGGGTAACTCCAAAAAGTCAATTTACAGGGCCCTTTAATCCTGATGACCTGGATTATTTATGTTGCTATCAGGTCACCAACATAACAAAACAGGAATAAGCCAATCTCCTAAACTCAGCTTCAGCCGCCTTTCTGTTACAACGATTAGCTAGGTTTTCATCTTATTTAAGAACACTGGGAGAGGAGACTAGCACCGAGATGCCTGACTAGTGACTTAGAAACTGACCAAGACTTCAGCTTCAACTGTCCACTTTGTTCTTCTCATCTGCCCTCTATCCAAAACATATATATATATATATAAAAGCTGTTTTGTTTATATATATTTTTTACCCCAGTTCATTTGTCTTTTAAGCAAATTCTGCTTTCTTCCCTCACTCTTTAATATAAACAACATTTAATCGGTGCTCATAATGTAAGTAAATATGTCCAAGATTATTTAATGGCTTTGAATTTATACCACCTTTTATGAAATAGTGAAGTTTTGCAGTAGTTACCATGACCACGTGTGTGGGTGCTGTTTAAGTACTTTCTCAGTGAATTGAGAATAAAAGTGAAATCACCATAAACACGAGGAAGATATCTGCATTCTAACAAAAATACATGTAGCACAATAGTGTGTACTAGTAAAATATATAAATCTTGAAGATTATATAATTAGTCAACATGGAGATGATATTCATGCAATAAAATATACATCTATCAGCATTAAGTTTCAACTCTTACCTGACCTGAGCCAATGGTGGACACCAACATAAACCAGTTTACTCCTTCCCCAAATTCGTCCAAATAATTGGTAATCAACAATCAATACCACCCAAGGTAAGACTTCAGATTGCGAGTCAGAGCCATTTCCAGTCTCGGCGGAACGATACTACTCTCTCAAATGTCAGATTCCCTTCTTTGCCATTCAACAGCCCAACCAGTTACTTATTCCATTCTCCCAATAATCTGCATTTCATCTACATTTGAATCCCAAGGCTCTCCAGAGGAGGTAGGGGATGGGACTGGAAAGACAAAAGAAGCTAGAATCTAGCAATTTAACTACTTTCAGAGCCGAAGGCAGCTTACATGACTGGAAAAGCTGCTGGTAATGATTCCCTTCGTCAATGTTGCACCCCAAAAATACAATCTATGTTGGCTACCTCCTCCAAAACCCCAAATTCAACTGTGGTTTTTATGAGGAAGTGACCTAAGTTTGTTTGTGCACACTATGGCAAAAGAGATATCAAATACCGTTCTTGATATAGGGTATCCTTCAGCAAATTCCTATCTCAGTCACCTACTAAAAAAGCTAAGAAAATTACAAGACCAAAAAGCTAAAGAGAGCATCACCGAGAACCAGTCAGAAGATGAATTCATATGCTCCCTAGGCCTTTCTCTGCACTTGGAGCCTATCAGTTCTTCCTTTCCTGAAAGCTTAAATTGGATACCAGAACTCTTTTCTTTTCTGGACAACTTTGAACCTTTGATTTCTGGTTTCAGCTGCTGCTTCCTTTCCTGGTTAAACAGTCAGTTTCCCCCACTTCAGTTGGTAGCCTCTCCCTGCCTACATCCTTCTGGGTCCCAGGTATTTTTCTGTCTTTTGCATGGAAGTTAGTATCCAATCCAGTTCCCACACTGTTGTTTCCTGGCCAACTGCTACCATTTATTTAATCTATTTAATCTCTGGCCCTAAGTAATATCAATTCTGAGACTTCACATTTGATTTCACCCATTTCCACTTAGGCTGAGGTTCCACCATTGTCCAAACCTCATCAACTCACAAATGTCATTTTCTTTCTCAACTAGATTTAGTTTTTAACTGCGGTTCCTTTTTCTATTTAACTAATGGTGATTCTACCCATAAGAGTCCTTGTAATACTCAATTGTATTTTCTTTCAATTGAAGTAATTGACCAAGCCTGAGGAAGTTTTTCATCTATTACTTTATATATTACCCCACCTCTGGAAAGAGAAAATAACCAAAAGTCATAAAGAGTAAACAGCATCAAGGTCCTGCGGTGACATTCTGGTTGACTTTACACCAAAGCAGTATCTAAGTTCATTTTGGATTCTTGAAAAAAACAAAAAAATGTAAATGTCCTTTAAATTATTGTGCTGGGAAGTTATGTTTGTCACTCAATGAGGCCATCCCAGTTACCTCTTTACCTTCTGGCCTTTTCTACAGAGAGAGAGAGATGATTAATAAGAGAAAGCAAGTAGCAGGGGATGAGCATGGACATTCTGGCTGGTCAGGAAAACAGAAACACCAGGCCCACCAAAAACCTGAACCCAGAATTAGCCCAGGACCAGAGCAGGTGGGGATTAAATCTAAAGCAAAGAGTAAATGAATATGAAAGTAAATCTGGGCCACACGAACACACAGAAACATGTACTGCAGGGTTTGACTGTTTTTCAATCACTAGCATTGTCTAGTGCAGATGTTCTCAAATTACGGTCCCTGATCAGTAGTAACAGATGCACTTTGAAACTTGTTAGAAATAGAAATTCTCTACACACCACCCACCTGCTGGCACCCAATAATCTGTTTAACAAGTCCTCCAGGTAATTCTGAGGCTTGCTAAAGTCTTACAAGCACTGGTTTCATCCAGTTTTGTTTGTGTCTTTGTTGTTTTTCATCAAGCTACAGATTTCCAACCATTAGTGGATCTTAAGATCATTTTAGTAGATCTTGACTAGCATTTTTTAAAAGAGACAGAATGGAACAGATAGAATGGAATGGAAGTGGGAAAAAAATCAGAGTGCATTTGTCACACTCCTCTAGGGTAACTATTGTTTCCGTTATACATACACATTTATTCTTGTACATATACATATATATGTATATCTATACACACATGCACAATTATATATACACACACACATACATACACATATATATTACTATGTGTTAGGTCATAATGAAAAATGTATTTTTTACATTTTGATGATGATCACATATTTGAAAACCAATGTTGAGAGGTAGGTAGCAAACCCGTACAAAGTTGGATTGCTGATTATACACAAATGATATTGCCAAAGTGATCTAAAACTGTTCTTAAATGGTTTAATGCTCTTCTTTGTAGTTACAAATTATTTATCCATAAATCTTACAAAGATTTTCAGACCAGGTTCCTTCCTGAATTATCATATTCTAGAGTAATATATTTTGACCTAATTTATAGTATACATTTTAGGCCTTTTCTTTCCAAAGCATGTAGAAGCATTTCCAAAGACTATCACTAACAGACTGAAAAGTGAGTGCAGTTTAATTTGGTTTACAGCAACATTTTTAAAAAAACAACAAACAAAAAACACTTACCCAATACTAGGAACTGTTATAAGCACTTTGCAAATATTAACCTTTTTAATTCAACAAGCACCTATTAAACATCATAGCTAACATTTACAAAGAAACCTAAGTAAGCACATCCATCCAGAAAGTAACTTTTTAAAAAGGTATGATTATTGTCCACATTCCTAGTAAGTGGGGAAACTAAAATCCATACTCATCTCCAAGTAAGTCTAGGGCCTGAGCTTTGAACAATTAAGTTACAGTCATTCAGTCATTAAATAAATATTTATGGACCACTTATTGTGTGCCAGGCACCAAGCTAATTAATGTATATACAATCATTCCTGCCCTCAGGTAGCTAATAATCTATTGGGATAGGTAGACTTAAATTGTCAGGAAATAAGTCAATTCTAAATCAAGGAAAATTGTGGGAAGCTGTGAGCATCTATGACAGGGAGATGAGCTTGGTCTGCGGTTCTCCCAGAGACAGTGTCGATCACCCCATAGATATTCTGGACATGCCTGGGCACCAAAAGAGCAGGATCATTGAAAAATTATTTTCAAATGATTTGTTACTTTAAGAAAAAGCATCTGTATGGTCATTTTGGGGCAAATCAACATTTCAACTTCCATGCAATTGCTTTATAGTTTAGCACTTAAAAAAAAAAAGAAATAGCAGACATTCACAATGACAAAGAATAATACAACAAAAGCCTGTGTACCCACTCTATGGCTTACAAATATTTCCATATTCAAGCCAGTACTTGTCATACTTCTGAATAATTTAAAGAAGGGAGGGAGTATACACTATATTCTGTTCAGTATTTAGGGTTTATTGTTATTTTTTATAAATTTGTTAACAATGGATTTAGATTTACAGGAAAATTGCAAAGACTGTATACAGAGTTCCCATATACTCCACACCCTTTGCCCTACTATTAACATCTTATATTTGTCACAATTAATGAGCCAATACTGATTCATCATTATTAACTAAAGTTGTTCCTCCAGTTAGATCCTTTGTTTTTATCTAATGTCCATTTTCTATTACACGATCTTATTCAGGACACTACATTGCATTTAGTGATTGTACCTTCTTTGGCTTCTCTTGGCTGTGACAGTTTCTCAGATGTTTTTATGACCTTGACAAGTTTTGAAGAGTACTGGTTGTATATTTTGGAGAGTGTACCTCTGTCCAGATTTGTCTGATGTTTTTCTCACACTTTGACTGGGTTTATGTGTATGGGAGGCAGACCACAACCACACAGGTACAGTGCCTTTCTCCTTATGTCATATCAATGGCACACATTATCCAGATCACTTGTCCCTGTTGCTGACCTTGATCGCCTGGCCAAAGTAATACTTACCAGGTTTCTTCCCTGTGAAATTACTCTCCTGACATGCTGTCCCCTTTCTATTCTGTGCTGCTTGGGAGGGAGTTGCAGTGGGCAGCCCATACTGAAGGAATGAGTAGCTATCCTCCTCCTCCTCCTTGAAGCAGAGTACCTACCAAAACTACTTAGAACTCTTTTGCACAGAAGATTTGTCTCTTGCTCCCCTCTTACTAATTTATTCAATCATTTATATTAATATGGACTCATGGGTATCTATTTTTGTACTTTGGATTGTAATCCATACTTCATTATTGTGTTACTCTGATTGTTCCAGCTTTGGCTATTAGAAGCTCTTTTAGTAGGCTACTATGCTCCTCTGACATACCCTGATCATCATGGGTGGGCGGGGGGTTGTTTGTATATGACCACCTGTTTACTTTCTGATATTATTAGATGCTCCAAGCTCATCTCCTATATTTTCTGCCCCAGCTTTAGAATGAGCCATTTCTCCGAGTAGCCCTAGTTCTTTTTCTTGAAGGAACTTTCTAATATGACCATATTGGAAAGCAGGGTCTGGGTACTAGGTGTGCTCGTTGCTCCTGGGACTTCTTTAGTTTTTGATGAGGTCATAACTAAACTAGTGAGCTAATATCTGAAGGATGAATGAAGTAAAAGGACGGTGGAGATGGTTCCAGGCTGAGAAAAGGGCTTGTACAAAGGCCTACATGTGGAAGGAACATGTCTTTGAGAATCTGAACGAAGCTGGTGGGAATGCAGAAAACAGAAAGATGGTCATGAAATAGGTGAGTCCGGTAGGTCATAACAGTGTCCCTGATGTCTTAAGCAATAATCTGATCTGTATTTTTTTAAAACCTTGGCTCTATGAAGAACAGGTGGTTAGGGCAGAGTAGTTAGGGGATTACTGCACTATTGCATTAACTTTTTGATACTTTTGAAAAGGTAACGGAATTATTTCAAAATACATTTTTGGTGAATGCCTTGCTGATGCCAAACACATACTCAGCATGCCCCACGCCCATGAGGAATGGACAGTGGCCTCAGGACCTCCAGTGCAACATTGAATGGAGTTCTGATGGTGGACATCCCTTCTTCTTGATTTTTATTACAAAGAGAAAACTGTCCCCATTAGGAGTGATATTTGCTAATTTTATAGGCATCTTTAATCAGATTAAGGACGTTCCTTTCTAACACTAATTTTCTAAAATGTTTTTATTAAATCATGAATGAATAGTGAATCTTGCCATCTCTTGAAATGATCATATGATCTTATTCCTTCATTTTGCAAACATACTGACTTCTTTTAGATTTTAAGCCAATTTTCTGTTTCTGGAATAAACCAATAAACCAAATTTTGTTTTGATGCATTATCCTTTTTATAAATTACTAAATTTTTAATGTTTATAATGTGTTTAGGATTTTGAATCTATATTAATAAGAATGGTTGGTCTGGAATTTTCCATCCTATGTCCCTGTCAGGTTTTGATGTCAAGGTTATGCACGTCTCATAAGAGTATGAGTTGGCGTATAACTTCCTCTTCTCCATTTTTAGTTTGTGTATTAATGCCATTATTTCTTCTTTTACTATCTGTTTACATTTGCTTGTAAAGCCATCTGGTCCTAGAGCATTCTTGGTGGAGGGCTTTATATTATAGATTCAAAGTATTTAATCAAGGAATAATAAGGCTTTCTGTTATTCCTGTGTCAGTTTATCCTTTTATCTAAATTTTAAAATTTAAAGGCATAAAACTATTCAGAATTTTATTATTGGTAGGATCTGTAGTAATATCCCATTTTTCATTTTTCATATAGAGAAGTGTGACATCTGTCCTTTCTCTTAAGGCCAGGGCTCTATTAATTTATTAATCTTTTGAAAATACTGACTTTGAACTTTTTTGATTCTTTGTTTTAAAAGTGTCTTTTTATTATGCTTCTACCATTATTATAGTATTTCCTTTTTATTTTGGGTTTTATTTGTCATTTTTCTAGTTTATTTAAATGATTTTGTTCATTGACTTTGTTTTTCTTTTCAAATTAGTTTAAACCTATAAATTCCTCTTCATCCCCCAAGTCTTGATTTTGATATAGGGATTTTTGGGGTTTTTGTCATTTGCTTATTGAGACTTATATTCCCAACCATGCTTTAGTTTTGTAAATATTCTACTTGGTACTTCAAAAAACTGCATTTTGCAATTGTTAAGTGCAGTGTTACTTATATATAAAATTTATATTTTATTTTTCTAATGTAAATTATATAACGATATATAAATATATATGTATTTATATAACTAGTAAATATATATACCTTATATATATATATCATATTTATCATATATATGAATATATATTATATTTTTTAGATATGGATATATATATTCAAGTTTACTATTTATGTTGTTCAAATCCTCTGTCAGTTACTGGAACAGGTATATTCAAATCTCCCAATATGATTGTGAATTTGTCTATGTCTTTTCAGTTCAGTTAGTTATGGCTGAATAGTATTCCATTGTGTATATGTACCACATCTTCTTTATCCATTCATCTACTGATGGACACTAGGGTTGCTTCCATATGTTGGCTATTGTAAAAAGTGCTGCGATAAACATAGGGGTGCATATGTCTTTCTGAAGCTGAGAACTTCTATTCTTTGGGTAAATTCCTAGGAGTGTAATTATTGGGTCAAATGGTATTTCTATTTTTGGTTTTTTGAGGAACCTTCGTACTGCTTTCCACAATGGTTGAACTAGCTTACATTCCCACCAGCAGTGTAGGAGGGTTCCCCTTTCTCCTCATCCTCGCGAGCATTTGTTGTTCTTAGTCTCTTCATGCTGGCCATCCTAACTGGTGTGAGGTGATGTCTCATTGTGGTTTTGATTTGTATTTCCCTGATAATTAGAGATGCACAGCATCTTTTCATGTGCCTGTTGGCCATCTGAATTTCTTCTTTGCAGAAGTGCCTCTTCATATCCTCTGCCCATTTTTTAATCAGGCAGTTATGTGCTTTTTGTTTGTTGAGGCATGTGAGTTCTTCATATATTTGGGTGTTAACCCCTTGTCAGATATGTCATTTACAAATATATTCTCCCATACTGTAGGATGCCTTTTTGTTCTATTGATGGTGTCCTTTGCTGTACAGAAACTTTTTAGTTTGATGTAGTCCCATGTGTTCATAGGTTCATACAATTTTAAACTGTGGTCTACCTACTAATGATGCATTTTGTCATAAAGATAATAATAATATGTTTCACTTTAAGTCTGCTTTGTATGATAATTAATATGGCTATAAACCAACTTTCTTTTCATTTGTGTTCATATGATAAATAAATCATTCTCTATCTTTGTATTTTTTAATTTCCTGGATCTTATGTTTTAGATCTTTATGTTTATGTCTCTCATAAATAACAGTTTTGTTATTTAACCCAATATGATAATCTTGTCTTTTATTGGGGTGTTCAGTCCATTTACATTCAAGGTAATTACTAATATATATAGTTTTGGTTTTACCATATGTTTCGATGTTTTCTATTTATCCTGCCTATACTATGTTTCTTTGTCTTTCCTTCATCAATTTATTTCAGACTGACTGAGAACTGAAAAAGAAAAATTCTATCTTTTTCTCATTATTATCATGAAAGTCATATATTCTTTTACAGTATAGATGGTGGCAACCCTAGAAATTGTAACATGTATCTTTCTCATATCTAAATGTAATATCATTTTCCTGGGTGATGCAGCAACCTAGGAATACTTTACACCATTTATTCTGTATCCTACTGACCTATGTCCCAACATGATTTATTCCATGTCTCATCCTATGGTTGTTTTGTACTTTAATTCTTTAAGTGCTAAAGGTCATTATAATTATTGGTTTATACAAACAGTACTTTTTTGGATTCACCCACACATTTAACCCTTTTTATTGCCCTTTGTTTTTTTCACTACATTTCCAATTTTGTATCTGAAATTATTTTCCTTCTGCTTAAAAACAACTAATATTTTCTTTATAAAAGATTGCTAATGATGAATTCTCCCATTTTTGTCAGAAACTGTCTATTTCACCATTTTGTAGAAGGCTCTGTCACTCGGTATAGAATTCCAGGTGGGCAATTCAAAAAAAATGAAACCATTAAGATTTTTTCTTCCAGCTTTATTTACATATAATTGACATATAATATTATATAAGTTTAAGGTGTACAACATGATGATTTGATACATTTATATTCTGAAATGATTACCACCATTAGGTCAGTTAACATCTCCATCACCTCACAGAAATACAGTTATTTTGTGGTGAGAACACTGAAGATCTACTCTTAGCAATTTTAAAGTATATAAAACCATATTGTGAACTATAGTCACCATGCTGTATAAGATGCCCAGAACTTATTTATCTTATAACTAGAAGTTTAAATTACTAAGATTAATTAGTTCTGGTGAAGTCTCAGTTTAATTTAAAAAGGAAAGAGTACAAACACTTGGACATTAATAGATATATGAGTTCCTAAGTCATATATATCAGGCATTTATGACTAATGACTTTAACTCATGTGTGTTCAGTATTAGGCATATGCAAAACATAAACTGGTCTAACTATTGTTATATAGTAGAGCTTCTTAGGAGACCCGATTTAGTGGACATGTTAGAATGACTTGTAATTAGTGCATCAATTGTCTTAAATTACTAAAGGATGTATTAAAGTAGAGTAAGAATTTGATTAGTTGGAGCCTAATTAACAAAACCTCTCAGATTATTTTGGTGTTTTATTTTTTTACAAGTATGGGAATAAATTGAAAGACCACTCAAATGAGAATGGTTCAGAGCTTGCTACAGCAAGGGAGTCAACCAAAATCACTTGTAGTGAGAAGGGACTCAAAGGCAATCAGAGGAGTGGGAAAGCTTATAGAGAGAAAAAGGGAAGTAGATATGCTCTGGTTGGAAGATTTTGGCAAGGGGAAGTTGAAAATGGGCTAACTGAAGCAGGTATCTTGTGTGAGTGGTTTGGGAACACAGTTGGCTTTTCCTGGTTGTTCCTGAGTTGGAAGTGGGGACCAAAAAACACGGGTTTGGCAGTCCAAATTCTGACTATTCTCGGACAATTGCTGCAGAAAACATGGTTTGGCTTCTTGGATTGGTTGTAAGGTTATTTCATATTTTCTCTCAGCATTTCTAATAGAGTTAATTGTCTTCTGATTTCCATTGATAAATCTACTATATTTTTGCTACTTTGAAGGTAATCTGTCTTTTCTTGTTCTTTTAAAAGATTTTTTTCTGTCTTTGGTTTTCGGCAGTTTACTATAGTGCATCTAAGAGTGTATGCATTTATCATACTTGGCATTCATAGGACTCATTGAATCTATGGGTTGATATTTTTCACCAGTTTGGGAAATTTTCTCAGCCATTATCTCTTAATGCTGCTGCTGCTCAGTGTCTTCTTCTGCTCTTGAGATTCAGTGAATGTATGTTAGAGCTTTTCATTGTAGTCCTACATATCTTGCTATCTTTTCTGAGTTTTTATTCTTCTATTTTTCTACTAATTTCTAAGTACTTTCTTCTGACTTACCTTTCAGTTTACTAGATTTCTCTTCATTGTGTCTGATCTGTTCTTAAATGTTTTTTGTGGTTGCATTCTTTAATCCAGACTATCCATTTGATTTATTAGTCTCTTTGTTCATGGTTGAAATTCTTAATCTTGTTTGATTTTTAAAAGACTCCTTCATTTTAATAATATAGTTATTCTGAAGATGTCTCAAACTCTAATATTTATACCCTCTGTTGTTCTGTCTCTATTGTCTGATGTTTCTATTGATTTTAGTTCATGTTATTTTGTTCCTTGTGTGTCTGATTATTTTTTATTATGTGCCAGATACCATATTTGTGAAACTGTAGAAATGTTTGAAGTCTGGGATGATGCTATCTTTCTCCAAAGAGGATTTATGTGTGCTTCTGCTAGCTATCTAGGTGCTCAAACACTCAAAGGTCACATAAAACCAATATATGGCTTGAGAAAGTTCAAACCTGAGCTAGTCTCTAGGACTGCTTACTTCTGAATTACTCTTTTTCCTAAGGTCACCTTGAACATTTCTATAAAACAGAGTTTTAGCTTAATATTATAACATATATTGGAAATAGTCAGAAGGGTGGGCTAGATCCTGCAGCTGCATAACACTTTACATCAAATTGAGAACATTTTAAATTTCCATATCAAGGAATGGTGCAAGGCCAATGTATTTATTTATTAGAAGTAGGATAGGTCTGGGAATTGGGTTGGTTGGGAGAGAATTATAGAAAAAAAACATAAAGTGAAGACTTACTGAGTTATCTGTTTTTCTGACAGGCTTATTATTTGACAGCTGTATCTGTATTAAGTCCATGTTCCTCATTCTTTACTAGAAATCTTTCAACCAGGTATTTTCCTTTCTTGCCAGGAAATTAATCCTAATTTCTGGCATAAATTTAGCCAGAGTTTAGATTTCTCACTCTGGATAGCTCAGTTTCATATATATACCTTCCTCTAGCTGGAAATAGATGGCCTTTCCCTACTTTGCTGAAGCTTCCTCTTCTTTCTTTATTCATTGCCAACTCCATGAATATTCCTCTAAATAAAGCAAGCTTTTTTCTGACCAATCCATGAATCGCATTAAGCCCATCAACACTGAACAGTCTTCTGAAAGCAACATTAGCATGTATTTATTCTTGGGTGTGTTTAGTACTTGGATCATCATCTTTTTTTTTTAATAATTGCCATGCAGTTTTCTATGTGTTTGTCCTTGTGTATGTTTGAATGCATCTCCACTCTCTGCTTTAGAAAGAGAGCTCCATCAGGAGGTTTAGCCAATAGTACTATGAACCTAAGAGCTCCCAGTATATAGGGTTTAGCAATGATGGTATATTCTCTCTTTAAAAAAAAAAATTCAGCTTTACTGAGGTATAATTGACATATAAAACTGTAATATTTAAAGTCCACATTATGATAATTCCACTTATGTATACATTGTGAAAGGATTCTCTCCAGTTAACACATTCATTACTTCACATATTTATTGTTGTTGCTGTTTTTGGTGATAACATTTAAGTAGTACTCTTCTAACAAATTTCAGTTATACAACATGGCATTACCAACTATAATCACCATGCTTTACATTGGGTCCTCAGACCTTATTTGTCTTATAGTGAGAAGTACATCTTAATGTACCATCTCTACTGGTACATTCTTAGAATACATTTTTATGGAGCAACACATTTGATGGAACAGGGGAATGTTCCCTCTTGACTAGGGGAGGATATGACTGTATCCAGCTGAAGTCAATTCATGTGGATAAAGAAGATTGTTTCAACCCCAGGTTGACTGACTGACTAGCTTCAGCAGAAGAAACAATAGACTTGCTTGGGGGAATACAGGAAAAATGAAACTAATTTGCTCAGGGAAAGATTGCCAAGGTCTTATTATTTCTAAAATGAAAAGATCAGTGGATAATTTTAAACACTGGAATCTGAAAAATTACAAAAAATAAAAAATTGAAAACAATTTTACTATCTAATATGTAAGTATGACTAAAAAGTTGTGGTGTGTCTACATAATGAAATATGTGACCCTTAAAAACAAGATTTTTAAAAATATGGGAAAATACATATGCTTTAATAGTAAGTAAAAGATCGTGAACACAATGCATAAAAGATCTCTGGAGGGAAACATATCAAAAAAACTTTTCAACTGGAATTACTAATTTTTGTTAGGGAGGAAAACTGGGTGTGTGAGGGACAGAGGTCAAAGGAGACTCTTCACTTTATATCTATCTTCTGAGCTTGAAATTTTGTGTGCGTATTAGTTATTTTTTCAAAATTAAAATAAGTAAAATGAAGAACCACAAAGTATAAAGGCATATGCAGTGTACTTTCAACTATGTGAAGATGTACATAGAAAAATATCTAACAAGTATGCTAAAACATCAACATCATTCTCTCTGGAATTACAGGGCTTTTATTCCTTCTTCCATTTCTGTATTTTCCAGAGTTTTAGATAAGCAAAATTATTTTTAATTAAAATTATTTTATTTAGAAATAAGTAAACATGAAATTAAAAAAATTTAGGAAACTTATTTTAAAAATCCTTTAAAGGTCTATAGCAAATAATCAAGTTTTTTCAATTTAGTGATAAAGTCATCCTTTGGATTATAAATGAATAAAATTAATACATTTTCTTCAAAAATCATATGGAAAAAAGATTCCTCTTTCCATTAGTAGAAAAGATAAATTTTCACTTAAAGAATGAAGCATATTCTGAGAGTTAGGTGGTTGAATTCTCACAGTGGTTTTACAGTTGTTATATAACCTTGGACAAATAATTTAACTTCTATAAGACAAATAATTTTCAATTCTGAAAAAAAGAGCTTGGGCCAGATTAGGGTTTCCAAGCATTTGGGGTACATGGACCTGTAACATTTAAAAAATACTGTGGAACTCAACATCAGTGTGCCAACTTTCTGTTTTATTAAGGAAAGTCATTATAGCAACAACAAAACTCACAAGTACTACCTACCCTCTGCCATACACCATCACCATTGTTCCATGAAACAAAAGAATTTTAGCACATATACAGAGTAGGAGAGTCATAATCACAAAATATAGGGTAATCTTTTAAATTGTATTCTTTAGTTTCAAACACAAAAAAATCATTATAAAAATGTTTTTCTCATTTTCTTTCAGACCTGAGTTTGGGAACCATTGGTTTAGATAAGGACCATTTCAACTCTAAAATTTTATGATTCTAAATATAGAAATATGCAACAAACTTATTTTAAATAGTCTGAGATTATATTCTATACAGTTATTCATATCGATTCATTATGTATGCTATGGTGGCCCAAACCAATCATTTATACTCACATAAAGTTTAAGAGTTCAGTGACTCTCTTTAATTACCAAATAATCATAATAGTTTTATTTTTCACTACACATTGGCCTGCAAGCTCTATACTTCATTGAACATCACAATAAGCTATGAGGTAGACAACAATAACTCTATGTTCTTTGAATTTGAAAGTAACTGAATTCACACTGTTGACTGGACTGAAATTCAGGTACTTAATCCCAAAACACATGCTCTTTTCATTTCCTCTATCAAAGTAATTTGCTTTTTTAAAATAGTGTATTGTTTGAAGATGATTCACATAACTCACTCCAAACTTTAGAGGCATATAGAAAGTGTTTGTAAATTCATCCTTCCCCTATAGGAATGTAAAATCCGACCAAGGAGGCAAGACACACAACACACACGTGCACACACACACACACACCAAGAATTTTCCTTACAAGACAAGTCAACATATAATTGTGCTGAATGAAAAATAACAAAGGCATTTGGTGGACACTAGAGGAAGGTTAAAACCATAGGACCAACTCAGAGGCTTGGGTTGAGCATTTCAGGGAAAAGAGGTAGGAAAAGAGTATTTATTTCAAGAGAGGAAAGATTGTGTGAGCTCAAGTTTAGAAGGACCATAAAATGCCTAATCCAGGGAGAATGATGAGTGAAGGATAGGTCCTGGGCTGTAGTGGCTGATAAAATTAGAAAAACAAGTTGGGGTTGACTTGTGAAAAGCTTAGGTTGTCTGGCGAAGGACCTTAAGATGTTGTGATCAACTGAAGGCTTCCGATCAGCTTCATGACAGGGCAACCTGCCCTCTGGAAGGTTCCTCAGTAGTGGTTCAGGCAAGGAGGGTATGCACAGGAGCCAGAGGCAGAAAGAGAAGATAGCAGTTCACAGGGACATTAATGAGAAAGTGTGCAAACTAGAGGAAGAAAAGAAGGGGAAATCAGGGAGCAGCATTATAAGACTTGGTGATGGATTTGATGTGAAGAGTAATGAGGAGGAGGAGGAAGACCAAACAAACATCCCAAATTTTAAGTTTCTATATTTAGTAGGAGAATTACGGTATCATAGGCAACAGTAAGGATATAGCAAAAGTTTGTTTTGGAGAAGATAAAGGGAATTTAATTTTAGGTATACATTTTGGGAGGCAACTTAATGTGATAGACTTGAGTTCAAATTTTATTTTTGCAATATTGAAGAAAACTTGGTGAAGGACCAGGGCAAATTTCTGTACCTCTCTTATTCCCAGCTTCCTAACAGGTAAAGCAAAGGTGATAAAACCCACCTATAGCATAATTTAGAGGATTAAATGAGATTTGTTTTTTAAGTGCCTGTGGTAGCATGTAGTATATGCAACCAATAAAAAATACTTTTTTGTTATTGCTAATGCTTGTGATAGCAATAAAATTGTTAACAAACAAAATTGACAGTGATTGCTAAGGGCTGACACAATGAATCTGAGGTCTCAGTGGAAGTAGCCAGTAGGTAATCTGAGCCTAGAAGTTGGAACTTAAGTGAATATTCAGACTGGAGATTCATCTATTAAGATAGCTGATGCTTTAAGAAAGATTAGTTATCCTAACAAGCATGAAGGGAGAGGCAGTCAGACTGAGAGCTGAACCTGGGAAATGCCCACAGTCACAGGGTATGAGGAGGAAGAGAAAATATTTGATAAGACAAAGACTTAATCAGAGCAGGAGCAAAAGAAGAGAGAGGATGCAATACTCATCCTTTGATGAATTTGATGCAGCATTAAAGAGAGAGATGATTTCAACAAAGTAGCAGCAAACATTTCCAAATGTTGCAGAAAAGGCACATACCATGTATCACTTAAATTTTAGAACAATTTCAAGAATTGACATGATCGTCAACCATACATATTAGATATAATTTAATAAGATATTTTCAAGAGTATGTATTTATCACCTTGGGTGATGACTTTCTAATTAGAGTAGTCAAATATTAATTTAACAAATTGGAAGGGCTTGTAATCAGTGTTAAAGTACTAGCCAGGCCTGTGAAGATTATGAAAATGATCTAATGGAATTTTAATATGCATGTAGGAATAAAACTTGTTGGGAAATAACTCTTTATATTAAAATATTCCTTCTTACAAATTACACTCTTAATTTGTCTAATATACCCAGAGAACAAAGAGTAAACTTCAACCATTCTTTTTCCAAATTGTCACAAAATCCAAACAATACAGTTCAGTTGATTGAGATTTTACTGTTTTGCATATTGATGAGCCCAAGAGCTAAATGTCAAAGATCAAATGCCTTATCTTCCATATTTGGCTATAAGTTTAAGAGATCTTATGGAGCTAAATATATCATCTGAAATGAAAATTTGTCAATTTCCTGGACATGGTGATGTGATTGGTTTACATTCATGACTTACACATGCCTCTGAAAAGTCATAGCTGAGCATCATCCCCAAGACCCCGCTGCTACAAGTACTTGCTATACAGACTTCATTTACTGAAATGATGCCAGGGACTCTATTCAATTCATTTGAAATTTATGAAGTCACTACAACTGATTTATAAAAACCAGTTGGTTTACAAAATATACAAAAAGAGATAAAAGGAATTGTCAAAGGGAAGAAGGAGTAAGTAAATTAAAGCAAGGATAAGATTATTCCAGAGTAATATATTCCATTTGCTAAACAAATTTAGCTCCAAGATTCCTAGTGGCCAGAGCAGGAGGAACACACTCCCAGTTACAGGGTTTGTGCTGTTATTCATTAGATAAGAAGTGGTTTAGTAAAATTGGATCTCCTGAAGCTGCAATCCCAGGGGAATTTCTCCTCTGACTGGGTCCTCATAAAGAGGAATCTGGCAGTGTGGCAGACTGGGCTCTCCACAAAATTCTTGCATTAAATTCAGTGACACCTTTCTTAGGATTGGGTCTGATAGCACCCTTCTATGTATGCTTAATTCAGTCAGTCTATTCCACAAGGAGGCAAATACCTATGATCTAAACATGCCATGCTCTTGAAGATCAGCTTTGATCCAAAGGCAAATTTTAGGGTATCCAGCAGAGTGGATAATTTGCATACCCCTCAGGGAATTCCCACAAACATTATTTCTCAAAAATCAGCATTTGCTAAAGGACTGGACAGCAGGGAGTTCAAGGTTGTATTCTCCAACAAGAGGCAGTAATGCAGGTTGTCTGTGTGACTGAGGCAGGTGCACTCAAGTTGGTCACTGGCAGACCAAGGGAAAGGACAAGCTTCCTTCGTGACAATGAGCCAATCCAGCAGACCTCGCACCTCTAAGGGACCTCATGACTTAGTGACTGCACACAAGTCACCATTTGATTCCTTTGGGTCTCTTTTCTCAGTTTAAAAAATAATAATAAAGATCATTAAACATATATATTATTTTGAAGTTTCAAATATAGTCCCTCATCTTCTTTGATTTGGTCCTTACTGCAATGTGATAAGGCGTAGAGGGTTTAATCCTCACTTTCTAGACAGTGCCCCTAAAAGGAAGTGGGGAGTTCTAAAGTTCCCTGAGGGCTTAGAGTCCCAGGATTTTCACTATGGGATAGCCCGTCTATCTGTTCTTTGAGACCACAGCCTCAGTTGTTTTAGAATTCACCTATGCCTTTTGGAATATAAAATCCTGGGAGGCAGGCCATAGGTTATGTTAGGAGGACACCATGAAGGTACTTAATCAATATTCTCCTGATTTCAGCCCACACCATGCACTTAAATCTTGCCTGTTCCAATTTTTCTTCCCTGAAGTTAAGATGAAAGCCTGTTAAACTGCAAGTTCAGAAATGTACATCATAAAAGACTTTTATTCAGAGGTAGTCTCATTGCTGTTCACAACATTCATCTTTGGAAGGAAGGAAACACATCTCTGTCCTCGGGTTGCCAGCCTCAGGGGTGGTGATGGGGCACAGCAGAATTCCCAGGAGCACCCCACACAGGATACCTTGTGAATATTAACATGGGCAGGAGGCTGCTAGGAAGACCTGGTGTCCCCCTTCTATTTGCCCCACACGTTATTGCTGCTTCATTCTAGAGGGGATTCGTTAGGTCACATGAGCAGCAACATGCTGGAGACTGAAGAAGCTATTTAATGGCTGCAAAAATAGAGATGCCATGCGGGCTGGCACACAGCTGTGGCCTGCTGGTATCACCAGATTCTTGCTGGACCCAGAGCCAACAAAACAGTTGCAGAAAAGATGAACAAGTCACCCCATAGCATGTTAGTATTCCTTCAACTTGGAATAAAAGGGAAAGGCTTTTTGTTAAGCATTTACAATAAATGAAAGTGAAGGTTTCCTGGATTAGTTTGCCTTTCCAAGTATGGTTTCTTCTGTCGTTTTTTCCCCTCCCACTGGGAGAAGTTTTAAAACCACAGTTGGATGGGTAGAGGTAAAACTGGTCTATATCAGAATAGGAAAGAAAGCTTTTCATATGAACCTGAATTTGTTTTCTACCCTTAAGCCTTGAGAGTGCATTTGTGAGAATATAAGGTGTTTTATCCCCATTCTTAAAGTTCTCTTTGTAAACAACAGTCCTCTTCATTATCATCATTAATGTTCTAACACTGAAATGGTTTAAAAGCAAAAGGAAGCATATTTGAATATATTTTATAAAGGGGAGTGGGAGCAAAGTGGGGAAAGTATATTTAAATGTTTAAAGAAATGTTACTCTTTTGGCAGAATTAGTGTCATGTAGACCAATGCTTCTTAAAGTTTAATATGTCTACAGATTAACCCAAGACCTCATTAATAGACAGATTCAGACTCTGTAGGTCTGGGATGGGGCCTGAGAGTCTGCATTTTAAACATATTTTCTGGTGATGCTGTTGGTCTAGGGACTACACTTTATGTAGCATGATTGTAAACCTACAACATTTCTATCATTGAAACTTTTTGTGTGCTATCCTCATTTAGACCATTAAAAAAGGCATTTTGCTCAAAGCCAAATATCTGTATTTAAAAACTCTAGAAAGACATATCTGATTTTTTTCAAAGTAACAAACTTATAGCAAGCACAGAATGTCCTTTTAATTCTTTTTCTAGCCTTTATATTTATATACACTGTTCATACCCATTTAATATGTCATATTTATTAATTTTAAGAAGACTAAGTAGTAGCTACCTAATTAGGAATGAGAAGACAAGCATTCCAAATCATGAGAACAGCATATGCAAATGAAATATTTACACTTAGAACTCCTTTATACCACATGGTCCAGTTGGCTCCAATTGTCTTGGCACTCACCCTCAAAAGTGTCCCAGTTTAGAAAATAAATAATAAAGTCACTCTACTTCTAGCTCATACTTCTTGTATAGTCATCTGGCATTTAACATTGTTGTCCTGTATTGCTAATTATTTCTACTTATATCCAAGTCTTAGGTTTCCAATGAGATTATAACTCATTTGATGGCATCAGTAGACTCATTCATTCACTTTTATTGAGCGTTCTTCAAAGCAACCTGGGGTCATTGTCCAAATGCAATTCCAAGTGGGATTCAGCTAGCTCTTAAAGTTGGAAAATATCAGTCTATTCAATAAATATCTGGGTAGCAGGGGCAACTCTGGTAGAACACACGCATCCATCCGTCCATCCATCTACCCATCTGTCCCTCCATCTGCCCATTCATCTGTTCTTGAACAAAACCTTATTGAGAGCCACTCTTTGCCAGGTGCTGGGGTAGGTCCTAAAAGTACAACAGAGATCAAAGCACAGCCTCTTCCTCCTAGACCTCTTGTTGATTCCTTCACAGAGAAATATTTATGGACTCATATTTTAAAAAAACACAAACATTTTTTTCCCAGTTTATTCAGATGACAGAAATAGGAGCAGGAAATAAGCATGTTTTGGAATAAGGAGATCTGGGACTACAGAGACCATGATTTTGGCTCAGGCTTCAAAGTGACTGAACAGTGTGCTCACAGGGAAGTAACTTCCATCCTCCAGCCTGAGTTTCCTCATCTGTAAAATGAAGGAGCTTAATGATTGCTAAAATTCCTTCTAGTCTTACAGTTCCATTTTAGGAGTTAAGATGTTTTCTTCTTCTCTCCTATTAAAGAGTTCTAGGAAGGAAAGAATTTTAGGAAAGCTTTGAATAGCAGAGGGAATAAGATTGCAAAAGCCTTTAGGGATGGCTAATTATATGCCAAGAGACTTCTTGGCTTTCTGCACATTTTCCTTTTTTACCTCTCTCAACTCCATTATCAGTTTTATAATCTACCATGATTTTCCTTCCTTTTTTTAAAATTTTTCATTAAAATTTGTTTTTCACATGTTTGCCATCAATCTTTCCATCCAATCATAAAATCCTTCCTTTCGTAGCTCACCCCTCTGTCTGCTCAGTCTATGGGCTTTCTTCCTTTGCATCTCCTAATGCCATCACACCTCAGTTTTGCTCCTATTTCAATTCTTTTAAAAAAATTTATTGAGGTGTAATTGATGTAATATTGCCTTAGTTTCAGGTGTGACAGTTGTATACATTGAGAAATGGTCACCATCATAAGTGTAGTTACCATCTCTACCTCGATTCTTGCTATCAATTTCCATTTTTGTTCACTCAGAATTGTTTCTCACACTCCATCAGAAGCCACTTAGACATTTGTCATGTAACCTGTGCTTTTAATAAGCACTCTTTATGGCTTTTCCCCAGCGGAAGATGGAGCAGTAGGAATCTCTGTCTCCTGAAAAATCTGCCTATGTGACCTGCTGTATCAAGAAGTTACCTGACAGGCTCTGTGAATGTGCATTCATTCATTCATTTTCTCAACAAATATTTATTAAACACCAGGAATGGACAGATTATGTCAAGGCATAGGGACAGAGAATAAAAAGAAGTTTAAGATATGATAGTTCTCTTCGTATACTTAAAATATAGGAGGAAAGACAGACTTGTAAACAAAAGAATTACTATGCAGTATGACAAATGCCACACTGCTATGGGAACATGGGGTGGGAGCCCCTAATGATCCCTGTGGGAAAGCTCTCTGGGGTATTGCATATGACTTGCAAAACACAGTAGTTTCTTCTCTGCCACTGTTGCCAGGTGTCCTTAAGGTAGGGGCTGTGTATTGGTGTGAAATAGATGCATCATGCTCTGATTCTGTTTTGTCTGTGCCAGGCACTAAAGTAGCCAGAACCTGAGTTGTCCATTTTGCAGATAAATGCACTATGTTCTTGTACAGTCTACGACAAAAGGATCAGGATTCAGATAGGCAATTTATACCTATGTTTTCAAAGCAAAAAAACAAATATGCAATTCTGGGGAAATACGTGGTTGAGGAGATGAGAATTACAATGGCAAGTGTGGGGTCTTGAGGGGCAGTTCACCTCAGTAATAACCACCCCTCCAAAAAGAAAGAAAAAAAAGAAGAAAAAAAGTGTGAGATGTCTATGGATTTGAATCTTATTGATTCCCTTCAATTAAAATTGGGAAATGTTTTAAGTAATAATCTACTAGTGTCTATGAAGTTTTAGCACTAAATAATTTATCAGAGTAGCTAGGAGTGAGATCCTGGGGTAAAGGATCTAATTTTGGGTAGAGATCAGAGCCACTCTCCTAGGACAGGGCAGGACCTCAAGGAGCAGACTGGGCATGAGGCCGCCTGTGGGGGAAGACCTGGCTAGTGTGAGTGCCACACAAGGGTGAGGAAGGCCTGGAATGTCCAGTAAGGAAGAAGGTCCACCTTAATCTTCCTGGTAGTTTCGTCCTTTCTCTAGTTCCAATTGCTCTGGGTGCCAACAATCATTGGCCTGCTTTTCCAGGCCAGATCTCACTGGTAAAGTCTAGACTCCTATGACTTCTATTTGATATTAACCTGCCCCCAAACCTGCTGCTCTTCTCCTGTTTCTGGTCCCACTCACCCACCTAATTTTCCAAGCCAGGAACCAGGTACTGAGCTTGGCTCCCCCTTCTCTGTCTTCTGCTGTCCTTAAGCAGGCACCAAGCTCTGCTGCCTTCACCAAGTCAGCAGCGTTCCAGACTGCCCACTTCTGTCCATTCCTGATGTCCACATTAGTCCTGTCCGTCATCATTTCAAGACTGCATTAACTTGATGAGTTACTCACTAGTATCTCCATTTAAGGTCATCCTTCAAACCATCCTGTACCCTGAAGCTAGAATGAACTCTTGAAAGCACAAATCTGACATGTTTCTCTTGTGCCCAACATTCCGTTATCCTCAGCATAAAATCCAAACTGATTAGTAGGGTATACCAGGACCTTCAGGATTGAACCTAGCCTTCAGGCTGCCTCTTGTCACACCGCTGCCCATGGCCCCCAAATTGTAGTTGTATCCACAGTGCCCTAACAACTCTGAGTTTTTGACAAAAAGATTTTTGACATGTCCCCTCTGCTGGGGTGGCCTTCCTACCCACCTCACTTGGTTAACTCCTAGTTATCCTTCTAGGTCTCCACTTGGGCATCATTTCCTAGAGGAAGCCCCTTTACCCACCATTTCCCAAGACTGGGTGCAACATGCCTCTTATGTCCTTACACGGTACATGCCTCATTACCACCAGCACTTAATGTCCTGTTCTGTAGGTACAGGGGTTTGAATCCTGTGACTTTCCAGTCATAGGTGCAGGGGCTGGCACAGAGTGGACACCCAGTATTTTGTGAAGGAAGGAACAGAGGAAGAAAAGGGGTGTCTGAGAGTGGGATAAAAAGTCTTCAAACCCTATTTGAGCTCTTTACTCATTTACCTAACCTTTTCCTCCCCTCCTTTCCGTTCATTAAAACCATAATATGTGGTTTTAAAATACCAATTAATAAGTGATAGCTGGAGTGAGTGACATTCCTTCTGATGAAACCAGATTGATATGCAGGTGATGAGTGCGTGTCCAGTGCTGAATAGATAACATGATTCAGTCCCTCCCTTAAGGAAAAAGCAAAACCCAAAAATATATGATGAACAATGTACCAGAATGGTGAAAAAGTAGCTTTGGTCTCTGAGTGACCTGAGTTCAAGTCTAGACTCTGACATCTGCTATGCCCTTGGGTAAATTATTTAACTTCTCTAAGTCTCAGTTTCCTTATCTATAAAATGGTGATTGCAGTAGTATCTCATAAGTTTTTGAAGATTAACTCAGGTATATAAAGAATTTAACAGAGCACCAGAAAATGTTGGGTATTGTAATAATCAACAGCAGCGGGACTCTGAATGACTGATTTCAATATGCATCTCTCTTCCTCTCACAGTTTAGCCATTTACTGTCAGATTCTGAACTGATGGGCCCCAGACACCTTTCTCCTTTTCCAGGCATATCCTCCTTCCCACCTTTCATCTGACCTTTGCCCTGCTCAATAGGGATTAAGTCCCCTGCTCTTCTGATGCCAACGGAGCCAGGAATTAGTTGATATAATCATGAACACTTTGGAGCTCTCCTTATGAGAAACATCATCGCAAATCCTATTTCAACTTGAGAAAGGATTTACAAATGCAATGTAGGAAAAGGAGCTGTTATCACACTCACTCATGGATGTTTTATCTAAGTCATAAACTCTCAGGTTTATGTTATTTCTAGGAACAGTTATGACTAAAAAATATGTTTCTTATCATATTATACATATAGGTAGTCTTTTTTTGGAGGTAGCACCTTGTTCTATGTCTGAACCACTAATATTTTCCATCTTAATATTTGATGCAGCTGAACTCCATCCTTATCAATATGAAGTTTGACACCTGGGAGTTGGGTGAGATAAGTAATAAAATCCAGTAGTGTCATTGGCTTACTGAAGAAGGCCAGGGACTGAGAAGTGATGAAATAGATATTGTTGGCTGGCAAATTTAGTGACCTTTGTGCTGTGGTAAAACATTTGATCCATGATTACCTGCTGAATCAGGTAAGGAAAACGTGCAAACTGAGTGTGTAGCTAGCGCAAAAAGGTAGGAAATGTGAAAATTTGGTTTGTATTGGTTGCTTCTTGTGGTGGTTAGCCAAGTACAATAATGAAGATAAGAACTTGGGGTGAACCTTGTCCTGCCAGCAGAGATGGAAGGGCCTGGAGCTTTGGTAAGGGATTGTCTGTGCGTACGAGTTCTATAATTGGGCATCTTGCAGAGGTGAAAAATCTAACTACTTCTTTACCTAGACTGAAGCAGTAGTAAGAAGTGATTGCATGCCCACCCAGCCTTGGCAGGAGATAGGAATGTGGCCCGAAGCCCTTTTCAAACATCTTCCCTAGGTATCTCTGCACAACAGTGGAAATAGGTACAGCCATAAAGACAGATGAAGGGTGTTGCCATGCCACCTAATGTTTTCTTTGCTTTAAAAGATCTCAAGAACAGTCACCTTCACTTTGAGAGGGAAGGGATGGACAGAGCATAAAGAGCTATCAATAAAAGGTCAGAATCTTCACGCTTAGAGGGTTTCTAGACATAGTTTCAGGCTGTGGTAACTCACTTGGAACTGACTGGAAGCAAACAGTTTGGAATCTTACTACATTTGGACAGAAGCCTCCAGCTGGGCTGGCAAAAACTTCTGATTATTCAATTCTCAAAGAATCCCTGGGTCCGGCACCTGCACAGGAAAGAAGTTGCCTGTGGAAACCATGCAGCTCCCAAATCATATCTTCCAGAGGCCCCGGCTTGGGTCTAGCCAGGGAGCAACAGGACAAGGAAGAGTCCTCTAGAGGGAAAAGCCAGAGATCACGGAGGACAATGCACAAGTGTCCCTCCAAGGCAGCAGCTTCCAGAGGGGCCAGTCAGGAAGGTACTGCTTTGCCAGGACAGGGCGTCTCTGCCACTCCAATCCCACAGGATTTGATAATTGCTATAGACCCACACCTGTGGTATTTCTTTGTCCTCCCTTTTCTGATGGGGGTTTTTATTGTGGTAGTTCTGCTCCTACCTCAGCAATTCCATTACAAGTAAATGCAGAGAACTGACAGTTTGGTTTATAAATTGCCAGACTATGAAAAGCCACATCGGGATGTGATAGAAATGATTGCATGTCACCTAGAGACCCAGGAATTTGAGGTGCAGTAATGGGGTGAGGCTTTGGGGTCATGACGATGATGTCCTGGAGCTACCAAATTAGTCCTCGGTTGCCCACCTTTGGATTCGTTTAAACTGAGAAAGTTTTATCTTCTGTAAGCTGCTTAAACTTTAAGAATATGGAGCAGTTGATTTAGTGGTGTGGATTTGAGGTCTGGCCTACTGATCAGCTGAACTATTTCCTAGGAGGTTGAAAAGAAGTATCCAAGTTGCTTCCTTTAGTTTTGGAAACAGCCAGTGTTAGACTAAATTAGGATGCAAACATTCCATAATGTTTTACTAAGAGTGATCGCCGAGTGTGTGGCCCCTCTGGCAGATGGCACCCTGCCTGCTGAGGGGACAGAGAAGAGACCTAGGGGTCATGGTTTTGGGGGGAAGAGCTCTGTCACCGTGTCACCAAGCTCTCTGAGCTAGCCTTGGTATCCTGTGTTATAAAGAAGGTGTAGTTTCCGGTGTCTGATAATTTGGGAAAAGGACTCATCAGAAAAGTAGTAAAATTTAATATATTAAATTCAGTTCAGTGGAGGTTGATTTTACTTTCTATGGGCTTACACAGGAACTTAGCACCCACATTACTGACATTTTGCATAAAATAATTCTTCGTCATCCGGGGCTGACCTGGGCATTGTAGGATGTTCGGCTGCACCCTGGCCTCCACACCTGGCCCCAGTTGTGATAGCCAAAATGTCTCCAGACATTGCCACACATCCCCTGTGGGTTAAAATTGTCCCCAGTTGAGAGCCATTGGCTGAGTGAAGCTCAACACTAATTTCACATGGCTCTGCAGCACAAAGAGCCTGCTGTTTGTGGGTGTGCTTCTTGGGGAGGGGGTACTACTTGCTCTAACTGGGATGTAGGACCGAAGCACATTTAAGTTACCTATGCTTTATAGAAATGTCAAAAATAGCTATAATTTAACAGTACCTAATAAAAGTCATGTTCCTTAGTACTTCACATTTACTACTTTTTGGGGAAAAGTTTTAAAAAGTATAGGAAAATGCACACACACACAAAAAGTCCACAAGAAATATGAGCTCATAGATACAGAGAACAGATTGGTGGTTGCCAGAGGTGGGGTGCAGGAGAAGAGGTGAAGTAGGGGAGGTGGGTCAAAGGTACAAACTTCCAGTTATAAAATAAGTCATGGGGATGTAAAGTACAGCATGGTGACCATAGTACATTACACTGTATTGCATATTTGAAAGTTGCTACAAGAGTAGATCTTAAAAATTCTCATCACAAGAAAAAAAATGTGTAACTGTGCTGTGATGGATTTATAAGTAGGCTTTTAACTTATAAGCCTGTATGTAGGCTTATAAATGTGGTCATTTCACAATGTACACAAATATTGAATCATTATGTTATACACCTGAAATTACTATAATGTTATTTGTCAATTATACCTCAAAATTAAAATAAGACAGCAAAGTACATTAACAGTTTTTCTATATATATTTCCTTCCCAATTTCCTTTCCCATCAGAAATTTGGTATGTATCCAGGCCATGTTTCTACACTTTTACTACATATATGTGCACGTGTAAACAATATTCAGTGTTGCTTTGGGTATTTGAGAATATTTACATAAATGGTATCACACTGTATGCAGCATTATTTTATTCAAAGTTATGTTTTTGTGATTTCCTCCATGTTGCCACATATACATCTGGTTAAATTATTTTAACTTGTGTGTAGTGTTTATTGTATGAATGTATTGCAATTTATTTAGCCATTCTTCTACACGTGGACATTTGAGTTGCTTCCAGTTAATCTCTATTATAAAGCAATGCTACAGTAAAAAACTTCATATGTTTCTTTGTGTACATGTGCAAGTGTTTCTTTAGTAGAATTTTTGGCTCAGAGGCTGGGCCTGTTTAGAACATTACTGGATAATGCCAAATTGTTCTTCAAAGTGAATCAATTTATGTTCCCACTAACAGTGAATGAGAATCTTTGATTCCCCACAATCCTCTACAACACTTGGTTTTATCAGAAATACAAAATTTTTCTAACCTTGTGGGAGGGAAATGTCTCACTCTAGGTTTATTTGCATTTCCATAGTTTTAGAGAAGTGTTACATCTTAACCCATTTGTATTGGATATAGCATTTTCTTCTATGAATTCGTTCATATCCTTTGCTCATTTTTTCTGTTGGGCTTTCATTACAGTGTTTCTTTAAAAGCCTTTGGTATGTTCCATACTAATACATTCTTTGTTCTATATTATTACAAGTATCTTTTTTCAGGCTTTTGTTTGTCTTCACTTTTTCTAAGATGTCTGTTACTGTGTTGACATTCTAAACTTTATGTAGTCTAATTTATACACATTTTCTCTTATCATTTGTCATTTTTGGGGCCTTATTTAGGAAATATTTCCTATTCCAAGGTCATAAAGATATCATCCTATGTTTCTAAAATTTTTAAAGTCTTATTTAAACATTTATTTCTTGGAAACTTTTGGCATCTTTCTGTATGTATGGTGTGAGGTAAGGAGCTCATATATTATCTCTCAAACTTACAACAACCCTATGAGATAGGCATTATTCCCATTTCACAGATGGGAAAACCAAAATTTAGCTAAGTGACTTGCCCAACTGTCATACATAATGAAAAGCAGCAGAGCCGGGTCCTAAATCCAAATTCATTTGGTCTCCAAAAGCCATGCTGTTTCTTGTGTGGCATGATGCTGTTCCAGAAGCCCAGGCACAAATGAGCATAATACTTTATTTCTCAAGAAATTTTATTGCATTCTGATCATGAAGGTGTCACCTTTCTCCAAGCATATCTTAGAATGGAGATTCTGAGGTTAACTCCTTTTCTTTAGGACAGAAGTTCAGGCCCACTTTGGCCCAGGATCCTCCAGGCCTTCTCTGGCTTGAAGCTCTAGTGGTCAGTTAACCAAACCTTTGACTGAGCCAGGAATAAAATAGAAGTTAAGAAGCCTCAGCCATCACTGTTTCCTGGAATTCCATCTATATATTCAGATTCTCTTTCTTTTGTTGCTAGTTGTTCCCTGGTGGTGGTATGGTGGCATCAGGGCAGAACGAAGAGGGAAGGGTACTGGAGAGTCCAAAGCACTTATTTATAGCATGTTACTGTTTTTCTCATTGATTTATAAGACTGTTTCATAATATAAGATTATTAGCTCCATTTCTGTAATTTTTGCTGCAAGTGTTTCTTCAAGTTTATTATTCTTCTCTTAGTTTTGTTTGTGATCTCACCACTTTTCAACCTATCTTTTTGTGTAATCAAAGCTTCAATATTCCCCTACATTCATTCTATTACTTTTGTGTCTAGAAATCTCTGACTAGTAGACTTAGATCAGTGAAAATCACATATGATTTCCTTTAGAAAAACTTTAAAAGTTTTCTTTAAAACTTGTTTTTTGTCATATAAACAGAATATTAAAAATTTTTTTTTCATACAGTACAAAAGAGGTTAACATGACATATAACTCCCTTCTTTTCATACCAAACTCTACTTGCCTGAGGTAATCCCATGGAACAGTATCTCGGGTATCAATTCCAGACTATTTTCACGAATGTAGAGCATAAACAAATTCACAGCAACAGGTCAGTTATTGAACCTTGTCAAGCTGTCTCAGAGTTGTGTGTCCCAAAGTTGAGGATGATAGCCTTTAATTTTCTCCAGTCTTACGGAAACTGCAAGCCTCACCAAGAGGCCACCGAACCGGCCCTGCAGCCGCCTCCCCCTTCTCTTGCTGACCTAGATAAGCACAGGCAGGAAAACTGGGAGGATGGCTTTCTGGAGCAAAGAGTCCCCAGTCTCAGGTGAGCATTCTTGATCTGGAGTCCCTCATGGATTTGTGGATGGAATTCAGGGGGTCCATGACCATGGGAAAAATGGTCCATCTTTATTTTCACCATCTTCTAGGTGAAATTTAGCATTTCTTTTGGCTATGAACATAGGCAGCAAACCAGAGTAGTACTAGCAACAACTAACTTTGTCACCTGTAAAGACCACAGGTGTTTTCATATCACATAGAGTTGTTGCAGGTATCTCAGAATATCGTTTGTAGTCATCACTACTTGGAAATTACTGCTTGGACTTGTTATATGATGTGTTAATAAAGCAGCATACATATGAGAGTACACATTTTAAAAACGTTTTTGATAGTTGCATTTAAAGTAGTTTCCTTTGTAATACTGTGTACTTCATTGTGTAAATTTAAAAACATTCTGAGAAGGGATCCATAAGCGTCACCAACCTGCCAAAGGGATCCACTTGTAAGAAAGATCTAGAGTGAGAGTGTGGTTTGGGGGTGCTTCTGTCAGCTCCTCAGAGCCAGTTGAGGGGCTCTAAGTTGCCACTAGTAGAATCTGAGTCTTGCCATCTTGCTGGAGCCCCAGCAGGGTGGCTGGTGGGTGAGGACCCCCTGTCCCTCACCCTCAGGCTGTGATGACAGCTGGCTAGGAGCCTGGGGGTGAGGCTGTGAGCAGAGCTTGCCCCAAGTGTGCAGTATGTCCCCTAAAGTTTCCAGAAGGACCCACACATGTGGCCCCTCTGGGCTCACGGGCACAGCTGCCAAGATGGGACAATGTAGGATTTGAGTAAAAGGACTTTTGCCCTTTTCTCTTTGCCTCCTTTCCCCCACGCTCAGGGGGTTAAAAGCAGCAGAGACTGGGGAGAAGAAGAGTCCCTGCCAGAGAAGCACTTACTTTCTCCTCCTTCCCAGATGGACTCCTGGGCCACAGGTCTGGCCTGGGAAGGACAGAGGGGAAAAGTGTTTGCATGGATGTGGAATTAATCTCTGCCAAGCCTGGTCTGACTTTCTACTACCTGAAATCAAATCTTAATGGCCAGACAGAGGCAGCTCATTCCGCCTGAAGAGCTGTGTGTTGAGCTCAAGTAGTCAAGAGAAGATGCTGGAAGGGAAGGTTTGAAGGCAGAGGATGAAGGGAAAAATAAAGCCATTTCATGGTGTACATAGTGAGGTGTAGCATGTCCATTGTACTGGTCTTCTGGACTTGCTTATCTTTTTTCTTTTTCTAACACAACTCACCTTTTAAAAAAAACTTTACATATCTGTGTCACATATATTTTTATGGTTCTATTTTTAAAAAACATAGAACCCTTTTACCCAGGTGGAATTTTGCTATGCTGTGTGAGGAGAGGGTAACATGATTTTTGCCCCTTTGTTAGGTGTCCCGGTGTGGCCAGAAAGTCCTGGATTGTCGCCGCACACCTACCTGGTTGGTTTCACTGGGAACATATTCCCGTTCCTCCTGAGGCTTGCAGGGCTCTTGTTGATGGCCATTTGGCCAGCTGCTGCCCAGGCCCTGGTGGACGGAAGGAAGGACAGCTCGCTGAGTGACATGGGAGACACCGAATGTTCATCGAGAGTCTGTACTAGAGCTCAGAGGGATGCCTGGCAAGATACATGGGCGTTGTCTTGGTGTCAGCGCCTCCTGGCTATGGGCCAAGGTCTGAACAACAGTGGAGGCCGATTCTCAGATGGCTGAAGCCAGCGGCCAAAGGCTAAATGGACTTTCTGAGAGCTTGTGGTCTGGGGCAGCTTCTGTAGCTCCCACGTCTCCCTTTGCGGTGCCGTGGACCTCACCACCCCATCTGCCCAGACCACGGCTTACTCCAGGCTCCCCCATCATCCAAACCCTCCTTCCAACTTACTATTCCTGCCTTGTTCCTGACCGATACCTTTTTGCTTACTTGAATTTCTCTTTTACTTTCCTTCTCCGTCTTAAATCTTCTTTCCTTCCTTTCCTTTTCACTGCTTACTTAATGCTCCCTCTTTCTTCGTTTTTCTCCATTACTTTTTTTTTTTTACTCAAACCTGAAGGGATAGTGAGAATTTTCTTCCCACTTTAAATCAACCCTACATATTACTTTTTAAGTTACCACATATTTTTAATTCTGATCATGTACTACTTCATATATAGAGCAGGATATAAAATAAAACAATCCCTCTGTATTTGACACCCAAATGAAGTAAACATTACCATCTTCCTTTCTCCCCTCCACAGGTTACTGCTGCCTTGAATTTTCTTACATATTAATTTTTGCAGGAGGTAACATTCTGAGAAATATTTTGTGGATCCATAAGGTGGGATGGGAGGTAGAGGGAGCCAGGGTCAAAAAATCCCCTTCTGCTCACAAAGCATGTGCCTTAGACTGAGGCCTGGCACAGTCCCTGGAGATCTCACCTTCTGAATTGGATCATGACAGCCCCTTTAAAAGGTATGCTGGTTATTTAAGTAGATGAATATGTTGGTACCCTTTACCACTGTAGAATGGATTTATATCTTAACTACTCAAAGATGAGAAAGGATGAAGGTTCATGATTAGCAACACCTCTGTGACAAAGGCCCCGGGGGCTTTCGTTAACTATAAGATTTATATCAGCCAAAAGTGTTAAGTGGCTTTGAGAAAGATGAGCACAATCACAGAGTGTACTACCTGAAGTGCACTGTTCCAAGCACAGGATATACCAGCAATGCAGTATTCACACCAGAGCCAGGGTAGCACGCACAATGTTAAAACATCACAACAAAGTGATCAAAGTCACACTTGCTCAATGCCCAAATTTTGAAAACACATAATGAAGACGAAAATAGCCATGTCTCCAGTAATGGCACCACTCCACATAGACACATGTAACAGTTTTTTGAAATATCCTTCCAGTATGTTTGCCAAATTGAAGCTGGAAACTGAGGTGCAGCAATGCACAGTGAGCACCGGGGAGGCAGCTGGTGGTGTGGGAAGGGTGTGGCCTCAATTCCCTGGAGTCTGCCTGGGCCAGGTTCCTAGGTGGTCTCCTCACTGTTAGCTCCCCTCTGTCCCCATCCTTCCACAACAAGGCCACCAGGTTTCTTCCTAAAGGACAGATTGAATAGTGCCATTCTCTCCATGAAAACCAGGTGTGGTTTCACTGTCTTCAGGACAACAATTCCACTTCTTAGCACAGCATGAAGAGTCCCGCATGGCATCAGATTTCATCCTTGGCTCAGCTCCAGTGACATCTCCAATGGCATGACATGGAGATGACATGGACAGAGGCCCAGTCACACAGTGAATTTTCTTCCACTCTGCAAAGCATGCATTTCTAGTTTTTGCTCTTACAGTGTTTTGTGAGCAGACTAACTTTCCTTACATTTCTTTTCTCTATTGACTGTCTTTTTTTCATTCTTCAGTATTGAATTCAAACGCTCTGTGAACCTCTCTGAGCTCTGTGACTCTGGGCCCTCCTCCCAGGGTCCTCTGGCCGTTGGTCCCTCTTCCTTCTGCACTCGCCCAGCACTTTGTTTTCCACAAAGGGAATGGATTTACACACCTGTCTAGATGTTATGCTCTTTGAGGTCAGGGAGCCTGTGCCACTTTCTTTTTTTTGTAGCCCCTCTCCTCCACCTCAGGACAGACACTGCAAATGTGCATCAGTTGGTTTGACTGCCCGCAGGAGGAGGTTGCCTACAGGAAATGTAATCTACTTGCTACACTGATGTACGACTTCTCAGCCCTGCAGTCCCGTCCAGCTTAGCTCAGGAATAGGACTTTGAAATTGATTTGCTGAACCAGAAGACATTTGGTGTCAGTACTGAAGCCATTAAGCTTTGTCTACCAAAGAATTTCCTCCTCTCACTCGGAAGCATGTAAGTTACATTATCCAGTCACAGAGTCTCAGAAAAACACAGAATTAGTAAGTCTTCACGATCAGTTCTATAGTGGACCTTCAGCAGATGCTTCTAATCTTGGGCTGATTTCACTGTGCCACCCTGATCATTTTCCTGACGACCAGCGGTTGTAGACACTAATTCTAACAAGATCTCAATCAAAACATCATCAGGAAAATTTATTTTCAGGAAAATTTATTTTCTGGAAGAAAACCTCACTTGATGATTTCAGACTAGAAAAGCTTCTGGATTTTTGGATGTTTCAGGTAACCTGTACTACTTTCTAATCCTAATAGTCAAAAGGTGATTGGAGCACTCACTTTTTTCAATGATGGGTTGGAGGACTGTGCTTTCTGCATGTTGACATGAGGGGAATGGTTAGATCCATATCCAGATGTGACAAATATTCCCTCCTTTAAGAGCAAATAACCTGGGAGTGACCCTAGTCTGTCTGGACTTTGGATATATAAGAGGTCTGAGGAAGTAAAAAGGTCTGGAAATATGGATGTGGGTCTGAACTCTCAGCCTGACTTGTTGATTCGTGTGTGTGTGTGTGCACGCATGCACACACACACACACACATGCAAAATGAGGTTTCAGAGGAAGTAGGTTCAAATGAGGCTTGAGGGAGGACTGAGCAAGAAGAGACAGCAAGGCCTTTTCTAGATCTTTCATGTAGGCTGTGTGGCAGCAGAAGGAGAGTATGATTTGGGGAAACTCTAGGGGCAGAAACAAGGGTGCTAGAGAGGAAGGGTTCATGTGGCTGGAGAACAGGGAGTTCGCCCCACTTCTTTGGTCGTCCTGACCACTCTGCTGTAATTGATGGGTTTGCGTGGCTGGCTGCCATACTGGACTGAGACATTAAAGCTTAATTTGAGTTGACTGGATGCTGGGAAGGATATTGGGACTACAGAGGAAGGAAGAGCTCTGGGAAGGTGCGCTGCTGGGACTGGGCTTGGCGCATAAAACCAAGACCAGGTCCACGCCTAGCTTTATGCGGGTTTGCACTCAACTAATGGCATAGCATGAGATTATACGAATTGTTTAAATTGCCTACAGATTGTATCCCAAGCTTGCTTTGGATTGTGCAAAAGTCATTTTCTACTTCAGATAGCCACCTGCCCTTGTTGTATGGGAGTGGCCAAGATAGGACGCACAGCGAATGGGCCCCATGACATTCCGTTGAAGGAGAAATACTCTCAGGTCTCTTTACAGCTGGAAGCAGAAAGCTACCCTTGCACTGAAGCCTTCTGTCCCGGGGCTAGAATTCCTTGACAAGTCCTCAGTGATATTTACTTCCTTTCCCATTAATGAGCAAGAGCCGGACGCTCCTCCTCAGGAGGGGAGTGGAAACTTTCCCAGTTTCCTGGGGAGTGTCCTTTCCCAGGACCTTCGGACAGTTTAATTGGCCTCTCAGTGCCAGGCTTTCCTCGTCTTTTCATTTTTTAGTTCCGCCAGTCCTCAGCTCAGGACTTAGAAGCAGACATAATTCAAAGTGTTCTAGAACCAAGAAAGATGGAGGAAGAAGGCTGTGTAAGGAGAGGGAAGTGAGGAATCTGGGGCTGAGAGACATCAAAGGTGAGTGCCTCTGACAGCCACTGCTGAGGCCAGGAGCGCCTCCAGAAATGGGGCTCACTCCAGGAATGGGACTCCAGGGGGCAGGGAGGGCAGTACATAGGAGCTGAGACCAAGGCGAAGTCCGGCTCCCCAGCGCAGCCACCAGGAATGTTTGGAGAGCAAATGAGACTCTGATGTGGACCAGTCTGTGGCTAATCATACGCAAACAAGCCTAATTTTCTTGGGTGTAACCACAGATAAAAGAAGGAACAGTCTAGGTCACTTCATGTCAGTGGAGCGATAACAACCTAATGAAGAAAAATTGTTCAGCAAGTAGAAAAACAGAAAACTTAGAAAAATAAATTCTGAAGCATGGGCCGACTATAAAATCAAGACTTGCTAGTCGTCTAAAATATTCCAACCAACAAATGGCTTCTGTCAACAGCACAAAGCTTGCTGCCATTGCCCCAGAGGAGAGGCACTAACAGACTTTAAATGTGGAAAAGGTTGGTAACACAGAAGTAAGAGCCAGCAAGACGGAAACCAAGTAGTCTTAAACCACAAACACCAGAAAAAACGTCAGCATACCATTTGTCACCATTTCACCACTAGCCTTGCTAAATAGAGGCCTTTGAGTGAGCTGAGTCCCCAGGTGGCAGCTGAAATCCTCAGCAAACACTGCATTTTATTGTGGTGGCGTCCCACCCGAGAGCGCAGCTGGAAGCAGTTTGTCAATGTGAATTCAAGAAACAGACTCCATGACTGCTCAGGGCTTATGTTAAATACAATATCAAATGGAGGTACTCGAAAATTTTAGTTTATTTTGGTGGGGGCTGGATAAGGATGGAATAAAGAGTGGGAAGGAGAAAAGAAACACTAGGTTTGGAAAAGCAAATAATCCTCGTTTAGAATTGGCCAAGGGGGGCTGAGGAGAGTTCTCCCTCATCGTTCCGTCTCATTCATGCTTCTCACAGCCTGCGGGCAGGAGCCCAGGAAGAGGTGTGTGTTGCCAATCCACCTGGTGTATAGACGAGGAGTTTTTTATTTGCTGGGTCTGAGAGGAACCCTTAAGTTTCCTCTCAATAAATACGGAAGATATCTGTGCTTGTCCCTCACCTGAATGCATGTTGTGTGGATAAGCTTCATTATTGATTTGGATTATATCAAGTGGGTGAAGCAAAGAAACCCACAAGTCTCTGGAAGGCCTTTGTGCAGTGGGACCTCATACTTGCCTGGCCTCATCTGCTCATCTGCCTGCGAATGGCTGCTCAGCGTTGAGAGATGAGCAGACACGTTTGGAGATTCAGTGACATACATTTCTCAAGCTGCTGAACTATGAAGTTGCTAAAACTATGTATCAAAATGTATGTGTCCTAGAGTAAGATTTGAAGTATGAGAGTAGGAAACAACATTAATTTAGGGCCTACTTAGTGCCAGGTATTTTTCAAAATCATATGACTTCATCTTTATAAAAATCAATGAGTTATTTTCCTCATTTTACAAAGGAAGGAATGAAGTCTCAGAGTAACTCTTACAGAATCATTCTAAAGATAATACGCACCCTTTGCATGAAAACGTGTGGTCTTTTCATAAGACATTAGCTGCCATGATGCTGTGGTTGTGTGAGGAATTGCAGCAGTTTGAATGCTATCAGAATGAAATCTAACTTTATATTTATTAGTACTCTAACCTCTGAAGATTAGACTAGTGGTGGTACAGGGGCCAGGCTCTGTTTGGGGGATCACATTGGTCATGATTTCCTGTAATCTTTCTTCTGTTAACTTAAGCTTCCACTTAGCAAATCAGATGTTGCAGGCAGTGTATAAGCACAGTTGCCTTGCGTTGCTTGGTAATTTGCCCATCTGTTTCCAGCTTTGACAAGAATGGACACACTTCGGAAAAGTGGGGAGATGCTCACCTTCAATAACAGCAGGTTGATTCAGCATAAACATGCTGGCAGAATACTGCAGGGTAAATTCGACAATGTAACTCATTGCGAAGATAACTTCACATTATTTTGTTGGAATTATAAAGGGGGGAAATAGATGCAGAGCTCAAGCTAAAGCTCAATCATGAAAGTAATGTAGGTAATTAATTTCCTATTTACACAACTATCTCTTTGACCATGAGGTTTCATTCATTTTAAGTTAACTAAAGGTAGACCAGGTCAAGAGGCATAGAGAACTAATAACTTGATTACTTACTTCTGCAAGGACCAGTTATATCTTAATGCTCAGTTTTTTGGTACTTGCAAGTTGTCTCAGGAAAAAGGTTTTTGTGTGCCTAAAACAATGCTTTAAAAGTTCTCCTCTATTTTAAATAGATAATAACAGAGGCTAGGGTCTCTGTTGCCCTGCAAAATTTAATTGATAATAGCAGAGCAGGTCTCTCTGGTGCCACGCAAACCCACTCTCTGCTTTGCTCTCTGGCTTGGGACGCTGACAAATGGGGTTTCCTTCAGCAGGCTCCCACCTTCTGCCTTTCTTCCCGTTGGATTCAGTCAATGGGAGGCATAGCTGCAGGTCTGGAGGGTGGGAGGGCAGAGGTGTGGGCCCCTCCCTCCTGAATGGGGGTGAATCAGGTAGGGCAGCCCTCAGGGAACACTTGCCTTCTGCAGGTTCTACTTATCCCTCTCCCTGCCCCCCGCCCGTTGTTGCTCACCCAGGGTACTGCCTGACAGCTTGTTGGGTCCCCTAACTCTGCCACACCTCCATAAATAACCTCTTCATGAAACTCTCCTGAAATTACCCAGTCTGATGGTGCCATCTGTCTCCTGCCTGAATCCTGACTGATTCCTGTTCAGCACAGTGATTTATACATAGCAGGGCATTCCATAAAGGCTTTTAAATTAAGTTAAACAGAGTGGTCCGACTATTCTGATGTTTTCATGCAAAGATTGATTATCATATATGCAACAGGGGTAGCCAATTGTCCCGTTTGTTTGGGTCTCATTACAAGTTCCCAGGATGTGGGACTTTTAGTTTTAAAGTAGGGACAATTCTGAGCCAACCAGATGATTGGGTCACTGTAGCATGTACTCTTTTAAAGTTTGTAATCAGGTTTTTAAGAACACTGTCTTATCTTTCAAAGATTTCTGTGGCCATATACAAGCTAAAGTTATTTTATGAAACAATAATAGGATATTTCCCATGTATGAGAAAATCTGTCTGAAATTTTCTTAAGATAAGTTGTTGCAATGCAAACAGAGGAAGCATTATTCTGTTTTATCTCTTTAAATCTGTTTTCTTTGCAGGGGAAGTCACCCAAGGGCTACTAAGACATAAAGGAGTGATGTGTGAGTGCTTATTAGGAAGTTTTGAATGAATAGAGTGGCAAAGGGCATTGCAGTGAAAAATGGGGCTGCTCGAATATAGTTTCTAATTTAAAAAACACTTTTAGACATTTAAAATGTTAGTTTCTTGTATCCCTGTCTTTCCAGTGTGCTATTATAGTGAGAACATAGGAAGATATTAACAGATTATGAAGAGTATATTTTATTATTTTGTGTTACTAATTCCATTTATTTGTATATTCTAATTCCTACAAGATAGATTGGTTGGAAAAGAAAAGCAGTAACCTCAAACAAAGCTAACATTGTGAGAAGAAATCTTTATTTACATGTCAGAGTATAGTCTGGTTATTTTATCTTTTTCCATTAGAAATGTGTTTATTAAATGGCTATATTAACAGCTATCATGATACTTTAGTGAATAGGCTACCCAGGAGGAGGAAATTTAATTGGGTTACAAATCTCCCACGATCTGAATGCCTTTCAATTCAAGATATTATTTTCTGCTAGGAGAGCTTTTTTGTCTGTTCACTGCAGGAAGCCAGAATTTCAAATATGTATCCTTTTACCCCTGCCATTTAATATCAATTTTCTTGCTGTACTTCTGCTCGCCAAATCCTTGTTCCCTTCTAAGAGCTGGACAAGTTATTAAAAAAAAATTGGTGATATTGACTGGTTAGATTAGAATTTAATAACTTACCTCAGGTAGCTCAAGATAGCTCCCTTTGGTATTGCGTCTACACTGAAATCGCTGTTGTTAATATTGTTTCCAATGATCAACTGCTGCAAGGAATGAGTGGAAGATATTGACCTAAGAGTATTAAACTGAGCTCATTGTAATAAACATTTCTTGAATGCCTACTGTGTGTAAGAGGATAACAGAAAATCCAGTTTCACAATGGAAAGGTGCTAATTGAAACATCAAACTATTGGCAAGAAAAAAATTAGTCATTACTTTGGTTAGTTTTTAAAAAATTGCATTATGTATATTCATATTCATAGATATTTTTAGACAGAGTTTTCAAGACTAGATTCTCCTTTTCTTTTGTAACCTCATGAAATTTGCAAGAATTTAACTCAATGTCTATGAGTAAAATTTTTTTTCTGCAGAGAAAGGCAATGACATGAAATAAGATTGTGGAGTCCCACAGTAAACTCTCTCTGGCTTCTGAGGCTTGCCCACAGATGTACTTTGCAAGTTTAGTATGTGATGTTTGTGGCTGATAATGCAGTGGAGTTTGAGTTTAATGGAACTCAGTAATTATTGGGTCATGATCCTGGGCTGCTATTACCACTGAAATGGACTGCAGAGAGGAATACAGTGGCCAAAGGGGCCACGACTCTGTTGAACACAGAAGGGAGGACTGAGTCCAAATCTAAGTTTCCTTAGATTTCTGGCAGAGACAATTTTCTTTTTTCTGTAATAACAATAGAAGGTATATTGGGGAAAATAGCAAGACAACTTGAAAATGAAAATTCTGGGGGCCATTCCAGTGAAGAGATCATGCTGATGAAAGATCAAGAGAATTTTACAGTACAGATGGACAAATTATCTGATCTTAACTCAAAATGCACATAATGGTTATCCTGTCTTTGTTGTCTTCATTGTAGCTCATTCTTTTGGCTCTAGAAGTCATTTTAATGTTCAGGAAAATGGGTTATTAACAGCCATGAAAAGTGAATATCTTATTGATGAAAGCATTAGCTAATAAATGGTCAGCTCTGGCCTTGTAAAAATGGGGGCCAGATGGGCATGGATTGGGAGGGAAAACCATGTGATGGCTGAAAAATACTTAAAAGGGAGGTAAGGGGAGGTCAAAGGTTAAACTGTTTTATGTTAAGTTTTATCTAAGGACAATATGTATTAATACAGTGAAACATATCTTTGGACCCTGTAATTCCACTTCTAAAAATTTATATTAAGGGAAAACACTGATACATGCACAGGAGTGTACATACTGTTTATCACAGTATTATCTAAAAGCAGTATAAAGGTGGAAATAATCTGAATATCTGTTAAGGGGTTGGAATATTCTGTAGGAATCCCAGATGATGATGTAGATGTGTATGTCAAAGAAGGCCATGACATAGTATTTGGTTAAAGAGAAAATAATACCAGAAGTTATGTCTAACATCATCCAGTTTTTGTTTTTAAAAAAATATGCAAGTAAAAAAAGAGAAACAATATGCAGATATTAATTTGTATTAACTGCATTACTTAAATGGAAGTTTGGTCTTACAAATAATACTATCTCTGGGTAGTAAGAATATGGGTGACTTTTTTCTTTTCTATTTTAATATTTTCAAATTTAAAAAACTGTAGCGGTATTACGTTAAAAACCAGAAAAACAACAAAAACAGACAAAAAACCCTTTTATTTTAAAATTGGAAATGCAACTCTGCTGAAATGGAAGACCTTGACCGTGGATCCTGGATACGTCAGCTACAGCAGAAAGTCTCTTCTCTGGGAAATTAAAAGCCTCAGCTGCAAGTGGCTCTGGAAGCTGTGGCAGGGAGGGCATCCCTTAGTCAAACTGTGGGCCGCGGACTGAGAACAAAGTCTTCATATGGAAGTTTGGACTTTTTACCTCCCACCCACCCATCTCTTCCTGCTTCTGTGTATGTCCCCACTGCCTGCTAGTGCTTGCACTTGAATGCCCCACTGATTTCTGACGCATCATTTTCCAAACTGAGTCGGACCTCCCACAAGTCTTTTCTGATGGCATGTAATCTCTCCCTCACTTGCTCACTATAGCTTGTGTGCCTCTGTTGGGGCAACTGTTTCCTGCTACCTGTATCATACTGACTTGAGCACCTGTTTTATTTCCCTTGCAAAATGAAAGCTCCTTGAGGCAGTGTCTCTGTCTTACTCCTGACTTTCTATCCTGAAGCACTTAGCTCTGTGCTTTTCTGGTGAGAGGCACCCAAAAGTATATACAGGAAATAAATGAAAGGATGGACAGATGACTTCTGCAGGTTGCCAGCTCTTGTGACATCTGAACTTGCTTGTTATTTCTTAGCAATGTAGAAAACAACTTTCCCATTCTATTTTGCCCTGCCAAGACTCTAGGCATGCCTTAGTAAAGATAAGGCAGAAAGAATTAGTGCTGCCTTCTCTGATATTTGTAAACACAGGGTGTAGGATGAGCTGTCATTTGACTTGGAGGAAGTGGAAAATGGAACCCAGCCAGCTATTTCTTAGGTCATTGAAAGTTATTAAAGAAAGCAATAAGACACACAAAAGTAACCATTGCAATAAAACGGAAGCTCTGGCTACAAAAAAATTCATTAAGAGAAACCAGATGGGTGAAGATTTAAGGAGAATGGAAGGAGAGCTTGCAAGAGAGGAATAGTCAGAACAGCTATGGTATGGTAACTGTGGAATACCAGAATGGTTATGTTGAACAATTTTTGAATATATAGCAGTAAAATCATTATTTTTGAATAAAAGGGATCCCCTTAGGAATTCTGCCCTATTGCCTCAGAGCCAAACCAGATGACGGGAAAGTCTTACCATTGTTTCTCTTCAGAAATAACTTCCGGGCAGAGCTTCCTGTATTGCCAGCTCTCATTCCTGCTTTCCCCCAGGCTGGTCTGTGTCCTGCCTGGAATACCATAAAATTCTTCTGAGCTCTGTGTGTTCTCTGATTACCACCTGCAATTGCAATCCCGACAAGAGGGATTTACTAAAGTAAATGGAAAAATGGAGGTCCACAGCATTTAACTACTTTCCCAAGTCCACATTGAATTTGAGAGTGAGCCAGCATTTTGTCTGTGTGCAGAGGAAACAATATATATCATTAAGCATTGTATCAAAAGGAGCAATGCATTTAAAATGATAAAGAATAAAAACCAATTTTTAAAGTTGTCAAACCTGCTCTTCGTCATCATCATAGATGTCAACATCTTGCTTACCTGCAATGTATAATGAAGTTTTATAATATATTAAAGAGTAAGTAAGCCAAGTGGCCCAGTGTTCATCATGAGGTCTGGAAGGCTGCCATTTGTGGTTATGAGGATTTGTCTTCATTGCACATTAGGGACAAACTCAGGTCCTCCCTCTACGTTTTCTGACTGGCAGACATGAAGATGCCAAGGAGATGGTCCTTGTCCTCAAGTGACCTATCATCTAGTAGGTAGACAATACACGTCTTAGGTAGATAAACACATAACCAACATCTTATACAAAAGGTCTGAAAATGAGGAAGAAGAAAAGCAGTGTTCGCATGGAGACCAGGAAGGGATTCATTCTCAGCTAGGGAGAGCAGGAGCAAAGGCCCAGAGGCATGAAAAAGCATGGTGAGTTTTCAGAGCTGAGAGTGGATTGGCATGCCTGTGGCAGACGATTTATGGAAACAAGTTGTCAGAGATGGTGCTGTAAAGTCTATACCTTTTGCAATTTATTTTGGATAAATCAGAAAACCTGAGGTCATTTCCCTTGGCTTTTAAATCACTTTTAAAAAAATTATTTTCACTCATGTCCTGTACAGCTAAGCAAAACCTAACTCAGGCAGTGCTTCAGGATCGCTGTTGAGGGATCTGGGAGAGCTGTCTCATTATACCAGTCTGAACACTGGAACCCTCTGGTCACCAACACTGACCAGCGCTCCTGAGGTGTGTTGGAGAATGTGCGATGTGACCCTAGAGGGCTGACATCATCCCCTAACTTGTCCAAGTGTCCTCACTGGGCTCCCTATGAATGGCAGCTGATCTTTTATGTCATAGTTTAATTTGAGATCAAATGTGCTTTTCTTGGAAGCTGCCATTCTGCTTTTAGTCAGGGAATGTTCTAGGTAGCTGAAAGCTGAAAAAGCTGGAGGCCGGGGAAGCACAGCCGCTCCATCGGATATGACCAGCCACATCGCAGTGAAGGGGGCCAGGTGGGGCTTTGGCCTCGTGAATCATAATATCTTTTATGTTGGAAAACTTATGATACACCAGGCCCGGGCATTGCCCTGAGCATTCCACATGTGTTCCCTAATTTAATCTTTCTGACAACACTGTGAGCAAGAATCTAACATTCTTATAGGGAATTGTACTTCACAGACTGTAACTCCCCTGAAGTAATTCTGTAAGAGGTGAAGCTGGGACTTGAACCCAGGCACTCTGATGTTCCTGTGCCTTTATCCCCCTTCCTCTGTCAAAACCTCATTTCAGAAAAGGCATTAGAAGCACAGTGATACCAGGTGTAGTACCTGTGGAGGGGCAGTATCATGTAGTGGTTAGGGACGAGGACCATATAGTCAACCTGATACGGGTTGTGTGCCCGCTCCGTACATTCCCTGTGTGTAAACGACCTCACCTCAGCCTGCCGGAAGATGCTGCCAACAGCCGCACATACCTCAAAGATTGCATGAGTGTGAGATGAAATGATCTGCACAACCATGCTGACACATGGTGGGCTCTCAATAAAGGTGAGTTGTTATTTTTATCCACAGGTTTTGTGTGCGCTCTTCACCACTGGGATATTTGTCTCACCAGTTAAATAGTACTTAGGCCAAAGGAAATGAATCTAATGGTAGAATTTTTAAGACTCTGTACTGAATTTTTTAATGAGTAATGCATTTGTAAGAAGTTCAAAAAATACATAGTCAAGTTGCCTTTAATGGTGGAATTAAATTGCTCATAAGGAATTTGATTTGTTATCAGTTCTGGGGGGTGGAGGTTCTTTCTTGGCATCTGGAGTGATGCACGGTCTTGGGAGCCAGCTTTCTGATATCCTTAGAATTCAAGGGTCCTTTTCCTGCTGCTCCTATTAAAGCCCAACTGGGATTTGTGAGTACAAGGAATGGAGGAGCCTGGTAAATAGAGAAGCACCAGATTGGGGGAAGCAGTTTCCAGTCCTTCTGTGTCCCCAACGGGCTGTGTGATCTTAGCCCTCACTTCCTGATTGTAAAGTTGGGGTTTGAAACTAGAAAGTCGTCAGGTCCATGTTCAGGGACCATTTCACCTGCCCCCCTCAGGTGATAGATGTGGGAATGATGCACGTGTTCCCACAGAGTGGGTCACGTACTCAGTAAGTGGGAGCGAAGGCGGGAAAGAGCCCTCACCCCTAGTTCTCGTGGCTTGGATATCTGCCGCACATATGTGGCCAACGCTTTCCTTTGCTCTCTCATCCAGTTTCTCATAAAAGGGAGGCATTTTAAGCTCTAAAATTTTCTGGCTCTACTATTGTGAATCTCCTCTCTCCTGGGGACTGGCAGAATTGTTCCAGCATGAATTAGTGTATAGATAGAGGGAATAATGCCTCTTTCTGCCCTGGCTTGGAGGATCCCAGTGCCACAGGACCCAGGACAGGAGAGAACCTATAGTCAGCAGCTGTCACATGTGCCCTTCAGCTGTATCTGGGTGGGTCGTCCTGCCTGCCCACGACTGTCCTGGGCTTCTAAGCAAAGCCACCGACTGCTGGGGATGGGGAGAACAGCAACTTGTGTCACTGCTCCCATTTCTACCCTCAAGTGGGACCCTGCCAGCTGCCATGCCCAGGAAGAAACGCAGGGGAATTTCCCCATCCCCCACACCCCAGGAATGGAAATCACGTCAGCTTCTGTGAATGAGTGGGGTAACAGACTCAGTGTGGCTCCAGGGCAGAGTTATGACTCTCCTGCTGCTACAGGCTCCTAGCCTGAAAGCCCAGAGGCCGGTGGCAGCAGGGCCTGCTGCTACATAACTGTTGTTTTTTCTTTTATGCTGCAATAATGGCCTGCCTTCCCCCAACCACAGCTGGGGGCCTCTCACTGACCAATTCGGACAGGTACATCCTCCGTCCAACCCAGAAGACAAACTCACATACACACAGAGAATGGTTATCCAGGGAAGCATTTCAGAAAACGGCTCCAACGTCTGGATAACTCTGAGCACTGTGGTTCTGGGCTGTCGTCTGGGTAATGTCACCAAAACCACCAGGCAAGGGACCTGTCACTGAGAGAGACATAGCTCAGAAGACAAAGTCAGAGCAGTGAGAAGAAGGCATTCTGTTTCCTTGAGAAGTCAGAGGAGAGCCCAGTGGGGCAGGACACAGGGCATGGGAGACAAGGAAAGCAGAGAGTCATGACTCAGCACGCAGACAGCAAGAGCTGTGGGGCTCAGCCTACTTGAGTCATTCGTCTTGACTCTGCCATTTATCAGCGGTACGACCTCCAGTAAGTCACTTCACCTTCCTGCTTCCCCATTTCCTCCACTGCAACAGGGCAGGGTTGGATTACAGGGCCTTGTCTGGGGACAGCATTCACTTAGCACACCGCTGCTTCTCCACACAGGCTAGGGGCTGGACAGACTCGTCGTAAGCTGTGGTCCCTGCCCCTGTGGAACTTGGGATCCTGTTGGGGAGCACAAGGCATGGGCAAACAGTGGTGATAAATTCATTGTGTGGGACTTGATGCTGAACTGGAGGCTTATTTCAACCACAGGAATCTAGAAAGGGACAGAGCAGAAGTCTGGGAAGCTTGGAGGTAAAACATGGGAAGGGCCTTGAAGGGTGCTTAGAAGGTAAGTTGGGGAGAGGAGCAAAGACTAAACGTAGGAGCACAGTGCAAAGTGGGACCCGGGGACCCTGCCGAGGGGAGCAGAGATGTCGGTGGAAAGAAGCAGTTGTCCAGATGGGGCCCATTATTCAAGCCTTGTGAGCCACCGGATTCCTTTGTCCTTCCTTCTTGCACTTATTTATCTTGTTCGAGTAGATATTACATAAGCTATCTAGAGTCTTTGTCTGAGGGGACTTAGAGTAAAGTGTGCACTGAAAGTTTTGTTTAAAAAAGATTAATTTGTGGTATTAAGGTTTAGAGGTAAAGTTGATCAAATTAAGGAGCAAACAGGCAGCAGTTCTCAACCCTGGTGGCACATTGAAAAATTATGGATGCCTTGGTCCCTTCTGTGGAAATTCTGATTGATTTGGTCTGGGGAGGGGTCTGCGCATAGTCCCTTCTTTTCGTTTTCTTCCCTTCCTCCCTTCCCTCCTTCCCTTTCTCCTTCCTTCTTTCCTTCTTCACTCTCTCCTTCCTTCCTTTCTGCAGCTATGTGGGTGTGAAGGGATAAGGACCTGAAATAAAATAGTAGCAATCAAAATGGAGAAGAGGAGATATTTTAAAAGAAAAAAGTGTCAGCTACTTTGCTAATAATGAAACATAGAGAATTAAAGAGACAGTCTTTTCATTTCTCCAAAATGTTTGTTGAGCACTTACCATATGCCTCACACCAGATCAGAACCTGTGGGAAATTCAGGTAGCAAGACCCTGGTCTGGCCTTCAAGGGGCCAGTAGATGACAAAGAAAATAACTGTAATAAATGAGAATATGGAAACTGGCTGAAGGTTAATGTTTTTTTAAGGTGCAGAGATACAGAGAGGAGGGGGTAGGTTCCCTCTAGTGGCTGACAACGAGGAAGTTCTCCACGGGGTACCATTAGTGGCCTTTTGAAACCTCAGCAGCTTTTCAGCAGGTGGGGGTGGAGGAAGGGTGATACAGGGAAAGGATAGGTGTGGAGGTGGCTGAGCATAAGGAAGGGCAGAGCTAATGCATGGCCATGGGCAGCCTGATCCCTAAGGAGCATGTGGTATGTGTGGAAGGCTTGCTGGGGATGGTTGATTACTTCTGGAAAAGGCCAGAAAAGTGGACTGAAGTCAGATTTTTTTGTTAATGCTACCTTTTATTTTTTAAAAGTTGGCAGTGTTTTATTTGACCTTAGTAGTGGCTGTTTCTTTAGATATACATATAAGCTTATCAATTTTTTGCATGTATATTATTTCACAGATTCGAAATATTTAAAGAATGGTAGATAAGTCAATGTGATATAGTTATAAACATACATGCACCTAACAATACAATCTTGAACTGTGTCAACTAAACAAATAGGAAAAACATACATAAATTAACAATTTTAGTTGGAAATTTCTAACATGCATCTCTAAGACCTGGAGGTCAAATAGAAATGAAAATACTATGGACATGAGTGAGCTGAAAATGCACTTTAAAGAATGTATGTATATCCAAAATAAGCAGAAACTGCATTCTTTCTAAACGTACATATGCCAGTTACAACAGCAGACCATAGATTAGGCCATAAAAAGAGCTTCAATAAATTCCAAAGAAGCAGTCCCATCCATACAATGTCTTCCAACTGCAGTGCAATGAGTTAATGTTTTTTAAAAGATAGCTAAAATAAAATCTGACATGTTTAGAAACTAGGTAACACATGCTAAATAGTACTTGGTTTAAAAAACCCCAAATATTTAGAACTAAACAAAACCCTATATAATAGAATGTGTATAACACAGCTAATGCAGTACTTAAAGGCAAACTTACAGCCTTAAATACACAAATGATCATGAAGGTTAAAAACAAATAATTTGCAACAATGAGATACCACTTCAGACCCATTAGGATGACTATTATCAAAAAGTAAAATAACAAGTGCTGGGAGAATACTATTAACTTTTTAATTAAGCTGTTATTTGTGTACAATAAAATACATCCTTTTGGAAGTCAATTTTTTTAAGGTCTTGAATGTAGGGTAAGAGATCTGGATGACCAAAGGTCATGTGATGCAATAAAAATTAAACAGACTTGACATTGTATTATAGTTCCATCATATTGCTGTGTTATCTTAGACAAATCATTTGAGTTTCAAGGCTTTATTTCCTCATTTTTGATGATGTTAGAACTACACTTTCAGGGGAATATGGAAAGGATCAAATAAAGTATTGTACCTAAAATGTTTGGCACATGGTAGGGCCATAAGACATATTAGTTCACTTTCCATCTTACTCATGAGAATCTTCAAGGGTGGGACTATAGTTTTTAGTTTGTAAAGCACCCTAGGTGGTCCTGATGTACAGCCGAAGTTTAGAATCATTTGTGTAGGCAGTGGGGGCCACAGCAGGCTTTTGATCAGGGAAATGGCATGATTAAAGGCATACATAGGGACTGTTAGTCTGCAGTGGTGTTCACTGGGCCTGGAAGCCTAGGAGAATGAGGAAAGGCAGAGAGTGAAGAGCAGGTGGAAGATCTGATTCAGAGGGGATGGTGATGAGCTTAGTTTTATTTAATGCTTGTTTATTCATCAACAAACATTGATTCAAGCTTATGCTGAGTGAGGCTCTGCATTTCATACAGAGATAAAAGGAATCCTTGCTTCCCTGACTTGTCTCTTAAGGAATAATTCTTGGACTGCTTTCTGTGGCCATCGCTTCCTTGTATACTAGTTGACTCAGGGGTGCAGTGCAGGAAAGTTCAGGAGAAGTAGGGGTTTCCAGTTGACTATGGAGTAGGGAGGTGCTCACTGGGGTGGTGACTAGTGGGACACTTCTTTGGCTTTCCTCTTCCCTTTGGGATCATCTAGCCTGGGATCCCCAAGCACTTCCTAGTCTCAAGCTCACTCTTAATACAATTCCCTAGACTCAGGTTCTGGTTCTTCTTTTTTACAACACTAGCAACTGCCAGGCAGGGGAGGAATGAACATTAAACCATGAAATCATTCATCTAGCATGACTGTAACAGTGGCTCCTGGAAGGGGCTGCACAGAATTCTTGCTCATCTTTCTTGGCTAGTCAACTTCTTGGGACAAATACGTGGGACCTCAGAGGACTCCTGCTGGCTACTTCTCATGTTAGTGCAAAAGGATAACTGTTGTCAGACCCTGAAAGAAGGAATAAAATTTCCCTTGCTGGCAAGCAAGCAGGGGATTTTAATATCTTATTTTGTTCTCAATAGGCCTGAATATCTGTGTTTTTTTTTTGACTTGAGGTACCAGGTCTCGTGAAAGCCTTGATAAAGGGAATTAAACTAGGCAAAAGGGTCAGAGAGCATCCCCGAGGAAGAGAGTATCAACGTCAGATTGGAAGGAAGAATGGAAGCTCAGTAGGGGAAGAGCAGCAGGGTGGGAGGCTGGAGGTGGTGGGTGGGTGGAGAGCCCTCAGCCCCATGAGCCAGGGCAGAGCATGGACCAGTCAGGGCCCTAGCTCTGTACAGGGGAGGTTGGAGGCTACGTAAGGAATGGACCAAGGCCTGTAGCCAGGGTAACTCCACCTTTATCCTAAGATCAATAAGGTGGCATTGGAAAATTTTTAAAGCAGGGAACTAAAATGAATTAGATTTTCATTTTGGAAAGATCATGTGGCTGCTCTGTAAAGATGAGATTAGAGAAGGGCCAGAGTACTTTTGGGAGTGGTTCAGGTGAGAGATGGCCATAGCTTGGTCTGTGTGATGTCCTAGGTACAGAAATGAACCAAAGATTTAGGAAGCAGATTAGATGGTCCTCGGTGATGGAGTAGAAATGATGTGGATCATTGGGAGTTAAGACTGCCTGTCAGTGGTGATCCTTGTGTCCTGCTGTCAGTCAGCTCCACAGGCCTAGAATGGGATGCCGCAGCTCTTCTCCACATGGCTCTCTGGCTTGCTGTAGACTGACTGTGCTTCTAAAATTCACACTGAAACCTAATGCCCAATGTGGTGATATTAGAAAGTGGGGTCTTTGGGAGGTGATTGTGTCATAAGGGTAGAGCCCTCATGAAAGGCATTAGCACTGTTATAAAAGAACCCAGAGAGCAACCTTACGCTCAGGCCATGTGTGGACACAGTGAGATGACTGCCTATGAACCAGGAAGTGAGTTCTCACCAGACACCAATCTGCTGGTGCCATGATCTTGGACTTTCTAGCTTCCAGAATTGTGAGAAATAAATGTTTGTTGTTTAAGTGACTCAGTCTATGATGATATTACAGCCCAGAGGGACTGAGACATGGCCTATATCTCTTAATGACACAATCATTTTTCCAGCAATTCATTCTAAAATCTAGACATAATTTTGGACTTTTCTAGCTTTCTTCTATCCCCAATTCTGGACTCCATCCTGAACACTGTAACCAAGTTATTCTTTCTCAGACATTGCCTTCACCATTCTATTCTTTCCACAGAAACTTGCAGTGACTCCTCATTGGCCTGAAGTGAAAACCTGAATGCCTTGTTTGAGACCTCAAGGCTTTCTGCAGTCCATCTCCAGTCCACTTGCTACTCTCTGCTCCCTTGTAATTGTACTTTTAAAGCTCTTTCAAAGTTACAGAACCCTTTGTTCAGGTAGGATCTTTGGTTCAAAAATATGGCAGCTCCATAAGTAAAACATATCAAGATGGAGGATTTGGTGGAAGTAAAGATGGGGACTGATTTCCTCTCCTTCCCTGTTGCCTCCTTTCCATCCCTACCTGCTTTGTCCCCTGAGACGAGTCTCTTCTGAATGTCAGTTGAAATCCATCCCCTTCCAGGAATTCTCTTAGGTAGAGATAGGTGTTCTCTTCAAGGAACAAGTGGGTCAGTGAACCCAGCATATGTTTCCCTCCACTGGGGCCCCTGGTCTGCCTCCCCTTTGATGATTTCCCCGTCAGGCACGGCCTCTGCCTCATTAAAGGCCGCTCTGTGATGTATTGCGAACGTCTTCACCACACCTCTGCAGTGGTACTGCTTCTTGTAGCATCCTTCAGGAAGCCGAGGACATCACAGCAAACACAAACACGACAAACAAAGCCGTTTTACAGGGGCCATCCGCTGTGGTACCAGCACTGCCTTGGTCTGATTGGATTTCAAAGACATTCTATCCAGAGCAGTGGTTTCCAAACCTGGAACTTGTGTTTACTAGTGGTTACTGAGTTCAGAACCAGGAAAACAAGCTCCAGAAATAGCAAAGGAGGATGGAGAGATTTTGAGTCCAGGGAAGCTGAGAGGACAGTGATAACAATATGATAGTGTGCTATGTGGGTAACATAATTTACAATATATTTTCCTCATGAAGGAGCAGAAGAACTGGAAGGGCAGGAGAAGACATAGGCTTGTAGGGATCATCTTGCTCTCTTTCACTTTTGAGCAGATGGAATTCACAACACTTTTGGGAGAACTACACACAAACTTCCAGCAGGTAGTTGGACATTTGGGTGTGGGACTCAGGAATGAAGTCAGAACAAAGCTGATGTAGGGTGAGAGCCACCTTGCAGGGGAGGTAGTTGAAGCTGTGAAAGGTGTGAGCTTTCTAAGGAAGACAGAAGAGTGAGAACTGTGAAATGCCTGCATTTAGTCTCTGGAGGAAGGAAGCAGAGTGAGGTGGGAGACATGGCAGAAAGGCAATGGAGGAAGCTTACAGCGCAGGGAGGGAAGAGCTTCCAGGAGATGTGGGTGGTTGATGGGCTAATGCTGTTACCGCAGTTACTGAGGATGACGGGTGAGCAGAGGCCGGTGGCTTTGGCATTCAGGATTACCTCGCAGTTTCACAGGGGTCTGTTTGCTGGGGATACAGAATTGTTTTTTATTGGGCTCAGATCCAAGTGGGAAGCGAGAGGTACCCCTTTCCCTGCAGGGACTCCTCAGAGATAATTTCCACCTGCAAGCCTCCTGGCCACATTCCTACTCTTGCTTCATATAGAAAACATTCTTTCTGAAGGAATCCGATTACCCAACAAAGATGGATTCGAGCCAGAAACACCAATTATTATGGGTGATTCTGAGAGTTGATGTCCTTCAAAGGAGAGATTGGACTCCTTTTTTGAGGAAAAAATTTACCTTGAAGAAGAGATTGTTAACCTTAAGACCCTTACATATAACTGAGGTTCAGAACCCTTCATTGCTAACTTCCTGTGAAGAATTTACTTCTGAAACTTTTAACAGGCACCTTCAAACTACCATGTTCTCTAATATTTGCTGGCCGGGAAAAGGGTCTCCACGAAGCTCCGAACTGGGCTGGTTGTCCCAGAGGACAGAGTTCTGATGGAAACAGTAGGTTCATTGAGGTGTTTCTGTGATAGGATGGTGAAGAGAGGTCTGTTTGGCAGGAGTTGATGTCAGTTCCTAACTGTTAATAACTTGGTATTTCATTTCCTTCTTTACTTAGTATGTATATCTATACTGATAACTCTTTTTCTAGCAAAAATTTTATTTTCACATTGAAAATATTGTGTATACGTATATGTCAAATATTTGTTAAGTTGAACAATTGTTGATTATATAATTTAGCACTTTCATTAGTTTTTTTGCATGCTTATCTTTCACTTTCTATTTTGTCTTTTCATGGTGAAAAATTTCAAAGAATACAGAAAAATATGAAGAAGAATACAATGAGCACACATGTAATCTATACCTAGATTTAACAATTTTTAATATTTTGCCATATTGGCTTCATATGTGAGTATTATATATGCACACATATATATTTTTCTAAACCCTTTAAAAGTTAAATTACATACACTCAGAAGCTTCACCTCTAAGTACCTCAGCATACCTCTCTAAAAATTATATTCTCCTACATAACCACAATACCAGGGTCACAATGAACTAAACCAATTTTTAGTTTATATCTAAATTTAAATTACAGTTCAAGTTTTAAATGGTTGCCTTATAGTATTATTTAGCTTGTTTCTTCCTCATCTGTATTTCCTGTATCTGGAAATTATAAAGAACTAAAGGTTTAATTAGATTAAAATTAAGCATGTTCAGCAAGGACCCTTTATGGGTGATCCTATGCGCTTTGTATTGTATACAGGTTCAGAATAACACATTTCTAACACCTTCAAAGCCTGCTATGTTTCCCTTTCCAGTAACTCCCCCACCTCTTCTTACCAGAGACAGCAATTATCCTGAATTCTGGGTTGAGCGCTTCCTGTCTTGTCTTTACTGTATTACCACATACCTATGTATCTCCAAATAATAATTTTTTCACTTTGAAAGTTGTATAAATGAAATCATACTATACATATTCTTTGTAAGATATTTTCATCAACACTATTTTTACGATTTAGCCACATTGATTTGTGAAGCTGTAGGTCATTCGTTTTCATATCCATTTACTATTCCCTTGTATGACTATATCACAACTTATTTATGCATTCCACTTTTGATAGACTGAATTGTTTCCAGTTTTTTGTTATTACAAACAATGCTGCAGTAAATATCCTTGTACATATTCATGGCTTATATATCCGAGAGTTCCTCTAAGGTATATATCTAGCAATGCAACTACAGGGATGTATGGTATATGCAACTATAACTTTGCTATGTGTATTGATCAAGGTACAATTACAAAGTACACAATACACCTTCACATAGTAAAACAGAAAGGGATTTATTAGAGGTTATTGATCATTTACAGAATTGTTGGGAGGGTTGAAGGAACAGACTATAGGCCTAGCTTCTAGGAATGATTTCCAAAGTCACATCAAAGGACTGGACCACCAAGAAAGCTACCATTTTTCCCTTCATCAGGAAGCTATGCTTTTAATTGGAAAGCCGCCAGTATAGCTCTGGTTCCAAAGCCACACTGCCTTGGGTACAATTAGGAAGCCACTTCAGCTAAATCAGGAAGCCATTGTTAGAACTGCTGGCACCAGAACCTCTGCCTTGAAACCACCTTTTAAAATCGGGAAGCCAGCATTATAATCCTGCCATCAAAACAAATGCCCCAAGCCTGCATCTCTCCTCCCTTATCTCAGCTCAAATCTCACTGGGCACATTTGACAGGTCAAACCTTAATCATATCCAGAACCTAGCTATAAGAGTGTCTTGGAGATGTAGATTTTAGTTTCCTGCCCTTTGAAATATAGGATGGCACAGCAGAAAGAATGAAAGTTAGAATAGAAGTTGAACAAAGTAGCTTCCAGTAATGTCATATTGCTTTCCAATGGGGTGGAGCCAATCTAAGCTCCTGCCAAGCAGTGCATGAGAATATTTGTGGTTCTACATTCTTGCCAATGCTGGGTTTTGTTTTTGGAAAGCTACTTTATTGTCATCTTAATTTGCAGTTCCATGATTAATTATGAAGTTAGGCATGTCTTTATATATATATATATATATGTTCATATATTTGGCCATTCATGGTTCCTTCTTACCAATATGCCTGCTTATATCTTTTGTATATTTCCTCTTCTTTTTCTTATTTATTAGGATCCTTCACATATTCTGGATAATGATTCTTTATTGGTTGGTGATATTTTACAAATACCTTCTCAGATTGAAGCTTGTCTTTTCACTTTTCAAATGGTGATTTTACTGAACAGATGTCCTTATTATTGATCAATCTTATTAATTTTTCCTTTATGGTTTGTGCTTTTCTTGTTTGCTTAAAATTATTTCCCTATCTATGGATCATTAGAATATTCTTTCATATTTTTAAAACAGGCTTCAAAATTTTACTTTTCCTGTTTTAGTTTCTGATCCACCTGGAACTGATTTTTATGTGTGGTGTGAGGCAGGAATCCGTTCTCATTTATGGAGAACCTCTCTGACCTGCAATGCCAGATCCATCATATATCACGTTTTGACTTAGGTGTTTTTGTTCCACTGTTCTGTTTGTTATCCTTGTATTAATAATATACAATCCTAACTACTGAAGCTGTGTAATAGGCGTGATTCTGGTGGAACACATTCAACTGTCTCAGCTATTTTTGGCCCTTGGCTCTTTAAACATTTTAGAATTAGATTGTAAATTTCCAAGAAAAATCCCATTGGGATTTTCTTAGGAGTTTCATTAGTCTATGGAACAGTTTGGAGAGAAATGAGATCTTTAAGATATTTACTCTTATCCATAGGAAAAATACATCATTCTGCTTATTTAGGTCTTACTCAGTATCTTTCACCAAAGTTTTATAACTTGCCACAAAAAGGTGTTGCACATCTTTTGTTAGACTTATTCTTCGATACCTTATTTTGTTGTTACTATTAGAAATGGTGTTTTTAAGAATTTTCATTTCCTAACTTCTTTTGTTATATTTAGAAATAGATAGAAATATAGTTGACTCATATTGATCTATCTGGCAAACTTACTGAACTCATATTAATTTTAATAATTGATAGATAATTTGGAAGTTTTCTATGTAAAACAAAATATCTGCAAATAATTTCAGTTTGGTTTCCTTTCTGATTCTGTGTGTCTTTCCTTATCCTTACGTCTGTGCACAGGTTAGGATTCCAATACAGTGCTGAGCAGAAGTGGGAATAATAGCATGTAACCTTTGATTATTCCTGATTTTAAAGAGCATGTGTTAATATTTCACAACTGAGAAAGAGGTTTGCTTTTATTGGATTGAAGATACCCCTTATCATCTAAGGACATTCCTTTCTCTATCTAGTTTGTAAAGGGATTTTTTTTTTTTTGTCTCATGAATGCTCTTTTGAATTTTATCCATTGCTTATCCTATGCCAATTCAGATTACAACATAGTTTTTCTCCTACTAATGATACAAATTGCATTAATATATGTTCTAATGTTGACCTAAATTTCCATTCCGGAATACACCAGGAATGATGTTTTTTTTCATTTTTTCATTTTGCTAATATTTTGTTCAGGATTTTGACATTCATATTCACAAAGGGACTGGTTTTCAATTTTCCTTTCCAATACTGTCCTTGCCTGAGTTTTTATACCAAACTTGCAAAGGCTCATAAAATAAGTCTGGTAAGTATTCTTCTTCCTGATTTCTAAAGAGTTTATATAAGGTTCCATCACTGGGTTTTAAACATGTTATAGTCAACCCAATTTAGTGGAGAAACCAGTACTTGGAGTCAGAGACATGTTTGAGCTCTCATCTTTATCATTTAGTAGCTGAGGGCTTTGGGGCTGGTAACTTTCACCTCTGGGACTCAGTTTAGTCATCAGTTAAGTGGGATTGCTATGTACACACTCCCTCCCTCAAAGGGCTATTAATGCATTATCATGACCATTAAATGGGACACTTTATGTAAAAGGACAGCATAAATCCTGTAAGAAAGAGCTTATATCTCTGCCAAAGCTGGCCTTAGGGAAAGCATTGTCCTGTGGATATTTCCAAAGTAGATTTCATCTCTGATACTGTAAATCAGGTGCAGGGAGTGTTAATTCTCTTCGAGACTTCCTCTACTTACCAGGCTGGCTTTGGAAGCACTAACAGTGTATTTGCAGAAGAGATCATATTGGCAGTTTCTGAAGTCCAATTGTGGCCTTTCTTTCTGAGCCTTGGAGAGGGCCCAGGCCACTGAATCATTGAATGCTGGGCTGGAACAGTCTCAGAGATCAATGGCGAACTGCCACCAGGAAGGTGCTTAACTCATATCTAGGGACTTATGATCTTAGTTTTAAATAGCATGTTAATTTTTGTCTGTGTATTTTAATTTACAAGAAGAATACCTTTGCATGAATGGTACAAGAGAGACCTCAAATGACAGGAGAGATTTAAATGAAAAGTCAAAGTTTTCCTTCTTCTCTGGTCACCTCAGCCTGTCTCCTCCTTAGAAATAACTTTGTAAACTTTCTCTTTTTAGTCTTTCTGGTTGTTATGCCACAATTCTAAGTGATATGAATTTACCTGTACTTCCTGATTTCTAAGTTTTTAGACAGTTGTTCTATTTTCTCCCCACCACAAAAATGATGAATTTACCTTACTTACCTTTATTTCTCTTCACTTTCTGCTAGCCACATTTTATTTTTAGTTCCTCTCTTGGTTACCACTATAATTATATTTAATAGTATTAATAATATTTAATAATACACAGTTTTAAATAACATTTTTGAACTTTTACATCTTGACCTATCAATTCTAGAGTTTCCCTTGAAGTCTCACTACCTAAGAGGAGAAAACTGGATCCTCTGCTTTTCCCTTCCCCTCACTGCACCCCCATGTATCTTCTAACCCCTGCCACCCGTACTGTTACATTTCAGGGTCTCAGTTCCCAACACAAACTCTCTTCTATAATCATGTATGTCCCTTACACTCTTGCCTACAGGTTGATCCTAAAAACTGAAAGCCAATATCCAGTTTACAATATTCAGATTATATAAATTTGTATTCAATGATATTTTGTAATGTGAAAGCAAAACTAGTGAAGGACATAAGATCCTATGTTAACAAATCTGGGTTCTTGAAGGAAAAGAAATCTCAAAAACTAGTGGGAAAAGTGGTTTCCAGGAGAAGGGAGACAGGACAGCATATCGTAACCATTTACTTTTTTTTTTTAAACCAATTAAAAAAACAATTAAAAAACCAGGCTCCTCTCCTGGAATGGTAGGAGAACACATATTTGGTTTTTGTTTGTTTTTTTGGAGTATATACATTTTTTAAATAACTTTTTAAATTAAAGTGTCATTAATATACAATCTTATGTTGATTTCAAATGTACATCACAGTTGTAACCATTACTTTTATTATGATTTATGCATCTATGTGATAAATGAAGTGATCCAACTTTTAAATTATACCTTTTCTTCCAAGGAATCCATTTTATTTACAAACACTTTTTTTAGAGCTTGCTGAATTTTTCTAATTTTGGAAATTTGGTAATTTGGTTACCATTATAATTATATTTAATTTGGATCTACCGCTTTCTAGGCCTGCTGCACAGCTATCACCCTGGGATTTCTTTTCACTGTCTTCTTGTGGGTTAAGACGACTGTGTCTCACGTAGTGTCACTTTCTTGTGCTCCTTTCTTGTTTTGCTGTGGTGTTACGTGAGTGACAGTTTCAGAGAAGGTCACTGTGATAAATGCCTGAGTGCTCTCAGATACAGTGATGTCTAGAGTTCATACGTATTTGTGGTTGATGACTCAGCAAGGTGTACATTTTTATGTTTAAAATAAATTTTCCTCAAACTGTAAAGTCAATACTCCATTGTCTTATGCCACTGAATGTTGCTGATAAGAAATCTGATGTCAGTATAATTCTGGATCTTTGGTAGGCAGCTTATTTTTTTTCTGGAAACTTTATATTTGGCATTTCAAGATGATGGTATTTCTAGGTATGTGTCATGCTGTAATTCCTTCTTCTCATGACTTGGTAATGTCTGCAGACTGGCATCTATCTTTTGCTCTGGAACAATTTCAGTAATTTTCTGTCTTGAATGTTCTCCATTCTCTTTTTCTTGAACATCTATTATATGAATATTAGACTTTCTGAATTGATCCTCCTAAGTCTCTTAACATCTTGAATGTTTTTTTATAAATCTCTGCATTTTTATTTTACAATCTGAGAGATCGTTTTTCTTCTAGCCCTTTTATGAAATCTTTTATTTTCAGTATATTTTTAAAATTCAAGAACTTTGTCTGTTTATCACATTTTTTTTTGGTAAGCATCCCATGTTTCTTCTTCTTCTTCTTTCTATTCTTCTTTTAAATGTACAAACTATTATTTTTCTATGAGATATTGATCAGAAAGTTTTGAAGGTCTCTTCTGGTGCCTGTATTATCTGTTTCCTCTAGAGTATTTTGTTCTTGTTTTATTCCTTCTTTCTAAGGCTAGCTATTTTTTCCTTGAATTTATTATCAATTAATTGATTAAAGTAGCATTTATTTAGTTCTACCCTGAGTCAGACACTGAGCGAGACAGACCAGGGCCTTTCCTCATGGAGTTGCACCTTAGGGAGAAAGTAAAAAATATCAAGTAAGATTCATAAACAGGAATTTCAGTTTGTAGTAAGTGTCATAGGAAATAAGCTGGTGATGAAAGGAATGAGAAGGTGGAGGCCTTTTACAGCGAGCGGTTGGGAAGGCCTCTTTCAGCATGGGGCAGCTGACCTGACACGGGCCTTGTGATAATACCAGAGGGAAGTGGGGCCCTGGTCATACAGGGCCAGGTCATACAGCGCCTCTAGGAAGGCCCTGGTGTAAGGGGTTTGGCTTTAATTGCAGCAGGAAGCCCCTGGAGCATTTCTAGAGGGGTTGATGGTCAGATTTATGTTTTCAATGATCAGCTCTAGCTGCTGAGTGGAGAACCATCAGAGATAGGCAAGAATGGCAATAGGAAACCTTGAGGAGACTCTTGCAGGGCAACTGCTGCCAAGAGAAAGATTAGGGAAGCTGGTGATGGCAGGGTGATGGGAGGGAATAGCCACCAGGACAAAATGGGTCAGGAAGGCAGGACAGAACATGCTCCACGGTGAGAGTGGTCACTGTGTGAGCTGCTGCTGAGGCATCACAGGAAGTAAGGGCACAGCAGTGCACTCAGAGAGGGAGAGTGCTGAAAGGGGAACTCAGGTGGGGTATTCGCCCTGGCTCTGGGCCTGGGGACCGCAGAGGACAGTATTGTAGCGATTGATTTATCACTTTCTACTGGTAGCTGGGAATTGAAAGTTCCTTTAATATTTGTTCCCAATTTCATAGAACTGTCCGTATTTCTTCCAGAGCCTTCCCCTTCTCCATACATTTCCCTCCTATTCTTATGATTAGATTAGGAAACATCTCTAATGAGGAACAAATGTTTTTTAAAATCTTTCTTTACCTCCCTATAATTCCTGATTGTGAAAAAGAAGGGCTCTTGAATTTCATTTTGTTAATGGGGGTATGTGTGGGGGAAGCTGCCCTGAAGCCTGGTCGGGGCAGAGCTGGAGCAGGTGCTAGGGAATTATCAGATGAAGTTATTGAAGCTATGATATGCCATTGGGGTGCACTTCGTATTTGAAATCAATCTAGAAATTAAACCATGAACCTATCAATTTTTCTTTAGAAACAAAATAAAAACCATGGGTTTGTTTCCAAAATACCAACACACCTGTGAGCTTTTTTTTTTTTTTTTTTTTTTAATAATTATTTTTTATTGAAGGGTAGTTGACACACAGTATTACATTACATGAGTTTCAAGTGTACAACACAGTGGTAGAACATTTATATACATAATTCTAGGTTCCAGCTATCACCCTACCAGGCTGTTACAATATCTTGACTATATTCCTTATGCTATACATTACATCCCGGTTACTAATTTATTTTACCATTGGAAGTCTGTCCTTTTTTTTTTTTTTTTTTTTGTGAGGGCATCTCTCATATTTATTGATCAAATGGTTGTTAACGACAATAAAATTCTGTATAGGGGAGTCAATGCTCAATGCACAATCATTATTCCACCCCAAGCCTAATTTTTGTCAGTCTCCAATCTTCTGAGGCATAACAAACAAGTTTTTACATGTAGAACAAATTCTTACATAATGAATAAGTTACATAGTGAACAGTACAAGGGCAGTCATCACAGAAACTTTCGGTTTTGCTCATGCATTATGAACTATAAACAGTCAGTTCAAATATGAATACTCATTTGGTTTTTATACTTGATTTATATGTGGATACCACATTTCTCTCTTTATTATAATTATTTTTAATAAAATGCTGAAGTGGTAGGTAGATACAAGATAAAGGTAGAAAACATAGTTTAGTGTTGTAAGAGAGCACATGTAGATGATCAGGTGTGTGCCTGTAGACTATGTGTTAATCCAAGCTAGACCAGGGCAATAAAACATCCACGTATGCAGAAGATTTCTCTCAGAACGGGGGGGTGAGGTTCTAAGCCTCACCTCTGTTGATCCCCAATTTCTCACCTGATGGCCCCCCTGCGACTGTGCCTGTCTTAGGTTGTTCCTCCCTTGAGGAATCTTACCCGTCTCTGGCTAACCAGTCATCTTCCGGGGCCATACAGGGAAATGTGAAGTTGGTAAGTGAGAGGGAAGCCTTATTGTTTGAAAAAGTTAGCTTTTTACTTCTTTGCATATTTATGCCCTGTGGCTTCTATGCCCAGCATTTGTCTTGAGGTATCTTTACCACTTGGAAGAATTATGATACTCGGTAAATTTGATATGAGGCACGAATTCTATTTAAGGGTTGTAATTAGGAAGGAAGAAGAAAAGCTATAGAAGTAGCAGGCGGAAGAAAACATGGGAAGATTGATTATTTCTTTGATATATCTTCTTGTAGAGTAACTTCAGCATGTATAGGTTTTAAGCTACTACTTAAATTGCACACACACATTAACATAATAGGAGTATAGTTACATAACCAAAGCATATCTGTAATTACCAGCCATCTGCAGTGAAACCAAGAAAACCAGTTAGGCACCTTAGGCATTTGTGAAAACTTATCTATGATATGGTGGATATTGTCCAAATGAACTTGAACAGTCTGAGAGAAATCAGACAAATTAAAACAACCCATTCCTGGGGACTGTTCACATGCCATATGTTCTTTTAACAATAAATAGTTTGTAGTTGTAAGACTTTGGAGCGCTACAATTTGCACTTCTCCAAATTCTTGGTTGAGTTCCAACAGTATAGATCCAGTCCAATTTTGTTGTTTTACTGTATGCACAGGCCAGCTTAGATATCTCCTTCCTCATTCCCATGGCAGGTCCAGGAACTGGTGGGATGAGTGCATCTACAGCTGTAGCAGTGCGTGGATCTTTGTTGGGGTTTTTTGATGATCATCTTCTGGCATGAGTCTTCCAGAGGGTGCAGATGTTGGAAGTTCTTTTTCATATAGTATCTTAGTTCATTTTCGGGGTAGCCCAATTAGGCTTTGATCCTCTGTATAAACACAAACAGACCCTTTGCCTACACTTTTATATGCCCTTTATACCCTTGTGTAGAACTCGTTGGAGGTTACCACACAGGAACTGCCCTTTTTTTTTTTTTTTTTGCTATCACTAATCTACACTTACATGACGAATATTATGTTTACTAGGCTCTCCCCTATACCAGGTCTCCCCTATAAACCCCTTTACAGTCACTGTCCATCAGCATAGCAAAATGTTGTAGAATCACTACTTGCCTTCTCTGTGTTGTACAGCCCTCCCTTTTCTCCTACCCCCCCATGCATGTTAATCTTAATACCCCCCTACTTCTCCCCCCCTTATCCCTCCCTACCCACCCATCCTCCCCAGTCCCTTTCCCTTTGGTACCTGTTAGTCCATTCTTGAGTTCTGTGATTCTGCTGCTGTTTTGTTCCTTCAGTTTTTCCTTTGTTCTTATATTCCACAGATAAGTGAAATCATTTGGTATTTCTCTTTCTCCGCTTGGCTTGTTTCACTGAGCATAATACCCTCCAGCTCCATCCATGTTGCTGCAAATGATTGGATTTGCCCTTTTCTTATAGCTGAGTAGTATTCCATTGTGTATATGTACCACATCTTCTTTATCCATTCATCTATTGATGGACATTTAGGTTGCTTCCAATTCTTGGCTATTGTAAATAGTGCTGCAATAAACATAGGGGTGCATCTGTCTTTCTCAAACTTGATTGCTGCATTCTTAGGGTAAATTCCTAGGAGTGCAATTCCTGGGTCAAATGGTAAGTCTGTTTTGAGCATTTTGATGTACCTCCATACTGCTTTCCACAATGGTTGAACTAACTTACATTCCCACCAGCAGTGTAGGAGGGTTCCCCTTTCTCCACAGCCTCGCCAACATTTGTTGTTGTTTGTCTTTTGGATGGCAGCCATCCTTACTGGTGTGAGGTGATACCTCATTGTAGTTTTAATTTGCATTTCTCTGATAATTAGCGATGTGGAGCATCTTTTCATGTGTCTGTTGGCCATCTGTATTTCTTTTTTGGAGAACTGTCTGTTCAGTTCCTCTGCCCATTTTTTAATTGGGTTATTTGTTTTTTGTTTGTTGAGGCGTGAGAGCTCCTTATATATTCTGGACGTCAAGCCTTTATCGGATGTGTCATTTTCAAATATATTCTCCCATACTGTAGGGATCCTTCTTGTTCTATTGATGGTGTCTTTTGCTGTACAGAAGCTTTTCAGCTTAATATAGTCCCACTTACTCATTTTTGCTGTTGTTTTCCTTGCCCGGGGAGATATGTTCAAGAAGAGGTCACTCATGTTTATGTCTAAGAGGTTTTCGCCTATGTTTTCTTCCAGGAGTTTAATGGTTTCATGGCTTACATTCAGGTCTTTGATCCATTTTGAGTTTACTTTTGTATATGGGGTTAGACAATGGTCCAGTTTCATTCTCCTACATGTAGCTGTCCAGTTTTGCCAGCACCACCTGTTGAAGAGACTGTCATTTCGCCATTGTATGTCCATGGCTCCTTTATCAAATATTAATTGACCATATATGTCTGGGTTAATGTCTGGATTCTCTAGTCTGTTCCATTGGTCTGTGGCTCTGCTCTTGTGCCAGTACCAAATTGTCTTGATTACTATGGCTTTATAGTAGAGCTTGAAGTTGGGGAGTGAGTTCCCCCCTACTTTATTCTTCTTTCTCAGGATTGCTTTGGCTATTCGGGGTCTTTGGTGTTTCCATATGAATTTTTGAATTATTTGTTCCAGTTCATTGAAGAATGTTGCTGGTAGTTTCATAGGGATTGCATCAAATCTGTATATTGCTTTGGGCAGGATGGCCATTTTAACGATATTAATTCTTCCTAGCCACGAGCATGGGATGAGTTTCCATCTTTTATTGTCCCCTTTAATTTCTCTTAAGAGTGACTTGTAGTTTTCAGAGTATAAGTCTTTCACTTCTTTGGTTAGGTTTATTCCTAGGTATTTTATTTTTTTTGATGCAATTGTGAATGGAGTTGTTTTCCTGATTTCTCTCTCTGTTGGTTCATTGTTAGTATATAGGAAAGCCACAGATTTCTGTGTGTTGATTTTGTATCCTGCAACTTTGCTGTATTCCGATATCAGTTCTAGTAGTTTTGGGGTGGAGTCTTTAGGGTTTTTTATGTACAGTATCATGTCATCTGCAAATAGTGACAGTTTAACTTCTTCTTTACCAATCTGGATTCCTTGTATTTCTTTATTTTGTCTGATTGCCGTGGCTAGGACCTCCAGTACTATGTTAAATAACAGTGGAGAGAGTGGGCATCCCTGTCTAGTTCCCGATCTCAGAGGAAATGCTTTCAGCTTCTCGCTGTTCAATATAATGTTGGCTGTGGGTTTATCATAGATGGCCTTTATTATGTTGAGGTACTTGCCCTCTATTCCCATTTTGCTGAGAGTTTTTAACATGAATGGATGTTGAACTTTGTCAAATGCTTTTTCAGCATCTATGGAGATGATCATGTGGTTTTTGTCTTTCTTTTTGTTGATGTGGTGGATGATGTTGATGGACTTTCGAATGTTGTACCATCCTTGCATCCCTGGAATGAATCCCACTTGGTCATGGTGTATGATCCTTTTGATGTATTTTTGAATTCGGTTTGCTAATATTTTGTTGAGTATTTTTGCATCTACGTTCATCAGGGATATTGGTCTGTAGTTTTCTTTTTTGGTGGGGTCTTTGCCTAGTTTTGGTATTAGGGTGATGTTACCTTCATAGAATGAGTTTGGGAGTATCCCCTCCTCCTCTATTTTTTGGAAGACTTTAAGGAGAATGGGTATTATGTCTTCCCTGTATGTCTGATAAAATTCCGAGGTAAATCCATCTGGCCCGGGGGTTTTGTTCTTTGGTAGTTTTTTGATTACCTCTTCAATTTCATTGCTGGTAATTGGTCTGTTTAGATTTTCTGTTTCTTCCTGGGTCAATCTTGGAAGGTTATATTTTTCTAGGAAGTTGTCCATTTCTCCTAGGTTTCTCAGCTTGTTAGCATATAGGTTTTCATAGTATTCTCCAATAATTCTTTGCATTTCCGTGGGGTCCATCGTGATTTTTCTTTTCTCGTTTCTGATACTGTTGATTTGTGTTGACTCTCTTTTCTTCTTAATAAGTCTGGCTAGAGGCTTATCTATTTTGTTTATTTTCTCGAAGAACCAGCTCTTGGTTTCATTGATTTTTGCAATTGTTTTATTCTTCTCAATTTTATTTATTTCTTCTCTGATCTTTATTATGTCCCTCCTTCTGCTGACCTTAGGCCTCATCTGTTCTTCTTTTTCCAATTTCGATAATTGTGACATTAGACCATTCATTTGGGATTGCTCTTCCTTTTTTAAATATGCTTGGATTGCTATATACTTTCCTCTTAAGACTGCTTTTGCTGTGTCCCACAGAAGTTGGGGCTTAGTGTTGTTGTTGTCATTTGTTTCCATATATTGCTGGATCTCCATTTTGATTTGGTCATTGATCCATTGATTATTTAGGAGCGTGTTGTTAAGCCTCCATGTGTTTGTGAGTCTCTTTGCTTTCTTTGTACAGTTTATTTCTAGTTTTATGCCTTTGTGGTCTGAAAAGTTGGTTGGTAGGATTTCAATCTTTTGGAATTTTCTGAGGCTCTTTTTGTGGCCTAGTATGTGGTCTATTCTGGAGAATGTTCCATGTGCACTTGAGAAGAATGTATATCCCGCTGCTTTTGGATGTAGAGTTCTATAGATGTCTATTAGGTCCATCTGCTCTACTGTGTTGTTCAGTGCTTCCGTGTCCTTACTTATTTTCTGCCCAGTGGATCTATCCTTTGGGGTGAGTGGTGTGTTGAAGTCTCCTAGAATGAATGCATTGCAGTCTATATCCCCCTTTAGTTCTGTTAGTATTTGTTTCACATATGCTGGTGCTCCTGTGTTGGGTGCATATATATTTAGAGTGGTTATATCCTCTTGTTTGACTGAGCCCTTTATCATTATGTAGTGTCCTTCTTTATCTCTTGTTACTTTCTTTGTTTTGAAGTCTATTTTGTCTGATATTAGTACTGCAACCCCTGCTTTCTTCTCACTGTTGTTTGCTTGAAATATGTTTTTCCATCCCTTGACTTTTAGTCTGTACATGTCTTTGGGTTTGAGGTGAGTTTCTTGTAAGCAGCATATAGATGGGTCTTGCTTTTTTATCCATTCTGTTACTCTGTGTCTTTTGATTGGTGCATTCAACCCATTAACATTTAGGGTGACTATTGAAAGATATGTACTTATTGCCATTGCAGGCTTTAAATTCGTGGTTACCAAAGGTTCAAGGTTAGCCTCTTTAGTATCTTACTGCCTAACTTAGCTCGCTTATTGAGCTGTTATATACACTGTCTGGAGATTCTTTTCTTCTCTCCCTTCTTGTTCCTCCTCCTCGATTCTTCATATGTTGGGTGTTTTGTGCTGTGCTCTTTCTAGGAGTGCTCCCATCTAGAGCAGTCCCTGTAAGATGTTCTGTAGAGGTGGTTTGTGGAAAGCAAATTCCCTCAGCTTTTGTTTGTCTGGGAATTGTTTAATCCCACCGTCATGTTTGAATGATAGTCGTGCTGGATACAGTATCCTTGGTTCAAGGCCCTTCTGTTTCATTGTATTAAATATATCATGCCATTCTCTTCTGGCCTGTAGGGTTTCTGTTGAGAAATCTGACGTTAGCCTGATGGGTTTCCCTTTATAGGTGACCTTTTTCTCTCTAGCTGCCTTTAACACTCTTTCCTTGTCCTTGATCTTTGCCATTTTAATTATTATGTGTCTTGGTGTTGCCCTTCTTGGATCCTTTCTGTTGGGGGTTCTGTGTATTTCCGTGGTCTGTTTGATTACTTCCTCCCCCAGTGTGGGGAAGTTTTCAGCAATTATTTCTTCTAAGATACTTTCCATCTCTTTGCCTCTCTCTTCTTCTTCTGGGACCCCTATAATACGGATATTGCTCCTTTTAGATTGGTCACACAGTTCTCTTAATATTGTTTCATTCCTGGAGATCCTTTTGTCTCTCTCTATGTCAGCTTCCATGCGTTCCTGTTCTCTGATTTCAATTCCATCAATGGCCTCTTGCATTCTATCCATTCTGCTTATAAACCCTTCCAGAGTTTGTTTCATTTCTGCGATCTCCTTTCTGGCATCTGTGATCTCTTTCCGGACTTCATCCCATTTTTCTTGCGTATTTCTCTGCATCTCTGTCAGCATGTTTATGATTCTTATTTTGAATTCTTTGTCAGGAAGACTGGTTAGGTCTGTCTCCTTCTCTGGTGTTGTCTCTGTGATCTTTGTCTGCCTGTAGCTTTGCCTTTTCATGGTGATAGGAATAGTCTGCAGAACTGGGACGAGTGACGGCTGGAAGGACTTCCTTTCTTGTTGGTTTGCGGCCCTCCTCTCCTGGGAGAACAGCGGCCTCTAGTGGCTTGTGCTGCGCAGTTGCGCGCAGACAGGGTTTCTGCTTCCTGCCCGGCTGCTATGGAGTTAATCTCCGCTGTTGCTGTGGGCGTGGCCTGGCTCGGGCAGCTACTCCAAAATGGTGGAGTCGCGTTGGAGCAGGAGCTGCTGGGAGGCTATTTATCTCCGTAAGGGGCCTCCCTGCTCCCTGCAGCCCAGGGGTTAGGGTGCCCAGAGGTCCCGGATTCCCTACCTCTGGATTAAGTGGCCCGCCCTGCCCCTTTAAGACTTCCAAAAAGCACCCGCCAAAACAAAACAACGACCACAAAAAAAAACAAGAAAAAAAATTTTTTTAATTAAAAAAAAAAAAAAATTTTTATTTAAAAAAAAAAAAGGTGGTCGTTCGTTTTTCTTTATTCTCCGGTGCCAGCCTCAGGCCTCTGCTCACCGGTCTTTCTGCCCTGTTTCCCTAATATTGGGGTCCCTGTCCCTTTAAGACTTCCAAACAGCGCTCGCCAAAACAAAACAGCAAAAAAGCAAAAAAAAAAAAAAATGGTCGCGCGCTTTTCTTATGTCCTCTGTCGCCCAGCCTCCAGTGCCTGCTCACTGTTCTTGCTGCCCTGTTTTCCCTAGTATCGAGCGCCCTGCACTCTGGCCCGGATGGCTGGGGCTGGGTGTTCGGCAGTCCTGGGCTCCGTCTCCCTCCCGCTCCGCCTGCTCCTCTCCCGCCGGGAGCTGGGGGGAGGGGCGCTCGGCTCCCGCGGGGCAGGGGCTTGTATCTTACCCCCTTCGCGAGGCGCTGGGTTCTCTCAGGTGTGGATGTGGTCTGGATATTGTCCTGTGTCCTCTGGTCTTTATTCTAGGAAGGGTTGTCTTTGTTATATTTTCATAGATATATGTTGTTTTGGGAGGAGATTTCCGCTGCTCTACTCACGCCGCCATCTTCCGCCCCCCCTGTGAGCTTTTTTCAAATTCCAAATTCTTGCTAAGTAGAGATCAGAGCCAATTGGTGAAGGGTGTGGAGAACTATCAAAATGACTAATATGTGCTTGCCAATCTAAAGGCATTATCTCCTTTTATCCCATTAATACTTCTGTGTGGTAGATTATTTTAATTCTTATTTTACAGATGAAGAGATTGAGGCCTGGAGAGTGATTGTCCATTGGTCACACTAGTAAGAAATATGCTAGATAGTAAAGCCACTTCTGATGTCAAGGCCCATGCTTATTCATACTTTTTCCTTCCTTCCTTTTTTTCCCCCTAATTTAGCTTTTGGTTTTGGTAAAGCTGTATGTGCATAGAGTACAAATATAGAAATCATTCTACAAGGCTGTTTATAGCAGTTCATTTTCTCACTCTTTAGAAGCACCACTTGCAATGCCCACTTGATTCTCTTGACACTCACTTTCAAATTTGTAAGTAACATAGTTCTTGTGTGTTTTTTTTAAAGTTTTGAAATTAAGTGTTTGCTTTACTTGTAGAATACAAGGACTTTGTTCTCTTTTATACACGTGTTCCCCAGAACACAATTCATCTTCTCCATTCTTTCAATATAATTAAATTGTATTTCTGGTTAGCTCATTATTTAAAGTTTATAATGACAATGCATGCTGAATCAAGCCACACACAGTTATTACCTTTTCTTTCTGTTACAGCTTTTTGTTTTCCCTAAGGTTGATAATTGCATTCTTGTTCCATTTGCTTAGTCTTCTATATACTTGTCACTAATTCAGTGCCAACTCTTTCAATATATTCAATTACATCTTCTCAAAGGAATCTCTTCTTCATCATCTGATATCCCCCAAATTAGACTGGTTGCTATGTACACTAGTGACTTATGTGTCATCTTGAGTTCTGCCTTTACCCATTATCCTGGGTAATTCCTTCACCTCTCTCTCTGCAGTTCTGATAAGGTCTTTATCCTACCTTCTCATTTAATTGATAGCTGAGTATAAAATTCTAGGTTTCAAACATTTTTACTTCAGAAATTTAGAGGCTTTGCTCCATTATCTTCTGGCTTGTTTTTGAAACTGTGTGTGTGTGTGTGTGTGTGTGTGTGTGTGTGTGTGTGTGTTTTCTCTTTTCAAGTTTGTAGTGTCTATTCTCTGTTCCTATTGCTCTGAAATATCAGTGATGTGCTTTGTTGTGGATCTGTTCTGTTTCTTCCTCTGGGACTTGGTGGGTCTCTTTTTATGAAGAAACAATGGCTTTCAGTTCTAGGTGTTCTCTTGAATTATTTTGCTGATGATTTCTCTGTTTTCTCTTCTTGGAATTCCTTGACTAATTTTCTAATTTTTTTCTATTTTCTATTTCTTTTCCTTCTTGCTTTTCTTTCTGGGAATTTTTCTCAACCAAATCTTCTATTTTAAGCTATAGTATTTTAATTTCCAAGAATTACTTGAATGTTCTTTCATAGATTAAAAAAATGGGATGCAATATTTTCCACTATTTTTCTAAGGATATCTTTCTAATGATGGTTTTGGGTGAAAGTATTCTCTTTCTACTTGCTTTTATTTGTTTGTTTTGGTTTCTGGCTTTCATATAAACATATTTGATTGACTCTAAGACCCTTCATGCTAATGCTTTATTGACCTTACAGGAAGGGGTCTATGAAATTATTTAAAACAGCTGTAACCTGACTGCCTTGGGCTGACAGTGATTATATAACCCATCAATTTGTAAAATCATCCTGGATTTCAGAGATGATCATTCAGAGATGTGAAAGATTTGCATCTTAGAAGCAATGAAACAGGGGACTTTGCTACTCTGCTCACAGTTTAAGAGTGGTGTACCAAAAATCTGTTTGAAGCTCTCTGTCTGCAGTGGTGATGGTGGTGGTGGTGGATGGAACCTTTACCTATCACCTACAGTGATCTTTACTGTAAGGTGGTTTGAATGTCTGTTCATTAGGAAATCCTCTGGTGATTATTTTCTCTGGGGCTGTTAGACTCTCAAGAATTTTGAATCTTCTTTCTGCAGGATATAAGCCCAGCTACCAGCCTTCTGAGAGTCAAGAGAGGAAGGAAGGCTGGGGACCCAGACATTCAGTGTGTCTACTCTTAGTGTGTCCTAGGCTTAGTCCTTCTCTTCCACACAGTGCTCCTGGCCCCACTTCTGCATGGTGTTCCTTAGCCTGCACATGTTCAATTATACCTCTCCAATGGGCAAAAACCTTCAGGCCACTTCCCTTTGTGGAGTTGGGAAGGAGAGTTGGTGGGGTCTAAGTGCTCTTCAAACAAACTTTCAACCTAACCTCTGTGTTCAGCCCTCTTTCTCCACTTCAAAGGGAGCCCGGTCTGCCGACTCCTGAGCCCTTTGAAGGACTGCATTGTGAGTCAGGCTGCGTCTTGGCTCTCCCTACTCCTGGTTCAGGTTTGCTAAATCAATTACTTCTCTTCCTTCACTTTCCAGCTTCCAATCCCCTCCTTCCCCAATTCTTTCTGTCTTTTTGGCTCTGTGACTTAAAAATCATTTCACTGTCACTTTAGTTTGGTTTTGGGAGAAAATGGAGGTAAATATTAACATTCAATCTGCTATCTTAAACTGAAATTCTTCATTTATTTATTTTTTATTGAAGTATAATTGATATATAATCTTATATTAGTTTCAAGTATACAACACAGTGGTTCAACAGTTACCCACATTATTAAATCCTTGCCCCCACTAATGCAATTACTATCTGTCAGCATAGAAAGATGTTACAGAATCATTGGCTATATTCTCCATGCTGTACTACTGTCCTTGTGACCAACTTATGACTGAGAATTTTTGTGCCCCTTTATCCCCCTCACCCTCCCCACCCACCCACCCCAACCCCTGCCCCATGGTAACCACCAGTCACTTCTCAGTGTCTATCCTCATTTATTTCTTATCTCTAAGGAAGATATGCAAGCTCAATTCAGAACACTTGGAAAACAACAAAAAGTACAAAGGCAAAACTTAACCCATAATCACATCACCAGAAATTACTACGGTTAACATCTGTGCACAAAGTCTAAATACTTCTTTGTGACAAATTCTTAATTTTGGATATGAGTAAACTATCATGCACATTTTAAAGATTTTGACATATGTTGCCAAGCTGACCCATAGACGAGCTATTCCCATGTACAATTCAACCAACGATGTAGAAAACCCTTTTTTTTATATTGTCATCAAAATGGTTAGCATTCTTAAGCTTTTGCCGACCTTCTAGGCAAAAAAAATGTCTTTTCATTTGCCTTTCTTAAATCCTAGTGACTTTATGCCCTGTAACACATATAGTCCTATAAAATTTCATATGAATTATCAATTTGTATATCTTATTTTATGAATTACTGTTTTCATTTCCTTTGCCTATTACCTATTAGTGTTTTTACCTTACTGATTCATAGGAACTCTATATGTTAAGGCTGTTGACTAGATACTTAAAAATAATTTTCCATTTACCACTACATTTTTTAAAGGTCTTTTTGATTTTGTGTTGTCAAGCAATTGATCCTCCATTTTTTTATTAAGGTATTATTGATATACACTCTTATGAAGGTTTCACATGAAAAAACAATGTGGTTACTACATTCACCCATATTATCAAGTCCCCACCCCAATGCAGTCATTGTCCATCAGTGTAGTAAGATGCCACAGATTCACTATTTGCCTTCTCTGTGATGCACTGTCTTCCCTGTGACCCCCCACACCATGGGTGCTAAACATAATACCCCTCAATCCGCTTCACCCTCCCTCCCCACCCACCCTCCCACACCCCTTCCCTTTAGTAACCACTAGTCCCTTCTTGGAGTCTGTGAGTCTGCAGCTATTTTGTTCCTCCAGTTTTGCTTCATTGTTGTACTCCACAAATGAGCGAAATCATTTGGCATTTGCCTTTCTCCACCTGGTTTATTTCACTGAGCATATGTCCTCCAGCTCCATCCATGTTGTTGCAAATGGTAGGATTTGTTTCTTTCTTATGGCTGAATAGTATTCCATTGTGTATATGTACCACATCTTTTTATCCACTCATCTATTGATGGACACTTAGGTTGCTTCCATATCTTGGCTATTGTAAAAAGTGCTGCTATAAACATAGGGGTACATATGTCTTTTTGAATCTGAGAAGTTGTATTCTTTGGGTAAATTCCAAGGAGTGGGATTCCTGGGTCAAACGGTATTTCTATTTTTAGTTTTTTGAGGAACCTCCATACTGCTTTCCACAATGGTTGAACTAGCTTACATTCCCACCAGCACTGTAGGAGGGTTCCCCTTTCTCTGCATCCTCACCAGCATTTGTTGTTCTTAGTCTTTTCAATGCTGGCCAACCTTACAGATGTGAGGTGATATCTCATTGTAGTTTTAATTTTTGCATTTCCCTGATGATTAGTGATGTGGAGCATCTTTTCATGTGTCTGTTGGCCATCTGAATTTCTTCTTTGGAGAATTCTCTTCATATCTTCAGCCCATTTTTTAGTAGGGTTATTTGCTTTTTGGGTGTTGAGGCATGAGTTCTTTATATATTTTGGATGTTAACCTCTTGTCGGCTATGTCATTTACAAATATATTCTCCCATACTGTGGGATGCCTTTTTGCTGTGTTGATGGTGTTCTTTGCCATACAGAAGGTGTTTAGTTTGATGTAGTCGCATGTGTTCATTTTTGCTTTTGTTTCCCTTGCTCAAGGAGATGCGTTCACTTCTTTAATTTCTCTCATGAGTGTCTTATAGTTTTCAAAGTATAGGTCTTTCAGTTTTTTGGTTAGGTTTATTCCTAGGTATTATATTCTTTTTTGATGCAATTGTGAATGGAATTGTTTTTCTGATTTCTCTTTCTGCTAGTTCATCGTTAGTGTATAGGAATGCAACAGATTTCTGTGTATTAACTTTGTATCCTGCAACTTTGCTGAATTCAGGTATTAGATCTAGTAGTTTTGGAGTGGAGTCTTTAGAGTTTTTTTATGTACAATATCATGTCATCTGCAAACAGTGACAGTTTAACTTCTTCCTTACCAATCTGGATGCCCTGTATTTCTTAGTGTTGTCTGATTGCTGTGGCGAGGACCTCCAGAACTATGTTGAATAAAGATAGAGAGTGGGCATCCTTGTCTTGTTCCTGATCCTCCCTTTTATACAAACGTCATTGTTATTCTGTTCTTATCCCAAAACTATGCTTCCTTACGTGGTCTTCTAGTTCTTACATGGTTTCGTAAAACATGAAGTAAGGCTCTTAGTTTTCCTTATATTACTTAACAATTATCTCAGCAATATTTATTTAAAATATATTTACACCTTGATTTGATATCTCCCTGCATCAGTTTTGGCGTGAAGACCATGCAACTTCAGTTCTCCATGCTTCCCCTTAAGAATAGGTGAGTTTGTCTTTCTTTATGAGTCCCTTTCCTCATCTGTCAGTGATGTCTGGGAACTGCATTATTTTTGATGTTGCTTTTTTGCAGCCAGCTGTTCCCTTACTCATTCATTTCACAAGCTTATATGGGTCCTCTACAGTGCTGGCAATTGTGCTAAGCACTGGGAATACAAAACAAAGTAAGACAAGCCCTCTGTGGCAGTCACTGTAGTAATTCAAAGACTGATTTCTCTGGGAGGACGAGTCTTTTCTATGCAGGAAAATGCAGGATTACAGAGAGTCTGGAGGAAATTGAGCAAATGGTAATGGTGGCTGTTTCTGGGGGTGTGATCTCAGTTGAATACTGATTTCTTCTTTATTCTTTTCTGTATTGCTTATATTTTCTACAAGCATACACATTATTTCCTAAAGTCATCCTTATTTTTTGTTAAATGGACATCAATTTCACAGAGTTGGCTTCATTGTAATCTTTGGTTCATAACACTCTCTTGGGTCCTGCATTACCTTTATAAAAGGAAAACAAAGAGAAGAAATCTCCAGAGATTAGGGCAGACCCCAGGGAGGGAGGCTTTCTAGAGAACTTCACAGGAGAGTGTTCCTGGGGTAGACACACCGGGGGTGATATGAGGGTCCGAGGTATACAGCCTGGAGCAATGTGGCCTCTGGGGAATCATGAGTAATTTAGCTTGTCAGGAGCCAAGTCTGTAAATGGGAGTGGCCGTGTGTTGTCTGGTGTACATGGAGAACGTCAGAAATTAATAATTTTAAGGTTGTGAGAATTTGCATGTCTAAGGAGCTCATATATCCAATTAAACTAGCCCTTGGGGCATTTTCTCACAAGTAGAGGATTAGATATTCTTCCTATTAAAAAGTGTAACTTTTTAATACATCTCTAGCATTATATTAACACCAGAGAAATAGAGACTCTCTAAGCTAGAGAATTCCCAGATGAAATAAACAGTGTAAATAAATGCACATTTACACAAATTATTTAAAAAATGAGAAGTTTAACAAAGATCACCTTTTCTGTCCAGCATTATCAATTTCTCCGTCTCTACTACACTGTTCCCCAGGACGTGCAGAAATGCCCTTGACTCACCTTTGACCTCCGTGCCTGTCTACTGACCAATTCATTTCTTTGTCTTCCTCCCCAGAAGAATGACGCCGTGTTGTCTGCCCCCTTTTCCACCTGTCCTTCTCTCCTGAGTAGTCGCAGTCAGGCTCTCAGCCGTTGTTTCCAAGGTCAACGGAGACCTCCGTCCTCCACTGGTCCATCGCCCTCCTCCTTGTCCTGTGTCTTCCAGCAGCTTTGGCAAGGTTGATGTTTCTGCCTTTTGGACACATTTCTCTGAGCGTTCATTCCCTTCCATGCTGCTGGTTTTCCTGCCACCTCACCAGCTGCTTCTTCCCAGTATCGTCCACCTATGACTAACCCCTAGATGTGGGGATACTCTAAAACCCAGCTCTGGAACCCCCATTTTTCTCCGTAATGATCCCATCTGTATCCTTAGCTTTCAATGCCATCTCTATACTGAAGATCCCCAGAACCTTCATTTCCCCCTGGATCTTTAGACTCCTAAACCCACCTGCCCTCGTGACGTCTCCACTTAGATGCTTACTGAGCACGTCAGGCTTACTCGGCCGAGGCAGATCTCTTGCTTTTCTACTTCATGGCTGCTTCTCCAAGTCTTCCCCGTCTTAGTGAACGGCACCACCGTCGCGCCCCCTCTCTGGGAGCTCACACACTGGAATCATTCTTGATGCAGCAATTGACACTTATCCACCCAGTCTTGCCAGGTTTATTTTGAAAGTGTATCCCAAATCTGACCACCTCTCCCCATTGGCACCACTTAAATTCTAGCCAGAGTCACTGTGTTTCCTCAGCTGGGTTACTCAGCAGTCTCCTAACTGGCCCCCCTACTCGCTTCTCACCCCTTTCCAATAATTTCTCCCCAACGTGGTTGGAGTGGTCCTTTTGAAATGCTAACCTCAGGCAGAGCAGCACACCCTCTCATGGCTTTGGGTCCCAGTGAGAACGGACCCAGACACCTGCTGAGGTTCTGTGCCTCGTGCTCAGGCTCCACCTCCCTCACTGTCCACATTTTGTACATTCTTCCCCTTCATTTTCTGCCTTTCAAACATACAAGATTGTACTTGCCCTTGAACCTTGGAGTGTGCTGTTCCCTCTGCCTAAAGTGTTTTCCCCAAGATCCTTGAGTGGCTGGCTCCTCATCATTCAGATCTTCACTTAATTACCACCTCTTCAAAGAAGGCTTCCTATTGCACAGTGTTTTAAAAATTTCCAAATAGAACTTATTCCTATCTGATATTCCCTTTTCCCTCAATCTTTGCTTTCCCAACTAGAATGAAAACTCAGAGAGAGCAACAGTGTTATGAGACTTGTTCACAGCTGTATCTTGGACACCTACAACAGGACCTGACACTCAATAGATGCTTGTTGAATGGGAATATGGCTATCTTGTTACACCTTCATAATAGCTCTGTGACAGAGGTATTCTTGTCCTTAGTTTTTAGGTGGGGAAATGACATCAAAGAGGCTAATTAGTTTGTCTGAGGTCAAACAGCTATAATATAAGGGTTGGGATCTGATTCCAGAGACTTTGATTTTAATCCTTATGATACTGCCTTCAGTGTCTGGAATTGAGACCTTATTTTATAAAAATGGGGACAGATTCCTGAAATATGTGTAAGCAGATGAGTTAACTTTATACTTGAGGAAGCAAACATATGCCAGAAACTGTTTAATAAAGTGTTAAAAACAGTTTCCACCAGCAGGGCTGATAGAGTTTAAACAAAATTATTTCTTTTCTTTTTTTTTTTGTAAACCTATAATTAATACATAGTGTTATTTCTATTAGAACCTGCAGCTTGAACACAGATCTTGTTATTGAGTTCACAGAACCTTAGGAAGACTGATAGCTTTGTTGCATTTAGCCTTGGCTTGTCACAGGAAAGTCCCGACCTCTCTGGCTGTTTCCCATAACGTTTGCTGCATGATATGTACATGAATGATTTTGTGCACGCAGAACCCTTTAAGTGTTTCAGAGTAAGATGGTTCTTTAGGGAGCCCATCTTGAGTGTGTACTAAGACCTTTGAACTTTGTGGTCCACAGAGAGTCACCTAGGGTCTGAAGTGGGTGCTGCTAGCTCATGGAGGAGAAGTTGTCAGGACCACACCTCCCCAAGTCCTACCTGTATGCCTCTAGGACACCTGACTCACCAGGACATTCTACAAGTGTCCTTTTGATCCCTGGCACTGCTTAGAAAATGGTGGGTGGGGTGGAGGCAGGGAGGGAGGGACATTTTGGTGGAGAAGTCCAAAGGCAAAAACCCATTTGTTTCTGTACTTTGCTTATACAGAAGGTCAATACTCCTCTGAGTATCAGGACCAATCAGAAGAAGACATTTTTGAGACAATTGGGGAAAATCTAACATGGACCATGTATTAGATGCTATTAGTTTTGTTGGGTGTGACAATGGTATAATGGCTGTATTTTAAACATCCTATCTGTTGGAGATACATACTGAAAAATGTACCAGTGAAATATCCAGAAGAAAGTTTCTGTGTTTGTTTGGGAAGAGGGTGTAGATAAAATAAATGAGATAGAAAGCTGATGGCTCTTTAAATTGGATACAGGGGGATTCTTCATATTAGTCTCTCTAGTTTTATAGAAGCTTGAAATTTCCTCAATAAAGAATAAAGTGGTTTTTAAAAAAACCATCATTATTATCCGTGAATTTTGTCAGATTTATAAACTACCTCTTTTAGTTGAGCTAAGCAACTTAGTGCTGCAGGGAGTCCTTAAGGGGTTTATATAGAGGGAATGTCAACCAAGATCCTAAAGGATATGTCCTCTTCTGCTCAGTGCTCACAATTAAGGGCTAAAAAAGAATCTGTTTCAATGATAATAAGTGTTCCATGCAATGGTTAATTTTATGTGTCAACTTGGCTAGACTATGGTATCTAGTTGTTGGGTCCAAAACTAGTCTAGATGTCACTGGGAGAGTATTTTTTGGATGAGATTAACATTTAAATCAGTAGACTTTGAGTAAAGCAGATTGCCTACCATAACATGGGTGGGCCTCATCCAATCAGCTGATGACCTTTAGAGAAATGACTGTACTTTCCTAAGGAAAAGAGAGTTCTGTCTCCATATGCCCTTAGACTTGAGCTGCAACATCAGCTCTTCCCCAGGTCTCCAGCCTGCCAGCCTGCTCTGCAGATGTTGGACTTGCCAATCTCCACAATCATGTGAGCCAATTCCTTAAAATAATTCTTTCTCTATAGATACATCCTCTTGTTTCTGTTTCTCTGGAGGACCCTGACTTACACATAGACAATATGAGGTATGCTGACTGAGTTGTCTTGTCAAGTAAAGTTTCAATTCTTTGGTGCAAAACTTCGTAAAGCATAGTCTCCTTTTTGCTCATAATAAATAGATCCCACTGACACTAACTGACACATTTTTACATGATTCATGACACTGCCACGCTTTAGGGCCATCATGGGAGTCCATACTGTGGATGAAACCTCTAGGAGCCTGGGGAGGCAGAAGCTCAGGAAGGGTTGGAGTTGAGTAATCAGCATGTAGCTGGTGCTCAATGAACGTGTTACGGCAGCCTCACTGGAAGGATGCCTCACTAGGGAGGACACTTTAGAATTTAGGATTGTTTTTTCTTCTTCAGTTGAGAAGTTGGCAACTCTTTCAAGATATAGGCAGGATGGAAAATCAGAATGTAACCATTCTAGGAAGAATTGCTTACAGGGCCTCTCCTGCAAGGACAGGGTAGGTAGGCCAAATTATGCCTCTGAGTGGCTTAAAGCTGCTTCACCTCTAGCGTGGGATCTTTAGGCAGGAAAACTAAAAGGGATTTCAGGTGTGTGAGCAGGACCTGGCTCCTCCTCAGCCTTGGGACCTGCAGGATACCTGGGAGGTATCATAGGGTTTCTTAAACTAACATAGGGTTTCTCAGCCTCAGCCCTACTGACATCCTCCTTTGCTATGGGGCCAACCTGTGTATTACAGGATGTTGAGCAGCATCCTGGTCTCTGCCCCCTTCCCAGCTGTGACAGTCAAAATGTCTTCAGATGTTGCCAGATGTCCTTTGGGGAGAAAAATTACCCCTGACTGAGGACCACTCCCTGTGTTAAAGGGAGAGGCCCCTTATGAGACCTGCTGCCTTTTGAGCTCAGCATGACGCAGGGCTCCTGCTTCCCCAAAGAACCCAAGAACTCTTCCTAAGGGTTCAGTCTCAGGCCCCTAGGTAGGGAAGCAGAGGCCCCAAACCTCACATTAGCATTCTGACTAGATTCGCAGAATCAAGGTCTGCCTGGATTGGCCATGTGTCCCCCAGTCAGCTTAGAACTGCTGCCAGAGAGGCTAGAGGGCCGCTGGGACACCAAGATGTCCTGTGCTCCTCGGCAGAGCTTAGAAGCCCCGATGCCACAGCATCACAGTCCAAACGTCTGGATTCCTTGACCGCCTGGGGTGGCTGAGAGGCCTTCTGCTCAGGCAAACCCCAGGGAGCCCCATGGAGTCCCCACTGCTGTGGGCCCTTGGTCTGCGTCTCTCATCCGTGGAGCTGCCCGTTCTCTGAGCCTTAGACCTCACCCGCCAAACTGAGCTGCAGTCTGTGCGCTGGGAGACGGCTGAGCTGCGCTGGGCTCTTACAGCCCCACTCACGGCGCCTTTTGCCTCGGAGGGCTGCAGATTTCATAGTGCGAGGGTGCCGGAGGGAAGGACTGAGACTGTCACGTGGTCTTCCGCCCCCTGGCACCCGCCCCCCCCCCGCCCCCGCCTTCTCCCTTCCCTCATGCTTGCTCGCCTGATGTCATTTTCTATGCAGATATTGTTCCCTGTTTATTATGATGGGGCCAGTGGTTGCCCACAGGTTAACTGGCTTTGGGGCTGCTGGAAAGGCTTAATTAAGCCTTATAGATGGGGTATGTACACTCAAGGACTGGGATCACATTACCCCATGCAGCCAGGAAACAAAATCAGAGGAGCTTCCCACCTGGCGGGTGTCAGGTGATATGGTGGTTTTAGAGCAGTTCCACAAATTCTTTAGCACCTCTCCATCAAAAGGTGGACTTTAATTCCCCTCCTTTTGAATATGGGCCAGTCTGGTGACTCACTTTGAGCAAACAGTGGCAGAAGTGACGCTGCATGCCTTCTGAATGCTAATACTAGGTCATGAAAGGCAGTGCGGCCTCTGCCTGGCTCTCTCTCAGTGCCTCTGTCTCTGTCTCTGGGCCCCTGGAGATGCTTGCTCCTGCTTCCAGACCTTGGAAAGGCCCCAGCCGACAGCCAGCACCTACACCTGACACGTGAGTGAGTCAGCTTTCAGGTGTTTTCAGCTACCCGGCCACCAGCCATCGGCTTCTCTAGCTGATTCTTGGTGGAGTGGAGATGAGCTCTTCCCCTGCTGAGACCTTCCCAGGTGCCAGATTTGGGAGCAACACAAATGCCCTCATTGTTTTAAGCCACGTGCTTGGGGTTATTTGTTATGCAGCAATAGAAAACTGGAAGAGAGACAAACATTGATAAGATTTAAAGCTACCACTTATGAGCACTTATTGTGTGTTCAGGCCCCATGCTAAACATTTTATATGATCACCTCATTTTTCCCTCACAGCATCTCTGTAAGGTATGGTAAGTTTGTTATTAACCCCATTTTAGAAATGAGGAAAATAAGGCCCAGAGACATTCAGTAACTTGCTCTGGGTCATGATGTTGGTGAGACGTAGAGTCAGGATTCAAACTGGAACCTGCGCTCTACACGTTACAGAACAACTTACTGGCAGCATTGGCGGCAGGGTTCGTGCCATAGCATCCTGGGGTGCAGGAGGGGACCCGGGTGTAACTACTTCCAACTGCCTGGAGGCATCTGCTGCCTTTAAGCCACAGCAGCTCAGCCTCGCTTGCTGGTCCCTGCCCTGCCCGGACACCCTGACTGCTCTCTGCCCAGCCCCCTCATCCCTCTGTCTGCACAGAGTGCCTCTCAGAGCATGGCCTTGACCACCTGCACAAGCCACCTGGGCAGACTCACTACAGGGACATCTCTGGAGGTGAAACCCAGGAACCTGTATTTTAATCAAGCTCCCCACGTCCTTCTTATGCAGAAGAAATCTCAAGACCCATGGCTCCACAGACACATGCAAAATACATACATACAATGAAATATGATTCAGCCTGAAAACAGGAAGGAAATTCTGACACAGGCTACCCATGATTGAACCTTTAGGATATTAGGCTCAGTGAAATAAGCCAAATGCAAGAAGACAAATACTGTAGTATCCCACTGAAGTGAGGTCCCTAGAGTAGTCAGACTCATAGAGATGGAAGGGAGAAGGGAGAGGAAGAGGTTCAAGAGTGAGCTGCCAGACTTCCTCCTATGGGCAGTGGGTAGTGTTTGTGACCAGGGTCCCAGCTCCGGCACTGGGTCCTGTGCTGGGTTTGCGCTAAGGCCATGCCACCCACAGGCTGCTCCCTTGCATGACTGAGGGCAGTGGGAGTGTGAAGGCATGTTTCTCTTGACACAGGCATTTCCCCTCATAAAATCTTTGCATATTTAATTCCATCTTGGCCACTGCTTTTTGTAGGAATAGGACTAACACAAATTGGCATTCCATTTTGCGAAACTGGAAAGAAGGGTCCAGCCAGTGTCTGTAGTGATGAAGACCTCCAACAACTCTCTGAGAGCCCTGAAGGATGCGTGGGGAGCCACAGGCCTCCTGCTGCCCTCTGCAAGGTGGCCCTTATGTTGGATGAGGGGACCCTTCTGGCTGGTATGATGCTTGGGGAACAGTTAGGTGGGGCCCTGAGGCTGTGAAGAGGCTGAAGGTCACCTTTTCCATCCCAAGGCTGCTAAAGGCCAGACTCTCTGTCCTTCCCTTCATCACCTCCGCTGTCCCTGCCGTGCATCGCAGGGGATGGGCACTGAACCAGGGGTCCCAACGGTGGGTACCAGCCTGGAGGAGTGAGAATACTTCACCTTGCAGAGTCATCAGCGACACACTCATGCGTCCCACCTCACAAGGCTGCTGTGATGAGGCACAGGGACCCCCGGGCAGTGGAGAAATGCTACAGAAAAGGAAGGCATGGCTGAGTCACCGATTGCTCTTTACTCCCTGTCCCTTCCTTCCCTCCCTTCTTTCTCCTTTCTTCTTCATGATCTCCCTTCCTCAGCTCTGCTTTCTTTCTTGTGAGTTTTCCATTTTGCGTATCTCAAAGTAAGACAAGACAGGAAACCTGCCCTGAGTTTCCCTAATGAAACTGCATGAACAGGTTGGTGGTCAAATGTTGATGCGGTACCTGGTTGCCACCCACTGACCCCTGTGCCCCTCTCTGGGGTCTGTGCTGAACACTTCTGTGCTGCAGAGGTTAGAGGAGAGCTGGTTCCCTCTGGCTTCTGTAGATCTGGGGATTCCTACCTGGGAAGGATACATTTATCAGCATCTAGCTACAGGGAAAACACACACACACACACACACACACACACACACACACACAACACACACATGAATTGCAAGATACAGTAAGATGGTTTTGTGTCAGCCTTGAGTGAACACAAATGGTTTCTGCATTTAAAAAGAAAAATGCCTGGGAGAATTGGGTCAATTGTTCACCATAGACAAGGGAAAAAAGTCCTTTATACTAATTTGAGGTTGTTAAAATGCAATCTAGGTGCTAAGTTTTGAATTCATTGCCAAAGAAATAGAGGTCCTATACCCTGGGTACTACTTTCTCATCTCCTAACTTTGTTTTAGTAATCGAAAAGCGTGATTGCCTAGGCTGCAGAGTTCCTAGGATCTATAACGTGCCCTTCACACCTGTACATCTAATACAGCAGCTTTCAGCTGGAGAACATGTGCAAAGCAGGAAGGATAGGCTGAGAGAGTGTTTTATATCCTTTGGCACAAGCCAAAGAGATTGGGGTGTGAGGAGATACTCCATAGAAAAGAAAGCTACATTTTGGAGTAAGAAAACATAAGAGAACAGGGAATTTAAGGTCGCGTTCTTCTCATTTTGAAGATTCCTGATGTCCCCTTTCACCTGTTGGATACTTTCCCATCAGTCAAAGGATTTCTCCTCCTCTCTCACTCCCTTATTTTTTCCAGCATCAGAAACCTTTGCTTCCTCTCAGGGTAATATTTTAGTAAGTCTACTGCCTTTAAAACAAGTCCTCATTCTTAAGCTTGCTGTTAGTCATTTACTTGGAACTAAGCTTCAGGAGCAGGTGGAGGGAAATAGCAGCTCTGCACTGCTTTTCTTCCCCTGACCACCCAGTCGCGTCCCCAGCTGATGCAGCACACTGCGTGTCTTCTCAAAGGATATTTTCCTTGTGAGAGAAACACGATTAGAAGCAAAATACTGCAGGAGCAGTGCTTCCCATGGCCATGGACGTGGTTGCAGCACTGGCCCCTCTGGAGGGCTGGCCAGGCTAGCGTGTCAGAGTGCCCCGGTTCACTCATGAGCACAGGGTGCGCTCATCAAGGAGGCGCACCCGCTGGGCCCTGGCCAGCCACTTCAGGCAGAGAGAGCCCAGCAGCTCCTTGGGACACTGGCGCCTCTCCTGGAGTGTGTCTTCTCATGCAAGCCCACCACATCCCAGTTGCTTAGCTTCTCTGGGCCTCTGTTTCCACATCTATAAAATGGGGACAATAATAGGTACCATAGAACTGTAGCAAGAGTTTAATGGGCATAAATCTGCCTCACACTTAGCAGTGTTGCTCACTATTATTATCATCATTATTTCTGAAGGATGAGGAGCGGCTGTCTGGGCTGAGGAGCCGTGGTGGAGGCAGGCAGGCCAGCCGGCCAAGTCAGAGAGCCAGAGTCACTTGCCCAAGCCCTTCGACGGTAAATAACTTACAAACGTAGTCTTAATGATTTGGTGTTTTGAGTGCCATCTCTGTGTCTGCCATGGCAGAAGACACTTCATAAACAGTCTCTCTACTCCTGACAGCAACCCTGCATTGACCTAATTAACCCCATCTTCTGGGAAGAGAAACTGAGGCTCACACAGCTTAGAGCCTTGCCCGAGGTCACCCTCCAGGCAGTGGAGGAGTAGGAAGCAGCCTGGAATGACTTCTTCCCCCTACATCACACTAGCCCCTCTGCTAATTCCTAAGCCAGTGTTAGCCAGCCCCCACCTCCCAGAGGTCTAGGGCGCCTTGGAATACAGTCTTGCACAGGCAAAAAGAACTAAGGTTAAGCAATGCATTTGCTTGGAAAGAACCTTACATTTGGTACGCACAGTACAGGAATGAATGAATCCACCACCAAGTGCAGTGTGCTCTCTGGGACCTAAGGCAGTCCTTGCTAAGTAGCTCAGAGCCACAGCAGGTGTTAGGCTGTGGTGATTGGGTGGTGGGCAGGTTAGGGTAGAGAGGATGCAATTTTTGAGGAAATAAAATTAACATCCCAGTTGTGCTGGAAAAAAACAGATTTGCCAAGGGATCTGAGAGACCCCAAGTCTCCACAAGTTCAGTGTGTCTTCTCTCTGGTGGCCACACTGTCTGTGGCCAGACCTCAGTGCAGGTCAGTGGCTCCCAGGGCCACCTGTGGTGTGCTCTCTCCCAGTCTTCTCCCTCCTTTCTCCAGGCCATGCCTCCTGTTCCCTATGCTTGGTGAGAGAACTTCTGTGTGTGACTGTACCCACATGCGAACGTGTGTGTGACAAGGAGGCCTCTGGTAGCCCTCCCCAAAGGGCTGGACACAGAAGGCATGAGGGGTAAAAACCTTGCAAATACCAAGGGGTGCAAGTCCTTTGCCTGTGATCAAAGCAACACATATTGTGCCCACTTACTTGTCCTGTTTTATATTGTTCTGAATTTAGGAGTTTAAACGTAAACATAGGCAGGAACCAAGCCTAGATGTGATGCTCTAACTAACACAGAGGTGGACATAGAGCTGGGCCTCTGGTGAACAGGTTTCCCACCTGTATTTGCAGCCTTCTCCACCTCTTGCCATTCTGGGCAAGATTTTTATAAAGCCCGAGGCTGTAGCTACCTCTGCACTTTGCCATGGCATGAGTCCCGAAATGCCCTTTTTTTGTGGCTACTTGGCATTAGGTTTCTCTCTTGTGCAACCAAAAGACGCCTGTCCAGTATGATATGGCAACACTGGAGAACAAGAATTTACTATTAAATAAGTAACATTTGTGTAGTACTTAAAGTTTATAAATAGTAATACCAAACATTCCTAAGGTGTTTCCCATATGCCAGACACCATAAGTCCATTATACAGAACAGATCTCAAGTTGTTCTGAAATTATCATCCTCATTTTTTTTTTACAGAAAGAAGACAGAGGGCCAAAGGGGTTAACAAAACTAAGGTTACATAGTTTATGAGATAGTTGGGATTAGAATCCAAGGGCCTGGCTCCAAGCCCTTGCTTCAAGTACTCAGCTATACTGCCTCTTACAGTAACAGTAAAGATAATTATCATGTGCTCTACATAATATGGGAGGTTTCACAATGTAAAGAGGTGCCCAAGATCATGCAGCCAAGAGACCCGACCAGGTTTTCTCTTACTGAAGCCTGACTCATATCATGCTCCACTGCCTTACCTGTGAAGAATAACAAGCCAACAGTGGTTGTTCAGGTAACTAGCTGCAGAGGTACCCACCAGGCAGGTGGAATCTTGGGTCTGGACCCCAGGCACTTGGCAGCACAGCAAAGAAAAGGTTCTGGGGGCATCAGTGAATAGGGGAGCACCACCCATGGCCCAGCACACAGGGAGCTAGAGACGGAGTTTAAGGACAGAGATTGGCTGTGAGGAGCATTTCTGAGAGAAAGTGATTCAGTGCCCATGAGACTGGGGAAGGAAGAAAGGTTCTGCAGGTGTGGTGTAGGCAGTCAGAGGGCAGCCACAGACGTGGATGTTTTGGCCAAAGTTTGGTAAGGGGGATTCCAGAAGGCAGGAGTAGCAGAGTACACAAAGTGTAAGGTGGAGATAAAACACCAAAGCCTGGGTTTGATTACATCTTTTAGTAGCTGTGTGAACCAGCCCAAGTCACTTCCCATCCAAGGACCTCAGTCTCCCTGTAACAGGGAGTGTGTGAGGCTCCCTTAGCTTCTAGCCTCAGACCTGGCTTCCCAGGCTTGTCCTCTGGGCCTGCTCAGATGAAGTTCTTACTTGTCTGGCAGGGTTTGTTTTGAGCCTGACCTTATGCCCTTCCCATTGTTTATTAGTGTTTTCTTTAAAAGAAGAAAAGAAGCAGTCATTGTGGTGTGCCTTTGTTAAATAGACAGCTGGCTGTGATTGGGAAGAGTCTGGCCACCCAGCACTGGCCTCGCCCAGCTGGTGTTGGCTGTCTTTGCTCTACTGGGCCGACGTGGGCTGCCTCCTCACTGGGCAAGTTTAAAGATTCCATATCTGTGCCTTCAACATCCGGGAAACATGTGTGCTGGTGGATCCCAGGGATTGTCTGGGGACAGTTGCACCAAAATGATTATGAGCTTTGCAGACTTTCCATTGGAAACATATATTTCCCTATGGACAAAAGTGAGAGGCTGTGGTCTGGTGGCTAAATGGAGCCTACTTGATATTCTGGTCACATTGCATCCCTGCTTGTTTTATATTCAGGCATCCACCTTGAGAGACAGTCTAGCTGCACAGGCTAGTTCTGTGACACCAGTTCTCGTCCCAGGTAGTCCCGGAAGCACTTAAGTGCCACATTTCACCATGTGAACTAAGTTCTCCAGTTCCTGTGTGTGTATTTTTTAAAACTTTACTCATTGTTTTGGGAAAGGTTAACCTCCGTTTTAAATCACAAGATTCTGCTGAGAGGAAGGAAGTTGAGTATCTCTGGTATGTAGGTCATGTGTTCCAGTGTATGCTTGAAAGTATAAGAGGGCTCTCCTGGTCCATTTCTGGAATGCTTAACTGGAAGGGGAAATTTCAGCCTTTCTGGGCCTGTGGGAAGACAGAGGAAGGAAAGAAGTAAGTAGCCGGGAGAGCTGAGATGGCCTCTCAGCTTAGTTTGCTCCTTCACCGTTTTATGAGTCAACTCAGCTGCTGTGACAAATACCACAGACTGTGGGGGTTGAATAATAGGCATTCATTTTTCATAGTTCTGGAGGCTGGGAGTCTATGATCAAGGAACTGTAGGCAGGGTTGGTCTCTCTGGGGCCCCTCTCCTTGGCTTGTCAATGCCGCCTTCTCCCTGGTCCTCTCCTGGTCTTCCCTCTGGGCGCGTCTGTGTTCTGGTCTCCTTTTCTTATAATGGCACCATAGTAGTCAGAGAGTCAGATTGGATTAGGGCCCACCCCTAGGACCTCATTTTACTTTAATTACATCTGTAAAGACCCTTTCTACAAATATGGTCACATTCTGAGGTACTAGGGGACTTCAACATATAAATTTTTGGTAAGATGTAATGTAGCTCATAGCAACCTTCTACCCATTAGAAGCCTAGTAGGGTTAGCGACACCAGTGGAGGGCACCTGCCGCTCGTGTTTGGGTGTGAATTACTGACGACCTGCCCTCCTCCCAGGCAGCTGGCTGTGACTGACCATGTAAGGTCTTAGTTGTTTTGGAGAGTAAACTTTAGGGAAGGATGTTGCCAGGTAAGGTGCTGTAAGAGGGGATTTAGGAGGCCAGTGGGGAGCACGCTGGGCTAGCCTGTGGCAGCTGAGAAGTTGGTAGGTAGAGAAAGCGTGAGTGGGGAAGCAGCACAGAACGGGAGGCGAGCTGGCACCAAAGGGCAGTGTCAAAGGTTTCGGATCACAGATACACAGGCGGCGACAGCCAGATGCGATCAGTGAGCTCACTGTCCCGGCAGGGCTCCTGGACTGGAAGTCTGTAATATCCTCCTCTTTCCTGTGCTTGGAGAGAACTCATTGCTCTGGTCACCATTCAAGGGACCACCTGGCAACCAGCACCTGCTTACCCTGCTGGTATAGAGAGGACAGGTCAGGCACCAGCACTGCAGGAAGTGTATTTACAGGAGGCTAACCTGCTACCCTTTCTTCTGGTAGCAGACTCTGTTTCCTTGATGCCAGAAATGGGTGTGTGACCCACGATGGGTAGATTATTTCACTGTTTTGATCACAGTGACTGTTCTGAGAGACATAATCAGGTTGAGCCAAGGGGCCTTTTGTACTAGAGCAGCCCAGAGAAAGGCTCTTACTCTCTGGTTAAAGAGCTCTTAAGGATGGGTCAGAGTGGCTGCTGTCACAAATCAACCCCGTGGAGAGGCTGGTTTGGCTGGGTGACGTCTGCATGAGAGAGAAGAGAGGGCGAGCCTAGTCCCTGACTGGAGGCCCTGACTTGGCTGTCCCCAAGGCCACCTCCACCCCTGCCTGCCCTTCTTGTGGCTTGGTCCCATAAACCAATAAATCCTTCCTTCACTTGGATTTCTGCCATTTGTGATCAAAAGAACCCTGACTATTCAGGTAGAGCATGGATTGAATGGAAACTTGTGAAAATACAAAGAGAATTACGAGGGCTTAAGAGCTATGTTCTGAGCAGTAAGAGCGGAAGGCGTGGGCCTACAACTTGGAGGAAAAGGTATGATACCTTTCTGGTGATTGAAGACAAGCAAAGTGGTTTAAAGTGTCTTTGGCTTTTACTTTCTGAAAAGCCAAAGTGTGAAAAGAAACTTGACTGACAGGGAATTGAAACCCAAGATCAGCGAGGAGACAGCAAGAACAGGCTGCCCACCTTGAAAATGAGCTTGTCCCCGAGCCCTGCTGAGCCGTGTTAGGATACCTCGCCATGTGGCTTGGAGAGATATTCTTTTGCAGGTATCAGGACAATGGGATGACGTGCTGTGAAAATGGAATAAGGATTAGGTCAATTTTCAAAAGATGCTGGGATGCAGCATGGAGTTCTCAGACCCTCTGGGGGACAGGGTTGTCGCACTTTGGTTGCCGCTGAACCTCTGGTTTAGACAACCAGAAATGGAGGAGCAGCTTTGGCTGGAAGCTGGTGAGTGGGGAGAGGCAGTGACAAGGGAATGGATTCTGTTTTGGACAGCTTGGTTTTGAGGTACCTGCAGGACATCTGTGCCAGGCTGCTCAGATGGCAAATTGAACACTTTGATCTGGAGTCAGGGCTGGTGAGGTAGCTCTGGGGGCATGAGCAGGAAATTTGTAGACAGATGGTGCATGAGACCCTCCCTGCCCCCCAGGGATTCCATGCATCTAGAAAAGAGAAGATCAGGCCCAAGCCAGAAACTTCAGGGTGACTTATTTTGCGAGCCCAGTGGAGGAAGAAGAGCCGATGGAGAGAGGGAGGGCCTAGGGAGACACTGGCCAGCAGGGTCAAGCACCACAGGATGGCCCTGCTAATGAAGCAGGAACACTGGATCCCAGGCTAGGAGGTCAGCAGTGACGTTTGAGAATCTGTGTCAATAACCAGGGACATAGAGATTGTATAGGAGAAGTGTGATGATGAGAAACATCCCCTTGTGTCCTTTCTCCCACGACCTTGGCCTCAGCTCACGTCTTATCTCTCACCAACCTCTCAGTCATCTTTGAACTGGGCATCTGCCATTGCTTCCTTCCCGCATCCACGCCAGATTCCATACTGCCACCAGGCTCATCTTCCTGAAGCACAGCTCTTGGCGCTGAGGAAGAACATGCAACCCCTGAGCCCAGGACTTAGTTGCAGAAATGCTGACCTCAGAGCCCATTCAATGGGCCCTGACATCTCAGGGGCCATGCACTGTATATGAGCTTACTTGTCTCTCAGGAGAAGCCCCTCTGGAAGCAGGATGGTAAGAAGGTAGTGTCATGCTCCATGTCACATAATCAATCAAAGATGAGGTTACAGAGGTTCAGCCGTCTGCACTGGGTGGCTCCGTCCTTACCATGGGTGCTGTTGTCCAAGCCAGCAGAGAGCAGAAGCCCTTGGATGGAGGCCCAGCTGTGGCTGAAGAGGCGGGAGTCAAGCCAGGCCTGAGAGTGGAGTCCATCACATCACTCCTTTACGTCCTGTTGGCTGGAATTGAGCCACATAGAGGAACTTAACTTTAAGAGAAGCTGGGGAATGCAGTCTCGCTGAGTCCTGGGAGGAAGGGAAAACTGTCGCCAGTCTCTGGTGGTCGAGGCATTCGAGATCTTGCAAAATCAGGCCCAGCCATTTTCCAGTCCTTTCTTCCTGCAGTGTGACCCTCCTCCAAGGCCCTGGGGTGCCTTATGCACTGTAATGATGAGAATGATGAGAATGTGGAAGCAAGCACGTTCCTTCTCCTAAGCCCAATCTGCTTCTTGAAACCCCACTCGGGCTCTAAGCTACAGGGACATGCCACCTCTTCCATGGAAATAATTGCAACTTTGCAATTATTTCCTCCTTTGGTAATTTGTTTGCCTCAGATCCCATCATTTTTTACCTCCTGCTTGTATTATAGTTATATACATGCAAACTCTTGCAGGGCAGGGTAACTCATAGCTAACCTTGCTCACCTTGTACTTGCAGTAACTATAGTTCTACAATCCCAAATCAGGGTGTTTGGTCTGAGAAGTCTTAGAGTATACATACTAGATCATTTGGATAAAACATTAGGTAGTGGCATTCTTCAGGAATGTTCTGGAGAAGAATCCTGGAGAAATAATAGAAACTCAATTACTGCTGATGGGCTGGAATGGAATTGAATCGCTGTATGACTTAGTAACATACAAAACAAGAGAGTGTAACTCAGAGGGACTTTTCAAATTGTAGCAGGCAGAGCTGGCTTGAGACATTTCCGAGGGCACTGGTTTATCCAACATAATTACTAGCATTCCGAGATTCTATCAGCTAAACTGAAATGCATAGACAGTTCACTGAAAAAGTACAAAAATAAAAAAAATGCAGAAACGTGGTGTTTTAGGGTCAGCATTCTGTGCTAGCACAAGACCCTTTGAAATCCAGTGCATGAGAAGGCACTCCTGGGTTCTGAGCTGGTTTTAAGATGAATGGTTTTATTTGGTGTCTGTTATGGTTCATTCAGCAACTGGAAGCTTGTTTACAACTCTGTGGCTGAGGGCCTGGGAACTGTCTGTGAATTATTTTATCAACAAGTCAACTAGGGCTGGCTGGCTTCAAGTCTGCTTATTGCTTGACCCTCAGTTGTGAATGCTAATACAAGGAGGACGTTATTTGAGTAGTAAAAATGTGTGTATCTGTCCCATTCATGGCTGAGATTTTATTGGCATTAATCTGAGTTGAAGCAAGAAGGAACAGATGAAAAGGGTGAGCTGGTGTGGAAGCTGGACTGTCGAGGGCAGGCTGCGGAGCTGACTGAGCCTGGTTTTCAGGGGCTGGGCTGGGCGGGCTGCCCGCACTTCCCTGCCTGTCTCACGGGACTGGAGACGCCTCTCCAGGCCGCCTGCCCTGGTTCTCCCCCGTGAGGCGTGCTGCAGGGCCGTGGGGAGGAAGGTGCTGAGAATGTGGGAACAGCTCTGCCCCCACCCACTGGTCTCCTCCAGATCTTCTGAGAGCAAGTCCGTGAACCTGGCCTGCTGGGGAGCCCAGTCCGTCATGACTCCAGTGGGGGTTTGGTAAAGGCTCTTCCATCCTGCCCAGTCTCTTAGTTTTTACTTTTTCTGGATTTTGGCCCAAATGGCAAATGTTCCCAAGACACACCCACGTGCTTTGCTCCTTCTCTTTCTTCTTTCTGGAATGTCTCTCCTTCCCCAACCTGTCTTGACCCAGCTGGAATCCAAAACATCCTTTAATCTGTCTCAAATGGCCCTCCCTCCATTCTGTTTTTGATGGTCACACCAGTTATGAACTTCCAGTTCAGGGTCTGTCTTTGTATCCGCTGCTGCCCCGCTCCCTTGCCCCCCCGCCCCCCAAGTCCTGGCAGCTCTCACGTCCTCAGTGTTTTCTGGGGGATGGGCACTGTGCTTTCCACCCCCAAGTGCGGAGCCCCCTGGCTTCCCCCCGCCTCACGGGGCTGCTGGAGGACCGAGCAGCTACACGGACAGCAGAGGCCAAAGCGATCGGCGTGAAGCTCAGAACTCGGCCGCATGAAGGATGGCTGGTGGAAACCAGGGACTCGGTCTGGGGGACCCAGGAGTGCCCCCTGGACCCCTCTGATATCTGGGGGCTGCCCTGGCAAGCGCAGGAGCTTCTGAGTCTCAGTGACAAGCCCAGGTAGATGCCCGTGGTGGGCCCAGCTGAGGTCCGAGGAGCGGGGGCTCTGCTCGTTAGGAACTTACTTTCTGGCAGGGAGAGCTGCCTGCAGGCGGGCTGGGCTGCTTGAGGGGGCGGTGCGCCGGTCACCACTGCCGGATGTGTTGATGGAGAAGCGGCTAGAGCTTGGGAGAAAGACTGACCTCTGACGGCCCCGGGGAGCCTGTGTGGCCACTTGACTTGCCCACAGGGCTTCAAGAAGGCTCCACCTGTAAGTTGTACAGCATACAAATGTGAATATTACTATAACATGGAGATTATTTTTACTTGTAGAAATCCTGTCTCCTCCCCCTTCTAAAAGCAAATGTTGGGTGTGGGGTGGGGAGGTCAGATCCTGCTTGTTGGGGACTAAGCGGGAACGGGCTGGGAGTGCCTCCCTGTCCCCTTGAGGGGCTTCTTCTTGAAGTGTCCTGCCTCAGCACCCTCCTGTGCCCTTCCAGGGAGGTCTCACTGCCTTTCCACCGGCTCTGCCCTCAGTAAAGATGGGCGTGGGGAAGGGCAGCAGGGCTGCGAATCCCAGGCAGGGAACTTTTTTGTTGTTGTCGGGGTGGGGTTGGTACAAGGTGGCCAATGCATGTTAAAAAATAAAATATGGCCACAGAAGGAGTTGGCAGGAGCTTAAGCTGAGAGCCCAGTCCTCTGAAGGGCTATTTATAAAGTTGGCGCAGCACAGCGTGTCCGACTTGGTGGGGCTCCCTCCCTCCCAGGGCGGAGCGGCCCCAGAGCTCAGGGAGGATGAGGGCAGGATGCCTGGCTGTGCTCAGCAGGGCCTGGTCGCCACAGTGAGAGACACCCCGTCTCACAGGCTGACTCTCAAATACATGGTTATTGGTGGCTGTGGTTTATTTTGGGTTAGAAGGGTGGGGGGGGCAGTGAGGTGAGTGCAGTTGCTTTTTTCCATTTGCTGAAGATATTATATTGAAAAAAATTATGTTCAGAGAGTTGAAAGAGATGCATAGATGCATGGAGTAAAGCTGTTTTATTGTCAATGAAATCATAGCTATTGAGGTTAACTCGGGCTGTTCATAAAAGCAACACTAAAAGCAAGTGGCTTGTGAAAACAAACTGAAGAAAGAAAAACATTGAGAGAGAATAATGACATATGGGGAGAAATAAGAGAAGGTCTGAAGGGTGCATCAGACAGTCTTTGGGCAGAGTTGGGTGCAGCCCTCGATGGTGGGCTTTCTCCCAGTTTCGTTGCTTACCAGCTGTGTGGCCCTGGGCCAGTCACTTAATCTCTCTGAACCTCAATTTTTTCCATCTGTAAGTTATCTTAATCATCTCTGCACTGTCAGCCTCACTGAGGTGCTGTAAGTCCATCTTTGTAAGTAATATCAAACATATACAAAATCGATTCCTTTTCTTTCTTTGTGTACAGTGTCTGCTATACTTTAAGCAAATTGGCTTCTTGCTTCTCCTTCATCATGCCCACCTGAAAAATGATGTTTTTGTACCTACTTAAAGTGCCACTTGGGGCTTGCCTCCTGGCTGTACCATCCAAACGGATGGTGGTGGTGGGGCCTGCTTTCCTAACAGAGGTGTACCAGAGTTCTCTCCCTCTGCTCTCTGCTCCGCAGTGCTCCAAGTCAAAGTCCTTGTCTGGCCTCTCATTTTCCACTATCCTCCCCCTTGACCACCCAGTCTTACCCACACTGTCCTCCCTTAATTCTTTGAACAAGGCAGCCATGTCCCTGCCACAGGGCCTTTGTACTTTCCATTCCCTCTGACTGCTCTCTTCTCCCTGCCAGCCATGGGTCTCTTTCTTTTACTTCTTCTGGGATTTCCTCACATGTGAGGCCCACCATATTTAAAATGGTGCCACCCATTTCTCCTTTGTCTTCCTGATTTTATTCTTCTCTATAGCATTTACCACCATCCAAGATACTACATGTCTTACTTATTTATTGTGTGTCCATTCCACACCCACCCTAAAATGTAAGTTCCTTGAGGGCAGGTATTTTTCTCCTTTTGGTTCACTGCCCATTCTCTAACATCTACCCTTATAAAATAAGTTGAGGAGTAAGCTTTTTCCATTGTCAGAAGAGTTTGTATCAACTTGAAATGATCTGTTCCTTGAAAGCTTGACCTGACCTGTGAATCCATCTTAGCCATACTTTTTTCATGTGAGGGAGAATAATTTTAGTCAGTGTGCCTATTTCTTTAATAATTATAACACTATTGGAAACTTTTTGCTTGGTTTAGTTTTAGCAAGTTATATTTTTGTAGAAATCTGTCTAAGTTTACAAAATTGCTAGACTGTCATTTTTGATCATATACTCTTATTATTTACCAAGTGTAGTTTATGTCTAGTTACAGCCCCTTTCACTTATAATATTGCTTATTGTAACTTTTATCATCTTATTTTGATAAATCTTGAGAAATTTATTTGTATAGTTAGTTTTAGCCAAGAACCAACCCTTAGCCCTTCAGTTTTTCTGGTGTATTTTTGTTTTCTATTTTGTTGATTTCTGCTTCTACTTTTATTTTCTGATTTCTTCTGGCTTGAGTTTGAGTTTGTTTTGCTTTAGTCCCCCAGACTTCTTAAGACAAACACCTAGCTCCCTTTTAATAGAAGTATTGAGCTATAAATTTCCCTCAGTGTAAGCATTGGCTGCATTCCAAAAGTTTTTTATGTATGGTGTTTTTACTGTCATTCAGTTTTAGATATTTAAATTTTTTTCATTTTGATAGTTCCCCTTTAATCCATGATTATTTAGCATGCTACTAAACATGTAGGCATTTTAAATTTATATTTTAAACTTCTAACTTAAAATCATTGTGGTCAGAGTTCCAAGTCTGCTTTATTCTTAAGTTTGATATTAATTGAGAATTTTTTAATGGCCTAGTACATGATAAAATTTTTGCATACATTCCATATGTGCTTGAGAAAGATACATGTTCTCTATTATTTGGAAGAACTCCCAATTCAATGTTATTTGAATGTGTTCTAACTTGTAATTGAGTCGTTGATATTTTCTGTCTTTGCTGATATTTTTGTCACCTTGATGTATCAATAACTGGAAAAACCATGCTTAATTAATCCTAGTTCTTAGAGTTTTACCTAATATAATTCGAGGCTATTTTATGCACCTGTATATTTAAAGTTGCTCTCTTTTTGGTGAATTAAAACTTTTATTATTTCATGGTAACCCTCTCCATCCCTAATATTGCTTGTTGTGTTAGTGTCTAGCTTAAATGATACCAATATGCTATATCACTTTCTTTTGCTTCATATTTATCTAACATGACATTTTCCATCCTTTGGCTTGCAACTTTTGAATGTCTTTATTTTTAATGCTGTTTCTTATAAATAGCACATACCTGGATTTAAAATACTTAATCTGTTAATCATTTGAATAGTGAATTTTGTCCAAATACATTTGTTTTAATTATTGATATGTTTGGACCTATATCTACCTTCTTTGTCTCAAGTTTTCTATACTTCTTTAGATCTTTTTCTTGCTTTTGAAGAAAATGTATTAGAAAGACAAAAACTTTCATCCTTGGTCTCTCTCCAACATCTGCCAACCCTGTCATGTAGTTACTATCTACACTTTTAATCTCGGTTATTATTGATATTTTTCTCTTTTTCTTTAGTTTTAGTTATTTTTTAAAAACAACATAAATTCTTCCAAGTTATTTGGTCCCCTCTGCTTTATATATATATCTCTTGCATCAATTCCTGCAATTGCTTTCCTTCTTTTTCATGTACTTCATATAAAACTATTTTTCATGAGTCTTTGTGGTGACATATCTGAGGGCTTATATGCTGGGAAATTAAAAAAAATATCAAGCTGTGTATTTGGATGGCAATTCAGTTGGTTACAAAATTTCAGGTTTAAAGTTCTTTTCCTCCAATACTTAAAAAAATGTAATTCTATCAAGTTATTGCATCCATTGTTGAAGCTGGAAAATATGATTTCTATCTGACTCTGCCTTCTTTCCCTGCAAACATTTTAAACCATTTGGAATTCTTAAGTTTCATAATAACATGTCTAAGTGTGAAATTTACCTTATGTCTTTTTTTTTTAACCTGCAAATCTGAGGTTTCTAATCTTTTTTAATTTAGGGGAATTTAATCTATAATTTTTTGAAATTATGCCTCCTCTCCATTTTTATTATTTTCTCTTTCTGGGACTTTTATTATTTATATGTTAGCGCTAACTTCTACTTCTAACTTCCATATCAGCTTGCTTTTCTCTAACATATTTTTTTTCTTTCACTTTTCTTCTTTCTGGGATAATTGATCAATCTGGTCATTCAAATTGTTAATTCATTCCTTGGCTGTTTCTGTTTTGCTCTTTATGCCATCTAGATATTCTTTATTCCAAATATTATGTTTTTGTATCTATTGTTTATTGTTTTTTCTCCTGTTTCATCTTGATAATATATTCTGTTTCTTTAAGTTATGCATATTAGGTTAATTATAAATTCTTGCATCTGTGTCCTAATATTCTGGTGGAATCTTTAACACTCTGTATTGTTTTTATTTTGAAGAGGTTGTGTTCTTGAATTGTCTCATTGATTTGGCTTCTGAGTTTGTTTCCCAGAGAGTATCATCATTTCCTCAACAATGCACCAGAGCCCAGCTCCTGTCAGTTTCAATAAGCTCAGGGAGGAAGGGGTGAATGAGCCCTTGATGGGCAGAGCTCCTCACTCTGAAAAACAACTAAAGTCAGGACTTTACTTCTGCACTCCAGAGGGAAGCAGAATTGGGAGAAGATGCTCTTTAAAATGAAACTCCTCAGCCCCCAGGGACTGGAGGAGAAGGGATGAAGGTAAACAACTGTCTGGGGGTTTTTACTCTGAGCTTACATTTTTTTAGCTCCTCCCCCACATTCAACTTCCACAAGGTCTGATTTTACTCTGAGAACAAATGGATGAGAGTTTGGGGGCAGGAGAAGAACCCCAACAGCCCCTTTTCCATTTTATCCATATACAGCTATTCTTGCTTCAAGTAAAAGCCACCTGCTCTTATAGACACACAAGTCCCTAAAAGCACTCCTTTCATCCCAGGATTTCTTAAAGTGTTGCAGGGATTATTTTCTCTTGTTTTTAGGTTATTTTAGTTGAAAGAACCTGTAGTTGAGATTGACAGACTCTTAATACAAACCCCATAGGCCACTTTCCATATGTCAAATGCTCCCTTTTATCTGCTCCACCCACTATTCCCGCCAAGCTGGCCTTCTAGAAATCTCTGCTCTACACCTTTGGGTGTTACAGCTTTGGGTCATCCCTTACTTTACTCCAGTTTGTTTTTTCCCTATCCTTAATTTTTCTTTTATACTACAAAGTCACACTTCATCCAACTCATGACTTACTTTAGAGAGCTTTAAACAAATCACACCAATTCTTCATCTAATTTATTCCAGCTTGACCCAAATTTCTGCTCAATAGAAGACAAAGTTAAAAGCGAGAGGGATATAGAATGATTCATCTCCAAATGGAGTTTGACAGCACCTCACCCCCCACAATGCTTGTCTCTACCCTGCTTATCCAGGTGACAATCTTGTTCCCATTATTCTGCTTCAGAGGCAGAACCATTTTCTTCAAAATATGAATTCAGACTTAGGGTCATAGTGGAAGCCAAGGATAAGATTGGGCTAAAAATAGAAGCATTAAGTGAATGCTTGAAAAACTGATGATGAGACCCTCACCAGTCTTCTTCTCTTGCCTTCTGCCTAGAACACTGGAAGCCAGAGAGGTTCCTTCTCCCCAAGTGTGGAAAATTCATCCTTGGAGGAACTTCTCGTCCCCAGAGAAAACACCTTTGGACAATGACATTTTTCCAAAAGAAAACTCAGCTTTCTTGATCATTTCTTGCAGCTTACCAGTCAACAAGTTCCACCCATGCACACAGAGTGGACATTCTATTTTAAAACATATATTTCCAGTTAAATATGGACCAACAGCTAAGGATCACTACACATTTGAGGATAACCTTTAATATGAAACACTGAAGCTAGCATTGTCTCTGGAGGAGACAGACATGCAGGGAGGAGGTGAAAAAAACCTTGGAGAAAAGGAACAATCTGAGAACAAGAAAGAGCTCTTTTAAAAATATGAGAGGTGAAACAAAATTACCAGTAAGTCTTGGAAGATAAAAAGAATCTCTTAGAAAGTAATAAAAAGACAAAAAATGGGTGACAGAGAAAAGTGAGAAAATCAAAAGCTGCTTAGGAAGTCCAACATCTTTCTGTAGTTTTAGGGAGAGAAATAGAAAAAGTAGACTGTTGGAATTTTTAAAATAAATCATACAAGAAAATTTTCTAGAACTGAAGAACATAATTACATAATTTTCCAATTTAAATAAGCCCATGAGAACCTAGCATAGTTATTGAAAAAAAGTGGGTAAACTTTCAGAGAGATAAAAAATGTTATGAAGGATCAGGAATTAAGATTGCATCTGATTTTTCAGTAGCAATGGTGAATATTAGACAATGATAGAACAATATTTCTAAAAATCTGCAGAAAAAATTATTTCAGTAAATATAGAACTTGTCAAATGACTATACTGAAGGATATATAAAATAGATAAAAGTGAAATCATATCTCCTGGGTATAAGGCATGGAGTTCCAAGATCCTCCTACATTTAAAAATCAGTTTTATTGAGGTATAATTTATGTAAAATAGAATTTGCTAATTTTAAGTCTACTATTTAATGAACTTTAATTAGTGGTTCTCAACTGGAGGCAATATTACGTCCCTCCCCCTGCTCCAGGAGATATTCAGCAATGTCTGAAGACATTTTGTTTATCACAAGTTGGGGGACTGGGCTCCTGGCAATCTAGTGAGAGTCTCGGTGTATTGCTAGACACCTAGGAGTGCATAGGACAGCCCTCCACAACAAAAAACTATACTGTTCACAATGTCATTAGTCATCCTGGACCCTGACAATCACTGCTCTGCTTCCTATCACCATTGCTTTACTTTTTCTAGAATTTCATATAAATGGAATCATACAGTATATAATCTTTTGGATCTGGACTCTTTTGTTCACCAGAATGTTTGAGATTCATCCATGTTAGTGCATACATACATCAGTAATACATTCCTTTTAATTGCTTTTTAGAGTTCTACTGCATAAATGTACCACGGTTTGCTTATTCACTTATTGAAAGAAAATTAGGCTTGTTTCCAGTTTGGGAAAATTGTGGATAAAGCTGCTATGAACATAGGTGAATATGACTTTATGTGGACATTTATTTTCATTTTCTTTGGGTAAATGTATAGGAGTGGAATTGATGGGTCATATGGTAAGTATATATTTATAAGAAACTGTCAAAGTATTTTCCAAAATGGCTCTACCATTTAACATGCTCATCAAAAGTATGTGAGTTCAATTTCTCCATATGCTTGTCAACACTTGTTGCTGTCAATCTTTTAAATTTTAATTAACTCAATGGCTGTGTTATGATGTCTCATGTAGCTTTAATTTACATTCCTGTGATGAATAATTTGTTAAGCATTTCTTCATATGCTTGTAAACATTTGCATATCTTCTCCTTCAAAAGTATTTGTTCAAATCTTTTCATCATTAAAAAAATTAGGTTGTTTATATTTATGTTACTGAATTGTAAGAATTCTTTACATATTCTGTATACAAATTTTTTCTCAAAGAAATTAAAAGAAGCCTTAATATTTGAAAATATTTTCTCCCACATTCTGGCTTGCCTTATTTTCTTAACATCTTCAGTAAGAAAGGTGATTTTAATTTTGATAAAGTTCCATTTATTTTTTTCTCTTATGATTAGTGTTTGTTGTGTCCTATGAATGAGATCTTTGCTACTTTAAGATTGCGTGTATTTTCTCCTGGAAGTTTTATCTTTTACATTGAAATCTATCAGTTAACATTTCTCTCTGGTTTGAGATAGGGTCACATGGATAGCTGGTTGTTCTAGCATCATTTGTTTGAAAAGACTGTCCTTTTGTCATTGAATTACCTTGTTACTTTTGTTGAATATCAGTCGGACATTTTTATATGTGAGTTTATTTTTAGATTCACTATCTGTTCCATTGATTTATGTTCCTATCCTTATGCTAATACTTCACTATCTTAATTTCTATAGCTATTTAGTAAGATTTAATCTCAGTGCTAAATAATCAAACCTTTTCTTCTCTTCTAAATTTTTTGGACTATCCCAGGCTCTTTGACTTTCTATATAAACTTTGGAATTTTAAAATCAACTTGTAAATTTCTACAAAACATTGCCTTGTTGACTCTATAGATAAATTTGGTGACAATTGATATTTTAGCAATATTAAGGCTTCTTATTCATGAATAGGTATATTTCTCCATTTATTTATTTAAGTCCTTTTATTTCTCTCTGCTACATTTCAGTTCTCAGTGTATATATCTTTACCATAGGTATTTCATATTTTTTGCATTGTAAATGATAAAGTTTTTTAAAAATTCACTTTTCAATTGTTTATTGTTGATATATAGCAATACTATCGAGTCTTCCAAAATTGATAAAATCAACATTGACGTTAACTGACATTAACACTAAGTTTAAGATGTACAATGTGATGATTTGATACACATATATACTGTGAAATGTTTACCACAGTAAGGTTATTTAACACATCTTTTATGTAACTGCCATTTTGTTCTTGTTGTTATGGTGAGAACATTAAAGCTCTACTCTCATAGCCACTTATACTATATTTAATAGAGCATTATTAATTATGGTCAACCATGCTGTACATTAGATCCCTGGAAGCAATTAATCTTATAACTGGAAGTTTGTACTCTTTGACAATGTTACCCCATTTTCCCCACCCCTCAGTTCCTGACAACCCACCATTCTGCTCTCTGTTTCTATGAGTTTGATGTTTTTAGATTTCACATATAAGTGAGATCACACAGTATTTGTCTTTTTTTGTCTGACTTTATTTCATTTAACAAAATGCCCTCAGTTCCATTCATGTTGTTGCAAATGGCAGGATATCTTATTTAATGGCTGAGTAATATCCCATTGTACATATATACATATATATACCGTATCTTTATCCTTTTATCTGTCAATGGACACAGGTTGTTTCCATGTCTTGGCTATTATGAATAATACTGCAATGAACATGGAAGTATAGATATCTCTTTGAGGCAGTGATTTCATCTTCTTCAGACATATACCCATAAATAGGATTGTTGGATCACATGGTAGATCTATTTTTAATTTTTAGAGAAAACTCCATACTGTTTTCCTTAGTTGCTATATCAATTTACAGTCCCATAAACAGTGTATCAGGGTAACCTTTTCCCCACATACATGCCAATATTTGTTATCTCTTGTCTTTTTGAAACAGCTATCCTGAAAGGTGTGAAGTGATATTTTATGGTGATTTTTTTGATTTGCATTTATCTGATTATTAGTGACTTTCTTCATGTACCTGTTGGTCATTTGTATGTCTTCTTTGGAAAAATGTCTATTCAAATCCTCTGCCCATTTTTTAATAGTTTTTTTTTTTTAACTTTTGAGTTGCATGAATTCTTTATATACTTTTGGTCCTAACCTCTTATCAGATATATGGCTTGCAAATATTTTTCCCATTCTATAGGTTGCCTTTTCATTTTGTTGATTGCTTCTTTTGCTGTGAAGAAGACTTTTAGTTTGATATAGTACCACTTGTTGATATTTGCTTTTGCTTCCTTTGTTTCTGGTGTCATATTCAAAAAAGTCATTGCCAAAATCCTTGTCAAGCAGATTTTTTCCTATATTTTCTTCTAGGAGTGTAATGGCTTCGGGTTTTATATTTAAGTCCTTTATCTATTTTGAATTAATTTTTTGTGAATAGTGTTAGATGGGACCCAATTTTATTCCTCTGCATGTGGATATCTAGCCTCCCCAGCACCATTTATTGAACAGACTATGCCTTCTCTGTTGATATTCTTGTCTCCCATGTCAAGTATTAGACCATATATGTGTTTATTTCTGGGCTGTCTATTCTGTTCCATTAGTCTGTAAGTCAGTTTTTATGCTAATACCATACTGTTTTGATTACTATAGCTTTGCAATATAGTTTGAAATCAGGAAGCCTGCCTGCCGCTTTGTTCTTTCTCAAGATTGCTCTGGGCATTTGGGTTTTTTGTGGTTCCATATAAATTTTGGGATTTATTTTTCTATTTCTGTGAAAAAATGCTGTTGGAATTTTGATAGGAATTGTATTGAATCTACAGGTGGCCTTGAGTGGTATGGACATTTTAATAATATTAAGTCTTCCAATCCATGCACATTGGATATCTTTCCATTTATTTGTGTCATCTTCTATTTCCTTCCTCAATGTTTATAGATTCTGGTGTACAGATCTTTCACTTCTTTGGTTACATTTATTCCTATGTATTTTATTGGTTTTGATTCTATTGTAAATGGTATTGTTTTATTTCTTTTTCAGATGGAACATTGTTAGTAATGCTGTTGATTTTTAAATATTGACCTTGTATCTTGAAACTTTGCTAAATGTACTTATTAGTTCTAGTAATTCCAGTAGCTTTAATATTTTCCTTAGAATTTTCTATGTAGATAATCATGTTTGCAAATTAATAGTGTTTCTTCTTCTTTTCTAATCTGTGTGACTTATAATTCTTTTTCTTTCCATATTGCATTGGCTATGACTTCCAGTTCAGTGTGGATGGGAATGGGAGAGTGAACATTCTTACTCTGTTCCTGATCTTAGTGGGAAAAGAGTTTTTCACCATTTTATATTAACTCTAAGTTTTTGTAGTTGCCCTTTGTGAGACTGAACAATTTCCCCCTTTGCTGAGAGTTTTTATCATGAATAAGTGTTAGATTTTGTCAAATGTTTTTTCTGCATACATTGAGATGATCATGGTTTATCTCTTTTATTCTTTTAATGTGGTGAATTACACTGATTTAAAATGTCAAATTATCCTTCAATTCCTAGATAAACCTCACTTAAACATGATGTATTATCCTTCTAAAATATAGTTTGTTTTTTTTTGGTAGTATTTTGTTAAGGATCTTGCCTCTATACTCATGAAGATTAGCCATAGCTTTATTTTCTTATAATGTCTTTTTTCTTTAGTACCAGGGTAATGCTGGCCTCATAAAATAAGATGGAAATGTTCCTTGTCTCCTATTTTCTGAAAGTATTTGTGTAGAATTGATATTATTTCTTCCCTAAGTATTTGATAGAATTTGTCAGAGGTTTCTAGACCTGGAAATTTATTTGTGTGAAGGTTTTTAATTATAATTCCATTTCTTTGGTAGATATAGTTTTATTCATAGCTTTTCTTCTTGTGCCGTTTTTGATAATCTGCACCTTTTAATGAATATGACGATTTATCTAATCTGTCAAATTTATTGGCATATAGTTGTTTATACTCTTACCTTATTATTCTTTTAATATTTGTAGGATCTATGATGTTCCCCCTTTCATTCCTGAGATTGGTACTTTGTGTCTTCTTGGTTAACCGAGTTATACTCATCCATTTCATTGATCTTCTCAAAGAACAAGCTTTTGGTTTCATTGGTTTTTCTCTATTGTTTGCCACTTTCTGTTTCTTTTTACAAGAGAGAAAATTGTAGTCATAGTTTATCCTTTGCCTCAACAGTGAACAATATTAAATATTCCTATTTATGTTAATACTGACTCAAAAACACACAATTAAAAATTATTATGTAACTCTATTTGAAGGATGAGAAAAATGGGGGAGGGAAGATAGTTTATGAAAATCTTATCTTAATCCTCATAATAGGAAGTCAATGGATTAATCAACATATAAGCATATCATTTTGAAATGTGAGGTAGATACTCGAAAGAGCTAAAGAAATTGAAAATGGTAGTATTTAGAAGATGAAACTAGGAAGTTATGTAGGAGGCTGTCATTTCTTACTATAAGGTGTTTTTGTATTGATTTTTAATATATATGGATGTAATATATATTGATAAAGTAAAAATCAATTTAACATTTTAATGTTAAATGTCTCAGTGTAGGAGAAAGCACACCTAGAAAACAACAAGTTTGGAGAGGCAGCTGCTCCTGATGCTTGCATCCCAGGTAAAGAGAGAAAAAGAGTAATAAGTCTAGAGAGGCAGTTGAGAGTTCTGGGAGAGAGTGCAGACCAGGTCTCAAGGGAAATGCCTCTGACTTTGAATATTGCTAAAAGATGCCTTTATTTTTCATTTAGTTAAGAAGATTCTGCATTTGCTTTTATTCTAATGAAATTATCATAAAGGTGAAGTTATAAAGCTTCATAACTTAGTTTGTGGCCAAACTTATGATTGCCACATACATATCTCCATAACATAGTAATATTAGCTAGTTCTTTATAGTTTATAATTTTCATGTGAATTGCTTTATTTAATCCTCAGGTTAGCCCTGCAAGTCCAGTATTTATAGATAGTATCTTCACTTTGTAGCTGAATGTAGTTTAGAAGGTTTGCTCAAGGTCACACTGGTGATAAGTGCCAGAAGGAGGACTCCAATCTCATTACTTCCACTAATATTTCCATATACACAGTCATACCACCAAACAATTTCAAACATGTTGATTTATTTATCTGCATATCTTCAAAACTGTAATCTGACTACTTGAATGGTAGGTAGCAGGATGGAACATATACTGACCTTGGTTGAATAGGTTTGGGTACAGACTGTACTATAGTAGCTTGCTGCACGACCTTGGGGATATTACACCATTTATCGGAGCCTTATTTTCTCTAACTGAAACAGTATTACTACCTTTTTCATAGGGATATTCTAAGACTTAATATATATAAAATGCTTATTACAGTACCTGGAGGTTAGTATGGACTCAATAATTGCTTCATAGATTTATCACTTTTGTTAACTATAAAGGAGTTATATACTCTCTCTCTCTCTCTCTCTCTATATATATATATCTAATGATTCATGCTTTCTATTTTTTACATAAGAGAGTAACAATATTGACTCATTATAAAAATGATATTAAGTTTTCTGAGTGGAATGCTCAGTTAAAAAAAATGAAGCATGCATATGTAAACATCAAAGTTAAACTGAAACTACTTTAAAAATTAATTTACTTTTGGAGATCATCTTTACAGAACATGAATCACTAGGAATCAGGCTACATCTGAATAAATCCTACTTTTGTAAAGTGGTATAAATGCAGAGAAAAATATGGATAAATTTATATAAAACAGTTAATAATGGTGGTCATCTATAAGGGTTGGGATCATGGTGGGGGCATTGACCCATTTACATTTTTAGTACTTTTAAAAAAATAATGAATACATACTACCTCTATTGTCTGAAAAAATATGATTTAAAAACAATTATATGAAATAAGCCTCTCTTTTATCAAAATGTTTGTCATGATTTGCTTCATGTTGGTTCCTACTGATCACTGCTTCCAAAATGCTGAAGTCTTCCTCATGGTTGACATCAGCTAATGTTCCTATTTCTAGAATTTCTGTAAGCTAGAATTTGCATCTGTGCCCTAGAATTTGCATCTGGTTTCCATACAGGAGCTGTGTTCTTCAGTTGTCTCTAGGTCTGGTAGTCAACATTTTTGGATCAGAGAAAATTTGCTCATCTGAAAGGGGAAATATCACTGCTAGGCTTTCCAGCCATGAATATGATTTGCTAAGGACACTATTGCTGTCAAAACCATTTTAATTAAAATATTTATAAACAGAGATTAAGAAGAGAATTGGCTGTTACCTCATACCCCAAGATGGCATTAAAGCTTTTCTTTTCAATTATTCCTAGTTATTTCTAAAACTAACGCTACACTGAATTTTAGCCTTTCTCTCCCTTTCTGGACCAGTTGAGGGTCTATCCAAAGCTCCCTTCCTCAATTCCGTCTCCCCACATTTTCCTTTTGCCCCTTCTCTCTGGAGCTGAGGCTTCTTCCGGGAGCTGGGAGGCGGGGGAGAGGTTGGCTTCAGCTTCAAGAGCTGTGGGAGCGGCTTGGCTCCCTGCGTCCCCAGGCAGTCTCGCTTCTTCCAAGGGCTCTTGGAATTGGGTGTCCAGCAGCTGCCAGGAAAGTCCTAGAGTTTCAAATGCTTTCCGATCTCACCTTATCACAGTCTTAAAGATGGCATCATTCTCCAAGCTGACAACTTGTCTACAAAGGAGGAAGACTGGAGAACGTTAGTTCTGTCCAGGTGCTCCCGTTACTGACTGGTCCTGTGGATGCGAGCAAGCGCAGTCCAGGCACTGACTCCTCTCGAGGCAGTGTGCTCGAACATCAGCAAAACCTTTCCCCTCGTGCCGCTGCTGAGCTTCGATTCCTGGAAGGAGCAGGAGCCGGCTGCTGTTCTGGTAGCGGCGTGTGGAGCCACCCAGGAGGCCCTGCGCCACCCCCACGTGAGCTCATGAACACTTGTTGTCCAGACTCAAGTTCACGGCATCTGCATCAATGTTCTCACTTGAATATGAGACTTTAAAAGAAATTACATCTGGGATGACTCCCCGTTTGAAAGAATTGAGGCAAGTTTTAAAAAGTCTGTCACAGGCCGTGAAGGAGAAAGCTGACGGGCTTGTCCGATGGCTCAGGCTCTGGGGAGTGGGCCGAGCATTCCTGGTGGGTCGCCCATCAGAGGTGTGGACGGCTGACAAGTCCTGTCCACAGAGTCTTCAAAGCCAAGATCAGAATAAAATTGGTGTGTATGTTTGGCATTTGACCCTATTCAAAGTTGCTTTTTGAGAAGTGTGACCATATATAGAGAGACTCTTGTGATAAGATAGAATGTGGCTCAGGCTTTAATTTTTAAAACAAAACTGTAACTTGGACGCCTCCCTCTGAGTGCCTGGAGCATATGGTTCCCCTTTCAACCAGCAACCCGAGTCTTTACCCTTGGGCAGAGGTATAAAAGTTGGTGGTTCAGAGTATATGATTTGGAGTCAGACAGCCTAGAGTCAGACATTCAGTTCTGCCACATGCCACTGAGAACACTTAACATGCTTGTTCTTCAGTCTTTCCTTCTATAATCTGGGCAAATAATAGTACCGACCCACAGGGTGGCTGTGAAGATGAGTGAAATAAGGTGTGCTGAGCACTGGAGACCTTGCTCTGTGCTAGTGGGTGGTACCACAACAAGAGAGGCTGAAGGAATGCGGGGCAGTTTTTGTTAGTTATCTTAAATGCTCAGCTCCTGTCAAAGTTCAATGAGAACATTGATCTTTGAGAATAATGACCATGAGAATTGCTGATATTTATTTGGTGCACTTACCATGGGCACGGTCTTACTCATTTGCTCCTCACCACAACCTAGGAGGAGAAGCCCACAGCACATGCGATCCACCCATTCCTCTATAGTAGTTCCCATAGCAGGTCGGGTGAGATGAGCACAAGGCTGCCTCCAGAGCGGAAAATTCTTTCACAGGCTATGATGTAGCTTTATGTCCTCAACCTTTATTGAAGGTCAGTGCCAGCAATAGCCATGTGATAAACACTGTTATTGAATGCAGTGCATTTCATTGCCCAGAAGCCTTTATAGAAACCATATGTCATGAATTTCTTTCAGAGCTAAGAAAGAGGTTGTATCTCTTGATGTTTTCTTTTATTAGACAGATAACTGGGCTTAATGCCTAGAGACTCTAATTCAGTAGATTTGGGTAGGATTGGATAACTGCCTTTTAAAAATGCTCTCTCCCTCTGAGAATCAGGCCCAGCCAGGGTTAGGGGCCCCTAATGGGGGCTCACCAGCTTTCCCTGTGTGCCCTGGTTGTTTGGCATTGTGGAGCTAAGATCTGTGCTCAGTGATAGCTCACTGCTCTTAACTGAATGTTAGTGTCCCTCAAAATCTGTATGTTGAATGCTAAGTCAGATGTGATAGTACTAAGAGGAGGGGCCTTTAGGAGGCGATTAGGTCATGAGGGTGGATGAATGGGACCAGTGTCCTTATAAAAGAGACCCCACAGAGCGCTCTCACCCCTCCATCATGTGAGGACACAGTGAGACGGCCTTCAATGAACCAAGAAGTGGGCTCTCAGCAGACATGGAATCCGCAGGCACCTCGATCTGGGACTTCCCAGCATTCAGGACTGTGAGTAAAAGTTGTTTTCAAGCCACAGGTCTATGGTGTTCTGTTTTGGCAGCCTAAATGGACTGGGATAACTCCTTTAGCCAAGGTTTTCTGGTAGAAATTTTGCTCATTTTTCATGCCTCATCTTTTGTTCTTTAATTTACCTTCTGTTAATAATTTTATTATTCCCATGTCACTTCTTGTAAAATGCCTCTAATCTGGCTTCCTTCCCTACAAAGTGTCTTGAGGCACTGTGACGTGAAGAGAGACTGCTCTCGGGGAAGGAGCTCAGCCCCCGGATTGTGAGGAGAGGGCCGTGATGAGTCCACGGGAAGGCACTGGAGTGAGTGCAGACGCAGAGGTGGGGGACAGAGGGCAGGGTTTGTCTCATTCCGGGGACCTCCCACTTGGTTCCACTAATGTCGGTTCAGATGCACTCCTGGCTCACAGTGTGTCAGCATGCAGCAATTATTTCGTGCTTGTTAACAAGGTGATGGGACTTCTGTGACAATGAACTTGGCCTAGGTGGCTCGACACAGAACTTACAATCAGCGCTCCTTGCTTTACAGCAGCCTTCATAGAATAAAAAGAGGCAATTCCAAAGGTCATTGCAAGATTACAAAATAACCAGTCTGACACATGTGCTGTTCCATTTGGGAAGCTGACTGATACGGGTCTGGACGAAATGACATTGGCTTCAGTCTGGAACTGGGTCTAGGTTAAGACAGAAATACATAATGTGACTAGCTGCAGGCATTTGTTGGTTTTACTTTCTCTGTAGGAAAAAGAATTTTTTTTTCATATAGTGTGAAAAATACTCCAATATTACCAGACTGTATTAAAATAATGGGATTGATGGAACAGTTTTCAAGTTAAATTTTGAGTGAAGCTTTGTGTTATTTCCTCCTCTGTTAATCAGTGTAAATGAATTAAAACCAAGTGTACCCAGACTTTTTCATTCCAGAGGTGATCATAATCCAACTATTTAATCTGGACACACTCTTCCTGCTTTCCAAGGAATGATTTGTTTCATTTATACTTTCCAAGCAACTGCTCTGTGTATACTTTTGCATTAGATACTGTCACTGTCCTTCAGGAATTCACTATTAAATTGGGACAATGCATTGTGCATAAGATACAGAAATGAAAATGATTAGCATCACGAAGCAGTGTAAATTAACTGACAAAAGGAGGTGGAAACACAAGTTAGCAGGAATTCCGAAGCAGGCATAATCACATAGGCCTCCCCAGAGCCCTGTGCGGGTCTGTGTAAAGCCCTACGTTTGGACACCCCTCTGCAGCATCTCTCCCCTCCCCAGACACAGGGTCTGTGCACCTGGGGGAGCCTGCTTTCCCCTTTCCAGCACCACATCTTTGCCAAATGCCATTCCCCCCACTCAGAGCATCCATCCCCCTTTTTCACTTAGCATAATTCTCCCAAGGTTTACAAATGGAAGTCCTTGAATGTAGGGCTTTGAATATGAACTTTCTGTTAATGGGAATCACTCCTTACTTCTGAGTAGGGTTGTAAAATGGTAACTGTGAACCAAGGCTGAATTTGTGAGAAGAGAATCATTTCCACATAACATTCCACATAACAGGCTTATGTCTCCTATTTATTATTTACTTTAGGATATTTGAGAAGGTGCTAGAATAATTTATTTATTAGTCCCCTCTGTGAGAAAAGGGATAAAGACAAAGCAACCTTAGTCATGACAAGAACTCAAAAGATCTTTCTACACTCTGGATCCCAGAGATGATGTCTGGAAGTGTCGCAGCTTGCGAGGGTGGAGCAGTTGCTACCAGCATCTTGTGGGTGGTGGCCAGGGATGCAGCTAAGCACCCTGTGATGCACAGGACAGTCTGTCTGTCACAAAGAATTATCTGGATGAAAACGTTAACAGTGCTGAGGAAGTTTGCACAGTAACTAAGGAAACTTAGAAGTTACTGATTGACTCCCAGCTCAGAGAAGGTTGCTTGGAAAGGTATATCTCAGAAAAACAGAAAACAAAATAGTAAATCTGTTCAGCCTACAGCATTTTGACCAGTCCAATGAAAAGTCCAGTTCATTCATTAGAACACCCATTGCCAACTGTTTTCTGCCTTTACAGCCAAGCATTCAGTACAAAGCTGACATTTCTGACTGACCTACACATAGCGATGCCAAACAAATGGCTTCGGGGAGGGCATACACTGAATCATTGCTAATGCAGTGCCGTCAGCCTTTTAATTTGTTTAGTTTCCCCTTGGGTGTGTCAAGAGCTCCCACCTTCCCAAGTATGACTGGGTTAGACAGTTCTTCCTAGTTCTCATTTTTCTCTGGAGGAAATGCCATGTGTGTGGTGAAGGCTGGGGAAGGCAGGAGTCCACGGTGAAATCCTGAGGGGAGCTGAAAGCCTCTGTCTGGATTTTCCCTTCATAGGGTTGGGGTCTTAGTTGAACAGAGGCTGTTGATGAGCTTTAACTATTGTTTTGCATGTTTATAATACATTTATTTGGGGGAACCAGGTTCAGAGGATATTTTAACTTTATTTTGATGATGAATGTGTAGAACTTATGTACATGTTTTAATAATAGAAATGATCTGCACACTTAGGTGTCATTTGTATTAGCATAATTTTTAACCCATGGAAATTAATTCAACAAGTATTTTTCACATGCCAACTATGTATAGACTTGGTACTAGGTACAATGACATGGGATTCATAGTCTAGTCCAGGAGACAGCCAAGTAAAAGGGTAATTGCAGTATAGTGAGCTAAGTGCTATAGCAGGACAAGTACACAGCTCTTTGGGAGCATAGTGAGAAGTCCCTCAGCTGAGACCTGAGACCTGAGACCTGAAGGTAGTTAGAAATGAGTGATAAGAAGCATATGCAGGAGTGGTGGTGGAGTGGGATGGTATTCCACTGTGTATGTACTGAAGTTCTCAAGTCAGTGAACTTTAAGACGGTCAGTAGAGTTATTTTGAAGATACAGATTTAGGATTCAGGAGCACAGTAGCTGAAAAGTTCATTCATTGGACTGACCAAGAATAGTATATAGAACAAGAAGAGAAAAGAAACACAAACAAGAAATGGCCAGGTGATAGGAACCAAGACTTATAGGAACTGGCAAGAGAAAGTAAAGGGCCAAGCCATAGCTGGTAGAATATATTTGCAATATCAATATGTAAAGAACCTTGGCAAATCAATAAGAAAAAAGTGAATAACCCAAGGGATAAATGGACAAAAGAAATGAAAAAGCATTTTAAAACAAATGAAAGAAACTTAACCTTGTTGGTAACCTGGGAAATGCTAATTAGAACCACAAAAGATAGTTCTCACCTATGAGATTAGCAAATTTAGAAAGGCTGACAATACCAAATATTGGGAAGAATATGGAGCAATGGGAACTCTGATATGCTACAGATGGGAGTGTAAATTAACACAACCAGTTTGGAAAAAAATTGGCATTAACTTAGTAAATATGAAGATGCATATATCTTACATGTTCCAGGGTGTCAGGAGGTATGTGGCAGTATTGTTTATAATAACAGAAAACTGGAAATAACCAAAATAATTGCTGATGATAGAAAAGAAAAATTTATTCCTGTCTATTCACAGAATACTATACTATAGGGCACTATAGGGCAGTGAAAATTAACAAACTGAAATTCTGTGTGTTGTGGATCCAACTGGGTTCTTGTAAAATTCCTATGTTGAAGTCCTAATGCTTAGTACCTAAAAATGTGACTGTACTTGGATATAGTCTTTATAAGAATAGGAAGTTGGGGCCCAGACACATAAAGAAGGAAGACCCGTGAAGGCCCAGGGAGAAGACAGCCATCTGCAAGCCCAGGAGAGTGGCCTCAGAAGAAACCAACCCTGTTGACATCTTGCCCTCTGGTTTGTAGCCTTCAGAAATGTGAGAAAATAAATTTCTGTTATTTAAGCCACCCAGTCTATAGTGTTTTGTTATGGCAGCCCTAGCAAACTAATACAGTGTGTCAATATGAATCAATGTCAAAAATATAAGGTTTGATGAAATTGCAAGTCACAGAATACTTATAGTGTGATTCCATTTAGTTAAAGATTAAAAAAAAAGATTTATAATTTGGGACTTTATGTATAACTTCACACACAGACATACATATAATAAACTCTTACATTTTGACACTTTTCAAGTGATGAGGCTGTATTACCCTCCCTTTGAATGTAGGCTGGACTTAATGACTCACTTCTAATGAACAGAATAAAGCATAAGTGATAGTGTGTGACTTCTGATACTAGGTCATGAAGGGCAGTGACTTGTCCTCTCTTAAATCACTTGCTCTGGAGGAAGCCAGGTGTCATGTTCTGAGGACACTCATTTAGCCTAATGAAGAGATCCATGTGACAACGACCTAATGCCTCTTGCCAACAACCATGTGAGTGTGCCATCTTGGAAATGTGTCTCCAGATCCAGTCCAGCCTTCAGATGACATCTTGATTGCAACCTCATGAAAGATCTGGATCCAGATATGCCCAACAAAGCTATTCTAATTTATGAGCACAGAACCTGCAAAATAATAAATGTTTATTGTTTTAAGCTGCAAAATTTTGGGATAATTTGTTACACAGCAATAGATAGCTAATACAATATATCATACAGAATGAATTTAAACATAAATGTCAGGATAATGGGAACCTCTTGGGTGGAGGGAAGGAGATACAATTAGGCAGGGAACAAAGACACCTCAAAGATATTGGTAATACTTTATTTATTTTTAATTTAGGTAGCAAGCACACATTGTATTCATTTTATTATTAAAAAAACTGTATAGATCTAGGTAATGTACACATAAATGTTACATGTCTTTTATATATGGGAACTATTTCATTAACAAAAAAACTGTGGCCAGAGAAATAGAAAGAAATCTGAAAGTTGTTTCATGACAGCTTAGAAATGAATGAGGACACAGAGAGTGGGTAATGGTGCTTAAGAAGTAGGGCTGACTAGAAAAACACAGGAGGCTTGCCAGCCAGCACTGAGCATCTGGCACACCATGGATGTGGAGTGAGCAGCCACCTGTTAGGCTGGTTGCTTCCTGCCATCCATGCCCAGTGTCCCAGATTAAGCATCAAGAACACACCTCATAAATAGCCCTGAGGAGCAAAGTGTTGCCCTTGCCATTTATACCTCAGTCCAAGTGTCAAATCTTCCATGAAGTTCCCATGGTCTGTCTCTCCCTCCACCTCCAGGTTGCCGGATAATTCCTTTTCTTGTGCCTTTACCAAAATAACAACACTGATGATTGTTAATACCACGTTCCAGAATCCCTGGGTTAATGGTTCTTATATATAACTACTTTTCATCTTTACCACCATCCTGTGCAGTAAATATTCTTATTATCTCTATTTTACAAAAGAGTTTACACAGTAGTCATAGTGGGGCCAGGAGTTGTTTAACTCTAAGATATCAGGGCATAACCACCACTCCACACCACTCCTAACTGACAGGTACAGTCAGGGATCCCAGCTCATGTTATAATTGATGGCAATGATAACTTTATGTTTTTGAGCTATATATCTTGTAGATGGTTCATACCTGTCATAACTCAATTTTGTGTCCTGGCACCTGTTCAACCAAATGAATGAATGAATGAGTGATGGGCAATGAGGTGAGATATTCTCTTGGTCACAAGTCTCTGTTCTCCTGTAGCAGACCAGGTTGGTGCTCTTTGCCCGTGTATTGGACTAGATGTTTGTGTCTATCTCAAATTCCTGTGTTGAAACTCTACCTTTCAAGGTGATGGTATTTGAAGGTGGGGCCTTTGGGAGATGATTAAGATTAGATGAGGTCATGAGGGCAGAGCCCTTAGAATGGAATTGGTGCCATTATATGAGTCACCAGATAGCCTGCTTCCCTTCTTTGCCCTCCACCATGTGAGGGCAACCAGGAGATAACATCCTGAAACTTGAAAGAGAATTTTCACTGGAACTTGACCATGCTATCACCCTAATCTTGCACTTCTAGTCTCCAGAAATTTGAGAAATAAACTTCTGTTGTTCAAAAGCCATCCAGTCTTTGGTATTTTGTTACAGTAGCCCGAAGGGACGAAGGCAACCCCGTATCACCTAAGATCCCTTTTCAGTTTCATACACATCGGTTCCCACATTGCTTTCAGTTCCAAGGGCCAGCATGTGTCTCTGTCACACACATTGTCACAGGGCTGTCCCCAGGCTGCCAGAGCCTGCTTTATGTACACTCATAAACAGACAGAAGTGTCTGGAAATTTATGTTCTCCTAGAGAACAATGATAAATGAGCATGTGGGTATAAACAGTACAACTCCTTTGCTCCTGACTGGGACAACTTTGAAGTATGACCAATATTCTCTTTAAAGCTCCTCATGAGGGATCAACCCAAAGGTACTCTCCCTGGGCCTTTGTTGGTATTTTCAAATATGGCCACAGCCGGATTTCCCACCCACATGCTCTTCTGCAGTGGAATCTTGCCTAGGCCCATCAGGGTTTGGAACCCAGTTCCCCTCCCCTTGCATGGGGGCAGTCTGATTACTTGTAACCAATAGGATGTAGCTGAGTCAATAGAACTTCCCCATTGACCTCTTAACTAGGTCAGAAAAAGTCTTGCAGCTTCTGTAATGGTCTCTTGGAACACTTCTTCTCCAATAACATTGTCTGTTGGGAAGCTTACTCTCAAAACCCAACAGCCATGCTTTGTGAAGCCCAAAGCCACATGTAGACCCACTGCTCAACAGTCCCAACTTCATGTCATCCCACCTTAAGAGCCACACATGTAAATAAAGAAGCTTCCAGTTGGCTCTAGCCCTTATTTGTTGAACCATCTAGCCTCTGAGTGTTCCCAGCTCAGTCCCAAATATGAAGGAACAGAAAAATCTGTCCAATTTGCCCTATTCAAATTCCTGACCCACAGAATCTGTAGACATAATAAAAAATAGCAGTTAATCTACACCTAAGTTGGGATGGTTTGTCATGCAGGAGTAGAAAACTGGAACATAATATTACATTTTTGTGTGGCTTCTTTCCTTTCCCTGTCCTCCTTTCCTAGCCTCCTGCCATTGGAACACATTCCAACAAATTGCTTTCATACTAATTTGTGTCTCAGAGTAACCTTACCAAGGACACCTCCCAAGCTCATCTAGTCCGGAAGTTGGGGCTGGGAAAATGAGCCATCAGGAGCCTGGAGGAAGAGCACAGACACACCTGTTGCTGCTTGTCATCACTGCGGGACTCTTACCTGGGTGTGTTCTTGGCTGTGCGAACCTGGACATGAATTTGTTGGTGAGGACGTGAGCATATCTGGTTATAGATTCAAAGGGAGAGAAGCTGGGACTGGGAAGGTTGGAGGCAGGGCACGTGACCTGCAAAAGCCGAGCTGAGTACCTGGATGGGACATGTGGACGAGAGCTACCATGAGGCCAGTGCCCAGGTCAGGACCATGCTGGGAAATACAAGGTCATGTAACAGGATCATGGGAGGCCATACAAAGGCTCACATCCCAAGAACAAAAAAAAACAGCTACTACTAGAGGATGGTCAGAAGTCTGATGTCACTGGTTGGAGCTGACACAGAGCAGACATGCACATGGGGCCCCTGTGACCCTCGGAGACCTTGTTAGATGAGGTGATATTTCCTCTTTTTGGCTGAAGTCTTCTAGGTGGTTCCTGTGGAAGCTTCCCCTACCATAGCCAGGCTGTCCACACTGAGTCGATGCCTAGGGTCACCAGCCAGGAAGAATTGTGTGGACCTGGGCTGGCAGCAACTTTACTAGCTGATCTGTGAGCACAAATGCAGCCTGGGCATCGGAGAGCCAGAGAAATACAGCCTGGAAGACTTGGCATGTGGGAAGTAGTTGGCAGGTGGAGTGCTGTAGCCTGCCTTTCAAAACGCCAGAAAAATTGGTTAAGGGGAGAAGCGTACTTAATTTTTCTAGGAAAGATTAACAAACAAAGATAGAGGAAGAAGGGAAGTCAAGGCCTTGCAGTGTGGCCAAAGCTCTTGAGGTTGTTTGCAGGCCAGTGTTTCCATCTGGGAGGAGTGCTGATTCACTGGTCTGTCACTCAGCCTCCAGAGCGCCTTGCCCTGATGAACTTTAACCTCAGGAGGCACGTCCACCTGGACTCAGCCAGAAGTTGGGCTGTGTCAGAGCACTCTACCAGCATGGCCTGGACTCTCCAGTGAGAAAGAGAAACAGGAAAACAATTGTTTGACAACCTACTTAAAAAAATAAATAACATTTTAAGTTTAAAACAGGAATATGACAAAAAGTTCAAACTATACAAAAGAATATACAGTAAAAAATAAATCTCTATTCCACTCTAAATCCTAGAAGCAAGGACTGTTCTAGTTGCCCACCTACAGCCAAGGACTGTTGTCAGTTTCTTACGCATCTTCCAGAGCTACTTTGGGCATGCAGATTATATGGATCGGTAGCCACTTACCTGTTTTCACACCCTAGATATTTCACCACATCCAGTGTGGGCTGGAGCCTGCCTATCGGCTCATAGGAGCCCACTGTTATACTGTCAGGACTTTTGTGAGCTGGTTGTTACACTCGGCATTATTAAAGATGAAATTATATGACCTTACATTTAAATACATTATATTAAACATTCAAAACTAATGGCTTCCCACTTGTTTTAGTATATTTTACTCTTATGTATATGGCCTTGATGTTATGTCTATTGCATCTCTAGTGTGGAAATACTATTTACTAATATAGGCGAGTGCTATTTGCATCTCTTCCCTTCTCTGTGTTAAGTGAGGACATGCTGGTGGCTTGGAAATGGTTATGGTGGAAATATTTACATCTTGGATATCAACACACACTATAAATCAAAGCTTGGTTTATTGTTTTGTTGATGGTTTGGACTAGGGGTCCACAAACTTTTTCTGTAAAGGGCTAGACAGTAAATATCTTAGGCTTTGCAGGCTACAGTCTCTGCTGCACCTACTCAACTCCGCTGTTGTAGCAGGAAAGCAGCCACAGATGATAGGTAAGCAAATGAACATGGCTTGGTTCCAAAGTTTATTTACAAAACCAGACAGTAGGCTAAACTTTGCTTGAGGGCTGTTGTTTGCTGACTCCTGTTCTAGACTTAAGTAAGTGATGGGGAAATAATGCAGATTAAATGTAAAAGTGTTGTGTCTAACTCCTTTATGTCGTGAAGAGCACAAAAAGTTGAAGGAACATTCTTCCAGGAGTCAAAGACTATCATCTGATCCAGCAAAGCTGCTCTTGTAATTGATTAACAAGTGAAGTTCCAACACACATTGTTTTACTCATGAATAAAAATGAAATATCAATCAATCTTCATGTTTGAACCACACTCAGAAGTCAATGATATAACTGAGTTTTTTTCCTGATTGAATAGTATTTAAGCTCTTCTTATGGTCTGATTCTGTGACATGATTGTTGGTCACAGAATTATAAATCTGACAGTGGATTTTATAAGAAATATCAATCACACTGATGTTATAGAATGGAATTTACAAAGAAGAGTGCTGTATATTTTATTATTTGTATATTGTGCACTATATATCCTTTACATTAGTAACATTTATAATTATCTTATGTGCATACATACATTATAATTTGTTTACATTTTAAACATTTACCAGCTCAGTGTTGCATATGACCATTATAATAGTTCTGTTCACAATATATTTTGAAGAATCTAAATAGATCTGCCTCATGCTTTTCAGCAACCCTATTTTTTTTAACAACTTATACTATTTTAGATATGTTCACATTTGTTTAACCACTCTCCTACTGATGGGTATCTATACCGGTTATGTCTTTCATGTTTGGAAGCCAAGCTACAATGAACATTCTTGTGTACATTCCATTGCCACATATACAAATATATCTGTAGCATACATTCTTAGAAACAGAGTTGTTGGACTAAAGAATGCATGTATTTGTAATTGTGATAGATATTGACAAATTGCTTTTCAAAGAAGTTGAACGGAATACCTATACTCCCCACTAACATGCAAGACAGTGCCTTTTTCTTTATACATTTGCCAAATGGTATATTATTACACTTTTTGATTTGGGAAAATCTCATGGATGAAAATGGTTATCCTTTTGAATTTAAGTTGTTATGAGGGAGAAGAGACACTTTTTCATGCTTAAACAGAATTGGTATTATTATGTGAATTATTTGTGTTCTTTACTCATATTTTATTACTTTTCTACTAATATCCAAGATTTCTTTATGACCCTCCCAACAGAGTATGAGCTCCAGAAGGCAGGGAGTTTTAATTATTTTGAATTCCCAAAAGCTTAGAATGGTGCCTGGCACATAACAGTTACTCATTAAGTATTTGTTAATTAATTAATTATGAAGGGATTTAGCCCCTTGTCTGTAATATATGTTGCCATATTCTCTCCCAGTTTGTCATTTGCCTTTTGACTTTGTTTGACTTAAAATATTTTTTTCCTTTGTAGGAGTTTTTTATTTTTATACAGTCAAATGTAGAAATTTTTTCTTTTATGGCTTCTGTACCTCTGTGTCTTATTTGGAAAGATAACCCTTTCTAAAAATAAAAATTCTCTTGTGTTATCTCCAAATAATTTACAATTAGATTGTTCTATGTTTAAACATTTGGAACATCTGGAAATTATGTTAGACTAAGTGATGAAGTAGGCATAGAACTCATTATTTTTCCATTTGGTTGCCCTGTTAATTCACTGAGGTATCTCATTCCCCCAGTGATGTGAAATTCACTTGATCATACACCAGATTCCCATATGTGGGTGATCTGTTTCTAGTCTCTCTATTTCTCCATCTGTGTGTTCATATTGCCAACACCAGGCTGTTTTAATTACTAGTGCCTACTCTTTTACATGGTGTTTATAGCATTTGAGTGATCAAACTCATGTAAATATCACAGTTTGATCAAGCCATTTTGGCCTTAGGCCTAAACATATAGTTTTAAAAATATGGAGAAAGTGCTTTTGCAGACATCATTTCACTTGAGTTTTACACTTCCATGAGGGAGGTGGTGTCAGGGCTTCTGTTGTCCCACTTTACAGATCAGGAAGCGGAGGCCGAGAGGTCAGGGGCTTGTTGCCCAGGATCAGTGGTCTGGTAGTGTCTAACAGTATGGATACTCGGTCCCAAACAGACTCCTACTCTTTTCTATAACAAAATACTGCTTAATGGAAAAATAACAACTTAATTAAAATAACAACTAAGACAAAAATTACTCCATTTTACATATTTTTCTTTTTCTTTGTACTCTCTTATGCTGTCTTTCTCAGATCTAATCAAGAAGCAGAGATGACTTAATGTCAGAGCACCTTGGAAAAGATAAGAACTTGTGTATTGAAGGAGTCTTAGCACAGCACTTGACATGAGTACGCACTCAGCAAGTGATAGGTATTATTTATGTTCCTATTCATTTGATTAAGAGCATGAGCTTGGAAGCAAGACAGAGCTGAGTTCCAATCTCCACTCTTCCATTTATTAGTGGGTGACCTTGGGCAAGTTACTCAACTGCTCTGAGCCTTGGTGGCCTTGTATGTAAAGTGGGTACTGTAATAAAATAGAACTCTCAGCGTTTTGTGATAACTAAATGAGATACTATCTGAAGCTTATCTGAGCACAGTGTCTGGCACATAGTAAACACTCAATCAATGTTAATAGTTTTCTCACTGATAATTTTTTGAAGGTCCTAAATTTATTTCCCCCCAAATGGGGACGTTCCTGTTGTCTTTCTTCAAGAAAATCAGGGATAGTTAGTTCTCCAGTTATTCTGTATTCACGGATACACTCTTTCGTACCTGATGACTCTCTGTTGTCTTATCTGAAAAAACAGAAATAAAAAACCATGCAAGAAGCTTACTTTAATTTAGTCTCCACTTGCTCTTGCTAAGTCCCACTGAATCTGTCTGCATTATTTGCTAAGAAGGGTTTCTGTAATAAACTTATAGTGTAAATAGGATTTGGAAAGAGTGCTGAAAATAATTAAGGAAACTCTTTCCAAACATGCTTAAATACTTGAGAAGTAGCATTTCAATACAGACGATTTATCTGAGATTCCTGAAGCACTCATATGTATTTATAGACTAGTGATTGCTGTTACTTGTGTACTGTTATGGATTGAATATTTGCACTCCCTAATTCACATGTTGAAGCCCTAACCCCTGATGTGATGGCATTAGGAGGCCATCCTTTGGAGGCAATTAGGGTTACGCAAGGTCATGAGGGTAGGGTCCTGTGACGGCATTAGTGCCCTCTTTACGAAGAGACACCAGAGTGCTCTCTCTCTCTCTCTCTCTCTCACCTTGCCTTGTGGGCCCCGAGCAAGAAGGGGGCCATCTGCAAGCCAGGAAGCAGGGCTTCAGCAAGAATTTAATTGGCCAGCGACTTGGTCTTGGACTTTCCAGTCTCCAGAACTATGAGAAAAAGTGTCTGTGTTTAAAGCCACCCAGTCTGTGGCACTTTGTTACTGCAGCTTGAGCAGTCTGAGAGAGGTACCGATTTTTCTCCTTGACTCAGTACATTCATAAGCACAGGTTGTGCCCTGCCCTTCTCCACTCCTCCTGTGCCCAGTGTGGTGTGCCTGGCCCAGAAGCAGGTGACTGTGAAGGGTCGGGGCTGAAAAGATGTTTGTGGAAATAATAAATATGTCCCAAGAACTTTTCCTTGGAGATATTTCGTTTTTCTAGATTAAGTGATTAATTTATCTTTAATTGCTCATTGAACAGTCCTACTCAGATACCCTGTGGTCCCCTCAAGTTAGCTAACTGCATCCTTTTATTCTATAAAATCAGCTCCCCAGCCCAGTTTCCTAATTTTTCCCCCTAGCACCATCATGTTTCCAGGATCAAAGCTTGGAGATGTTTTTGCTCCTCTTCCTCTTTTCTCCATATTTGGTAAGTCACCAAGTCCACCATTCCTACCTTCAAAGCATCTCTTGTCTCTATCACCTCCTCTGCCTATGCCCTCCTCTAAGCCTAAGCCCCATCACTCATTTCTGCATTACTAGAATGATCTTACTCTCTTTAGCAGAAATCTTTTATATCTCACATGATAATATATTACCTTTTGTTTGTTTGCTTTTTTTTAAATATCAAAGTTAAGCAGTCACAAAGGAGATGTATAAGGAAAAGATACTAATTTCCCTTCAATTCCCCTTCAACCCCACTTCCTTAAAGGCAATCAGCATTAACAATTTGATATGTACCTTTCTACATTTTTCTCTATGTTTATATATATATATAGCTTTAAAAAAAGGTCATACAGTACATGTAATTCAATGGAGAAAAGATAGTTCTTTCAAGAAATGAGGCTGGAACAACTGGATATTATGTAGGGAAAATGAACCTTTACCCTTATCTTGCACCATATGCAAAAATTGAAATGAAATAGATCATAGACCTGAAACTTCTAAATGAAAACAGGAGAAAATCTTGGAATAGGCAAAGATAGCTTGAATAGAACACTAAAACACTACTCATAAAATAAACAATTGGAAAGTGAGGTTTTATTAGCAAAGTTAAAAATTTCTATTCTTCAAAAAACACCATTAAGAAAACAATAACTCAAACCACTGACTTTAAGAAAATATTTTACTACATCTGTCTATATATATGTAAAATTGGTGTCCAGATATAGAAATAACTGACAATTCAACAAGACAACCTAATTAAAAAACAGGTAGAAGACTTGGAAAAACAGTTCATAAAAAATATACAAAGATGTACAAATAGCCAATAAACACATGAATAGATGCTCTTCATTAGTTTTCATGGAAATCCAAATTAAAGGCATAATGAAATACCGTTATCATCCAACTAAATGGTTAAAATGAACAGACTGACAATACGAAATGGTGATAAGGATATGGAACAACTGGAAACCTCATATATTGCTGCTGGGGAAATTATTTGGTGTTTCTTTATAAAGTGAAACAGATACAATGTGACCCAGGAATTTTCCTTGTAAATAGTTACCCAAGAAAAATGAAGAGATGTTTGCACAAAGTTTTGTATACAAATGTTCATTACAGTTTATATAACAGGCAAAAACCGGAAACAACACAAACATCTATCAACAGGTGATTGTGGTATGTCCCTATGAAAGAACCATGCACAGAATTAGAAAGGAGTGAATTACTGATAGAGGCAACAATAAGGATGACTCTCAAAATACTATGCTGAGGAAACAAAGCCACATACACAAGAGAACACCATTCATATAAGACCCCCAAACAGGCAAAACTATAGTAACAGAAAACAATTGCATGGTTGCCTGGGACTGGAAGATTCACTGCAAAGGAGCACAGTGGAGCATTCTGCATGATGGATTTTTGAATAGCCTGATTGAGGTGATGGTGAATGGAGGTATGTGTTTTAAAACTCATTGAATGATACATTTAATGCTTATATTTTATTGTTTGTCAATTACAACTCAATAGAATGTGTGTGTGTGATAACAAGAGAGTGCTGTACATATTATTCTGCTCTCTTTGCTTATCAGTGTATTGCGGACAATGCTCTCTGTCAACATACTGAAACCTAGTCCATTCTTTTAAATAATTGCATAACATTTCATGGTATGGACAAGTTCTTTTTGATAGACATTTAAAATGTTTCCTTTTTTCTTTTTGATGACATGGCTGCTGTAAACATCTTTTTATGTCCATTTTTATATAGTAGGGCTTTTATTTTTGAAAGGGTGGATTTTCAGAGTTTGCATTGCTGGTTCAAAGGGTTATGGACATTTTACATTTTAATAGATAATGTCAAGTACTTTTTATAAAGGAAAGTCACTCTCTTCAACAATGTGAGAATACTTGTTTCCTGCATCATCAACAGCCTTGTACAAAGCACACTTCAGAGATATTGTGGGTTTGATTCCAAACCATTGCCATAAAGTGGAATAGCAAGAAAGTGATTCAAATGAATTTTTTGGTTTCCAAATGCATATAAAAGTTTATATTATACTATAATCTGTAACTGTACCATGGCATTGTATCTACATAAAAATGTACATACCTTAAATAAAAAAATACTTTTTTGCAAAAAAGTGCTAACAACATGTGAGCTTTCAGCCAGTCACGATCCTCTTGCTGGTGGAGGGTCTTGCCTCTGTGTTGATGGCTGCTGACCGCTCAGGGCGGTGGCTGCTGAAGGTTGCGGTGGCTGTGGCAATTTCTTAAAATAAGACAACAATGAAGTTTGTGACATTGACTCTTTCTTCCTTGACTAATTTCTCTGTAGTATGCAGTGCTGTGTGATAGCGTTTTACCCACAGAACTTTCAAAATTAGAAGTTCTTTTCAAACCCTGCTGCTGCTTAATCAACTAAGCTTAGGTAATCTAATAGGCTAAACCCTTTGTTGTCATTTCAGCAATCTTCATAACATCTTCACCAGGAATAGATTCTATCTGAGGAAACTACTTTCTTTGCTCATACATAAGAAGCAAATCCTCACCCATTCAAGTTTTATCATGAGATTGCAGCTATTCGGTCATGTCTTCAGATTCCGTTTCTAATTCTAGTTCTCTTGCAGTTTCCCCCATACCTGCAGTTACTTCCTCTACTGAAGTCTTGAACACCTCAAAGTCGTCATGAGGGTTGGAATCAGCTTCTTCCAAACTCCTGTCAGTGCTGATATTTTGAATTCTTCCCATGAGTCACCAATGCTCTTAATACCTTCATCTAGAATGGCGAATGTATTCCAGAAGGTTTTCAATCGACTTTGCCCAGATCTGTCAGAGGAATCACTGTCTACGGAGGCTATAGCTTTACAAAATATATTTCTTCAATAATAAGATTTGAAAGTCAAAATTACTCCTTGATCCATGGGCTGTAGAATAGATGTTGTGTTAGCAGATCTGAAAAAATGTTGATCACATTGTCCACATCTCCCTCTGGGGAGACCAGTTACATGATCACTGAGCAGTGATATTCTGAAATGAATCTTTTTTCTCTGAGCAGTAGGTCTCAACAGTGGGCTTAAAATAAGTCATGTTGTAAACTATGTTGTAAACAGATGTGCTATCCAGGCTTTGTTGTTCCATTTACAGAGCACAGGCAGGGTAGATTAAGCATATTCTTAAGGGCCTTAGGATTTTCAGAATGGTAAATGAGCACTGGCTTCAGCTTAAAGTCACCAGCTGCATTAGCCCCTAATAAGAGAACCAGCCTATCCTTTGAAACTTAGAAGCCAGCCATTGACTTCTCCTCTCCAGCTATGCAAGTCCTTGGTGGCATCTCCTGCCAGTGGAAAGCTGTTTTGCTGATATTGAATATCTGTTGTATGGTGTAGCCACCTTCATGAATCATCCCAGCTAAATCTTCTGAAAAATTTGCTGCAGCTTCTACATCAATGTTTGCTGCTTCACCTTGAACTTTTCTGTTATGGAAATGGCTTTTTCCCTTAAACCTCATGAACCAACCTCTGCTAGCTTCAAACCTTTCTTCTGCAGTCTCCCCACCTCTCTCAGCCTTCATAGAATTGGAGAGAGTTAGGGCCTTGCTCTGGATGAGGCTCGGCTTCAAGGACTTTTGTGGCGGGTTTGATCTTCTATCCAGACCACTACAACTTTCTCTGTATCAGCAACAAGACTGTTCTGTTCTCTTATCATTCATGTGTTCACTTGAGTGGCACTTTCAATTTCCTTCAAGGACTTTCCCTTTGCTTTCACAACTTGGCTAACTGGCACAAGAAGCCTAGCTTTAGGCCTTCCTTGGGTTTTGACAGAAGCTTAATTATGTCTAGCTTTCAATTTAAAGTGAGATATTAGTGATTTTTTCTTTCACTTGAACACATAGAGGCTGTTGTGGGGTTATTACCTGCCCTAATTTCAATACTGTTCTCTCAGGGAACAGGGCAGCCTGAGGAGAAGGAAAGAGGTGGGGTAATGGCCAGTCTGTGGAGCAGCCCATCCACACACATTTATTAAGTTCACTCTTATATGGGTATGGTTTGTGGTGCCCCAAAACAATTATACTAGTAACTTCAAAGATCACTGATCACAGATCACCATAACAACCATAATCATAAAATTTTTGAAATATTATGAGAAGTACCATAATGTGACACAGATGCAAAGTGAGCAAATACTGTTGGAAAAATGTCACCCATAGACTTGCTCACCGCAGGGTTGCCACAAACCTTCAATTCGTAAAAATTGCAATGTTGGCAAAGAGCCATAAAATGAAGCACAATACAACAAGCTATGCCTGTATATTATCACTGTTTTTGCCATGCATTTGGTGGAAAATAATCTCACTCTAATTTGCATTTCTCTTGATACCAGATGTGTTGACCATCCTTTTCTTTTTCTTTGAGGATACTTGGATTTTATCTTTCAACAACCACCTTTTCATATCATTTGCCAAATTCTCTATGGGGTTATTTTTCTTCTTTAAAAGTTCCATTTTCCTACCAATATCTTAGCAGGGCATTTTTTGTATTGCCTATTTTGTTATTAGAAAATTATTTTTGTTGCCACTCACCTATCTCATTATTTAATGAACACAGTGTAGTCATTGAATGAATTTCTCTGAAATAACCTGTAAGGCTTAGCACCCTTTAGAAGTAAAGCCTTATGGGAAATTTATAAACGGTTAAGAGTTATCAGAAAAGAAGTTCTCACTTTCTGACTTTACAGACATTTCTGATGATTCAGATATTCCTTCACCCAAAAATGAAAATATACAAGCAAGGTTATAAAAATCAAATGCTATATTCATTAATATAGATACTTAAAAGTAGTGTATTGGTTTCTTTTAGAAATAATAAACTCAAAGGACATTTTCACATGATACCAATACTAGATCAGTGTCACTTCCCTGTGACTAGGAAAAAATTCTATTAATTAATAATGGAATAAAGTCTCAATGATTTAGACGGAATATTTCTTGTGCTCCCACAACTCTAGACCCCAGTTAATCCTCTTCCATATTTTAATTGGTGGATTGGTAGAGCCCTGAAACTTTGTTGATGATGGTAATTTCCTCACAAAAGTATTCCAGCTTGTTAGAGAACCTGGCAATTTCTTTTCCAAGAATTGTCCATCCATAAAAATCCAATGGGATGCAGATGCATTCCAAGACTGGAAAAAGAAGCACTGAGTTTGGACTGTTTTGTGCATTAAAACAACACAAGATTAAGAAATATAATCCTCTCACTGTGAAATGAAGACAGGTCTCTCCCTGCCCATTGATTGTTTGCCCAGAAAGCCTTATGTCTGGTGCCCAGGCTCAGTTGCCTTAAGTCCAGCCCTTGAAAGCTGGGCAATAGAGAATAAATCGCCCTTCCCTCCACACCCATGGCCACGAAGAAGACAGCACCCCTCCACCTGTCAGCCAGCAGCCTGCATCACTAGTGTGATTCCCCTGCTTTCCTAATAAACAGCCCTGTGAGTGAGGCCAGCCTGGCATGATGTCTCCAGGCAGGGGTGAGAGTTGCAGCTAAGAGCTCCTAGGAGACAGCTGCCAGTCCATTCCAAACCAGTCATTCTACAACTCCTCTTTTTCACCACTCCCTCCCAAAATGTTAGCATTTTCCCACTTTTTTCTGGATAAAGAACTTTAAGAAACTTAAAACCTGGTCCCCGAAGGAGCTCTCACTGTGCCCTGCCGGATAGGCCTGCCCTCCTCCTCATAGCGTTCCTGGCCTCGCCCACTGGGTCCTTCTGCTCCTTGCACATGACCCCCATCTCCCTGCCCTCCACGGTCCAATTCAGGTGCGGCCTTGTTCACAGACTTCTCCAGGTCTACCAGTCTGTGCTGATCTGCCTTTCATCTGACTTTACTAGAATCTGGTTAACGTTTATCTGGGCTTTGAATCATCTTTTGGAAATTACAGTTTTGTAAGTTTCTGTTCTCTTCTTTCTGCTTTAGCATGTGGCACATACTCAATGGATTGTCACTGAATGCTGGCAGGGGGCAGAGACCATGTCTATGTCCTTTCTGTTCCCCTCCTGGTCTGCAGTGCTGTAGCAATGCTGAACACATGTAGTAATCCTGTCACTTCTCCTGGGGTGACAGGGAAGATGGAGAGAACAAGGCTTCATAGTTAAGAATTGTCAGGGCTTCATGAGGAATTGGATCTGGGGCCAGGAAAAGAGGAGGGCGTACAGATGCCAAGATCTCCGAGGAGCACAGCAGGATTGACAGTTGGTGCCACGCACCCGGATGGAACACTGCCAGAAGTCCAGACTTGGGAGGCAGGTGATCATGACTTTGGTTTTGGACATATCAAACTTCAAGTGCTTTTGAGATACCTGCAGTAGGGAATGTTAATACCCTACCAATAGCCATTCTCCCTTACTCTTTCAGTAAGAAAGGTTAGGCAGTTAGAGATGACTTTTCCCAACCTTCCTTGCATCTAGGTGTTTCCATAAAACTAACTTCTGGCCGTGGAATGTGAGTGGAAGTGATGTGGGTCATGCTCTTAGGAGGAACTCACGTGGCTTCCCTTGCCCTTGTCCTCTTCCTGCTGGCTGGGAAGCAGTTGTGATGGGATTGGAACAACCGTCTTGGATCCAGAGCCAGGGATGTCATACGGAGGACAGCAGAACCGCTCTATCAGCTTGGGCCTGCTTAACGCTGGACTGTGGTGTGAGGAGGAAATACACGTCTACCTCCTTTGCATTTGGGGGTCTGTTTGTATCTTAATCACGCAATATCCAAGCGGGGATGCCAAGTAGGCATTTGGGTGTATGAACCTGGACCTCAGAGGGAATATCAGAAGGAGATATGAATTGAGAATTCATTAAATGTGGGAATAATGAAAGCTGTGAGAGTGGGTGAGATTGTCTAGAGGCAGAGGTTAGGGAATGAGAGGAAGAGTGGTTTGGGATACAGCTTCTTTGAGTCACTGGGTCTGAGAAAGATCATGTAAAGGAAACTGGCTCTGCTAAAGTGGGAGATGGAAGCCCAGCAAGGAGCAGTGTCAGGGGGTTCAAGAGGAGCTGGTGAGCACTTTCAGTGGAGGGAGGGGTGAGTAGTACTGACCTCACACAGTGTCCTCTGGTGCCATGTGTGGGCCAGCCTGGTCAATGATGACTCGAATGTGCTTGTCAAACCAAGGGGTTGTTTGCTAACGTTGATTATTAGTGCTAATGTAACTTCATAAAAATTCACATCTCTGGCAAGAACACAAGGAGATCTAATTATTATTTCTCAATCCAATTTTCATTATAACTTATCCAGAAACATTAGAAATCATCAAACTTAATTTGATGCTTTATATGAAACCCTACACAACCCTAAGTATGTTTGTATCATATCTCCAGATTCCATATATTCATTTTTTTAATTAAAAATTTTTTTAAATTGTGGTGAAAAAAATTTTTAATTTACTATCTTTACTATTTTTAAGTGTGTTGTTCAGTTGTGTTACATACATTCACATTATTGTACAATAGATCTCCAAAGACTTTTCATCTTGTAAAACTGAAATTATTCCCATTAAACAACTTCCAATTTTCCCCTCCCCCCACCATTATACCTTCTGTGAATTTGACAACTTTACATGTAAAGTGTAGTCAGGCAACATTTGTCCTTTAGTGACTGGCTAATTTCAGTTAGCTTAGTGCCCTCGAACCTCATTCACTGGGCTCTGTGACAGGATTTTCCTGGCTTCTTCAGCCTGGAAATATTTTGTTGTGTGTATCTACCACATTTTGCTTTCACAAACTCATTTTATGGACTTGACTTTCCAAAACATTTATTCCTCTGGTGAAGTTCCTTCTGGGCTTCTCTACCTAGAAAGGATGTAGAGGAGAGATGGCAAACTGGCTAACAATTTTCTTCAAGGAAACTGGCCCTCTAAATCAGGGTGGGCAAGCTTCTGTTAAAAGCCAGATAGTCAATATCCTTGGCTCTGTGGGCCAGACAGTCCTGTCACAACCAACCAATGACTCACTCCAAGGTATGCCTGCCTGTGTCTTGCATTTTTGTAGTTATTGATGTGTTTGCTCATTGTCTTCCCTCTTAGACTGTAAGCCTTGAAGGCAGGGGCTGTCCTCTCCTACCCTCAATGGACAGCTGGCACATCAAACACATAGTAAGGAGTTCTCATACACTATTTTTCCTTGTGAGTGATGTAATTGATGGCTGCTTATAATAAGGGAAATACGGTATTTGCTGACTGGCTGCCTTCACGTTAAGTGAGTGTCCCTATGGCACCAAGTACCCTGGAAAGGACTGGTTCACACGTTTACCTAGTGAACAGTGTCCGGCCATTTTAAATGTTCATTTGTTATTTTAATGTATGGCATTCTCTACAATGAGAAGTTCTCAACTGAATGTCTTGTGATAGACTGTCAGAGGTTTGGGTGTCAATGTGATGGAACCAAAGATCAGAATGTAAGACAATCTGATAGCACTGTGAGGGGTTGGGGCAGAAATATTCTCAGGTAGTATAGGAGGTAACAGCTTATGCATTAACATGAAAGGAGATGTTTTATCCTTCTTTCTGTTCCTACTGACATTGAAATTACTGAGGATAGTGGTGTTTGTTGATCACTGTTCTAGGGCCCTGGCCAGTGGGCAAGTGGGGCTGACCTCTTCTCTTTGTTTTGCTCTCCAGGCCATGAGCCCAGCATGGGCCATGTCACCTGGCAGGGGCACCTCTTTCTAATTCATACATGGCATCTTGTGGGCTGGCTGTGCCTGGACTGACTCTTGCTTAGTTCCACTCAGTATAACTTTTTGTCTGGCTTATCCAGACCTAGTTTGTATACAGTGAAGTCAGACACCATTTGTCCTTTTGTGTTTGGCTTCTTTCACTCAGCTTAATGTCCTCAAACATCATCCATGTTGTACAATGTGGCAGGATCTCCTGCCTTTCTTTCTGTCTCTGAGTTTTCCTTCATATAATCTTTCCCCCAGATTCTCCAAGGTTGCCGTCATCATTCCCATGCTCAGAAAACTTCTGTGGATACCTAACATGCACATGATGGACGCCCGATCTCCTAGCCCGGCAGCCCAGGCTTTCTCTGGGTCTGGTCCAGTGCCACCTGCATTTTTTGCCTTTACCTCCCACTACCTACTCAGGACTGGCCCTACCTGACTGGACACTTGCTGATTTCCCAGCATTACTGTGCTGGTGGTCAGAGTAATAACGGCTTACACTTATTGACTCCTCAATGTGTGCCAGGTATTGTTCCAAGAGCTTTGCATGCCCTGTCTCATTTACTTCTCAGAAGAGCCCTCTGAGATAGGTTCTATAAAAGTACATCCTTTCAACCTAAATGTCTTTACATGCTGTATCTGCTTTACTAAGAACAACCCAATGAAATAGATTCTATAAAGCCATATCTCATGAATGCCACATGCTGTTGACATCTATTTTTTAATCTTTCCTATGCATGATCTCATTTAGCTGTCTCAAGGACTCTGTTCAGTATATTATTATTGCTGTTTTTCAGCCCCAAACAACTGAAGCTCAGAGATATTAAATAGTTTTCAAAAAAGCACATAGTTTATTATAGGTAGAGCTAGTTCTCAGGCCCTCTGTTGGTTTGATTCCAAAGACTGGGCTCTCAAAAGGCCACTGGTTCTCAAATGTAATCACCCATAAGGATCATGAACCACTGGGAGCCAGTTTAAAATGGGCACTAACTCCAGCAATCCTGTCCATAGACCTGGGAGAGGGCCTGGGAATATGTGATTTTTTACACATTACCCAGGTGGTTCTGCTGTAGGTGCTTAGGTGCTTTGTAGAACACACTCTGAGAAACCCTGTACTAGACCATCCTGCTTAAGTGGTGACTCTAGACCTGTTCTTCAGCTACCCCTGGATCAGGATTATTGGGCGTGCTACTCAGTGCAGAGCAGGATGCTTCCATCTTATCTGTGTGGTAAGAGGCAATGCACCCACTTCATCCTGAAGAGGCCCTGAAATCTTTCAATATGGATTTCAGAGGCAGAGCGAAGATCTGCTTCACACCACTTAAAATAGCAATCTGCTTCTTCAGAGGGACAGTGTTTCTCATTCTGATTCTGGAGGTGAAAGAAGGAGTTCTCTGGAAGAGCACTGCAAACATTGGTGGTACACTGAGATCCTGCAGTGTGGCCAGTGGAATACTTGGGAAATCCTTGATTTTCCTGATAGGTTTTACAGAGGATAGTAATAGTCAACAGAGGACTAGCTGAATCCAAACACTGAATATTGCTTCTGTGGAGTGTTAGAGTCACAGACCCAGGCTACGGATTGCTGAAAGAATGAGAATTGTGTTGAGTGTAGAATCAATGGACTGTACATCTACATTTGGGAGGCCCGGCAAGGTTCTCTTTTAGGACTGTACCGAATGCATTCATGAAGGTAAATGAACTTGCAAAAATCAGGATCAACCACAGAGCTTTGAACCAAAGGGGATTATTCTCAAGCTGTAATATATGATGCAATTTATCCTATTAGGTTTTAGAGTTTCTTGGGGGACCAGTGAGTCTTTTTTCCTCCCAATTTCTCCGTTTTGGAATGGAAATGTCTATCCTATGCTTGTCTCACCACTATATTTTGGAAGCAGATACTTTGTTTGTTTTCACACATTCACAGTTGGAGAGGAATTTTGCCCCACGGTGAATCTTACTCCAAGTCTCACCCATACCTAATTAAGATGATATTTACATGAGACTTTGGACTTAGAGTTAATGCTGGAATGTGTTAAGACTTTTGGGTATGTAGATAAAGTGAATATATCTTTTTTTTTTTTTGGCTTTATTTTTTTTAATTTTTAAAAAATTCGTTTTGTTATTATTAATCTACAATTACATGAAGAACATTATGTTTACTAGACTCCCCCCTTCACCAAGTCTCCCTCACAAACCCCATTACAGTCACTGTCCATCAGTGTAGTAAGATGCTGTCGAATCACTACTTGTCTTCTCTGTGTTGCACATCCCTCCCTATGTCCCCCGCCACATAATACATGCTAATCGTAAGGCCCCCTTTCTTTTCCCTGCCCTTATCCCTCCCTTCCCACCCATCCTCCTCAGTCCCTTTCCCTTTGGAAACTGTTAGTCCTTTCTTGGGTTCTGTGATTCTGCTGCTGTTTTGTTCCTTCAGTTTTTCTTTCTTTTTATACTCCACATATGAGTGAAATCATTTGGTACTTGTCTTTCTCCACCTGCCTTATTTCACTGAACATAATACCCTCTAGCTCCATCCATGTTGTTGCAAATGGTAGGATTTGTTTTCTTCTTATGGCTGAATATACATTCCATTGTGTATATGTACCACATCTTCTTTATCCATTCATCTACTGATGGACATTTAGGTTGCTTCCATTTCTTGACTATTGTAAATAGTGCTGCGATAAACATAAGGGTGCATCTGTCTTTTTAAAACTGGGCTGCTGCATTCTTAGGGTAAATTCCTAGGAGTGGAATTCCTGGGTCAAATGGTATTTCTATTTAGAGCATTCTGAGGAAGCTCCATAGTGCTTTCCACAATGGTTGAACTAATTTACATTCCCACCAGCAGTGTAGGAGGGTTCCCCTTTCTCCACAACCTTGCCAACATTTGTTGTTGTTTGTCTTTTGGATGGTAGCCATCCTTATTGGTGTGAGGTGATATCTCACTGTGGTTTTAATTTGCATTTCTCTGATGATTAGCGATGTGGAGCATCTTTTCATGTGCCTGTTGGCCATCTGAATTTTGTCTTTGGAGAACTGTCTGTTCAGCTCCTCTGCCCATTTTTAAATTGGATTATTTGCTTTTTGTTTGTTGAGGTGTGTGAGCTCTTTATATATTTTGGATGTCAACCCTTTATCAGATCTGCCATTTATGAATATATTCTCCCATACTGTAAGGTACCTTTTTGTTCTATTGATGGTGTCCTTTGCTGTACAGAAGATTTTCAGCTTGATATAGTCCCACTTGTTCATTTTTGCTTTTGTTTCCCTTGCCTGGGGAGATATGTTCATGAAGAAGTTGCTCATGTTTATGTCCAAGAGATTTTTGCCTATGTTTTTTCCTAAGAGTTTTATGGTTTCATGACTTACATTCAGGTCTTTGATCCATTTCGAATTTACTTTTGTGTATGGGGTTAGGCAGTGATCCAGTTTCATTCTCTTCCATGTAGCTGTCCAGTTTTGCCAGCACCATCTGTTGAAGAGACTGTCATTTCCCCATTGTATGTCCATGGCTCCTTTATCATATATAAATGACCATATATGTTTGGGTTAATGTCTGGAGACTCTATTCCATTCCACTGGTCTATGGCTCTTTCTTGTGCCAGTACCAAACTGTCTTGATGACTGTGGCTTTGTGGTAGAGCTTGAAGTTGGGGAGCGAGATCACCCCACTTTATTCTTCCTTCTCAGGATTGCTTTGGCTATTTGGGGTCTTTGGTGAATTTTTGAACTATATGTTACAGTTCATTGAAGAATGCTATTGGTAATTTGATAGGGATTGCATCAAATCTGTATATTGCTTAGGGCAGGATGGCCATTTTGGCGATATTAATTCTTCCTAGCCAAGAGCATGGGATGAGTTTACAATTGTTAGTGTTATCTTTAATTTGTCTTAAGAGTGTCTTAAAGTTTTCAGGGTATAGGTCTTTCACTTCCTTGGTTAGGTTTATTCCTAGGTATTTTATTCTTTTTGATGCAATTGTGAATGGAATAGTTTTCCTGATTTCTCTTTCTATTAGTTTATTGTTAGTGTATAGGAAAACCACAGATTTCTGTGTGTTAATTTTGTATCCTGCAACTTTGCTGTATTCCAATATCAGTTCTAGTAGTTTTGGAGTGGAGTCTTTAGGGTTTTTTATGTACAATATCATGTCATCTGCAAAGAGTTACACTTTAACTTCTTCTTTTACCAATTTGGATTCCTTGTATTTCTTTGTTTTGTCTGACTGCCATGGCTAGGACCTCCAGTACTATGTTGAATAACAGTGGGGAGAGTGGGCATCCCTGTCTTGTTCCTGATCTCAGAGGAAAAGCTTTCAGCGTCTCACTGTTCAGTATGATGTTAACTGTGGGTTTATCATAGATGGCCTTTATTATGTTGAGGTACTTGCCCTCTCTATACCCATTTTGTTGAGAGTTTTTATCATGAATGGATGTTGAATTTTGTTTAATGCTTTTTCAGTATCTATGGAGATGATTATGTGGTTTTTGTCTTCTGTTTGTGGTGGATGATGTTGATAGATTTTCCAATGTTGTACCATCCTTGCATCCCTGGGATGAATCCCACTTGATCATGGTGTATGATCCTTTTGATGTATTTTTGAATTCGATTTGCTAATATTTTGTTGAGTATTTTTGCATCTACATTCATCGGGGATATTGGTCTATAATTTTCTTTTTTTGGTGGGGTCTTTGCCTGGTTTTGGTATTAGGGTGATGTTGGCTTCATAGAATGAGTCTGGAAGTATTCGCTCCTCTTCTATTTTTTGAAAACTTTAAGGAGAATGGGTATTATATCTTCTCTGTATGTCTGATAAAATTCCGAGGTAAATCCATCTCGCCCGGGGGTTTTGTTCTTTGGTAGTTTTTTGATTACCGCTTCAATTTCGTTGCTGGTAATTGGTCTGTTTAGATTTTCTGTTTCTTTCTGGGTCAGTCTTGAAAGGTTGTATTTTTCTAGGAAGTTGTCCATTTCTTCTAGGTTTCCCAGCTTGTTAGCATATAGGTTTTCATAGTAGTCTCTAATAATTCTTTGTATTTCTGTGGGGTCCGTCGTGATGTTTCCTTTCTCTTTTCTGATTCTGTTAATGTGTGTTGATTCTCTTTTTCTCTTAATAAGTCTGGTTAGAGGCTTATCTATTTTGTTTATTTTCTCGAAAACCAGCTATTGGTTTCATTGATTTTTTTGTATTGTTTTATTCTTCTCAATTTTATTTATTTCTTCTCTGATTTTTATTATGTCCCTCCTTCTGCTGACTTTAGGCCTCATTTTTCTTCTTTTTCCAATTTTGATAACTGTGATGTTAGACTATTCATTTGGGTTTGTTCTTCCTTCTTTAAATATGCTTGGATTGCTATATACTTTCCTCTTAAGATTGCTTTTGCTGCATCCCACAGAAGTTGGGGCTTTGTGTTCTTGTCATTTGTTTTCATGTATTGCTTGATCGCTATTTTAATTTGGTCATTGATCCATTGATTATTTAGGAGCATGTTGTTAAGCCTCCATGTGTTTGTGGGCCTTTTTGCTTTCTTTGTACAATATAGTTCTAGTTTTATACCTTTGTGGTCTGAAAAGTTGGTTGGTAGAATTTCAATCTTTTTGAATTTACTGAGGCTCTTTTTGTGTCCTAGTATGTGGTCTATTCTGGAGAATGTTCCATGTGCACTTGAGAAGAATGTGTATCCTGTTGCTTTTGGATATAGAGTTCTGTAGATGTCTATTAGGTCCATCTGTTCTAGTGTGTTGTTCAGTGCCTCTGTGTCCTTGCTTATTTTCTGTCTGGTGGATCTGTCCTTTGGAGTGAATGGTGTGTTGAAGTCTCCTAGAATGAATGCATTGCATTCTATTTCCTCCTTTAGTTCTGTTAGTATTTGTTTCACATATGCTGGTGCTCCTGTTTTGGGTGCATATATATTTATAATGGTTATATCCTCTTGTTGGACTGACCCCTTTATCATTATGTAATGTCCTTCTTTATCTCTTGTGACTTTCTTTGTTTTGAAGTCTATTTTGTATGATACTAGTACTGCAACACCTGCTTTTTTCTCCCTGTTGTTTGCATGACATCTTTTTCCATCCCTTGACTTTTAGTCTGTGCATGTCTTTGGGTTTGAGGTGAGTCTCTTGTAAGCAGCATATATATGGGTCTTGTTTTTTTATCCATTCAGTGACTCTATGCATTTTGATTGGTGCATTCAGTCCATTTACATTTAGGGTGATTATCAATAGGTATGTACTTATTGCCACTGTAGGCTTTAGATTCATGGTTACTAAGGTTCAAGGTTAATTTTCTTACTATCTAAGAGTCTAACTTAACTCACTTAGTATGCTGTTACAAACACAATCTAAAGGTTCTTTTCTGTTTCTCCTCCTTTATCTTCCTCCTCCATTCTTTATATATTAGGTATCATATTCTGTACTCTTTGTCTATCCCTCGATTAACTTTGGGGATAGTTAATTTAATTTTGCATTTGCTTAGTCATTAGCTGTTCTACTTTATTTACTGTGGTTTTATTACCTCTGGTGACAGCTACTCAATCTTAGGAACACTTCCATCTATAGCAGTCCCTCCAAAATAGACTGTAGAGATGGTTTGTGGGAGGTATGTTCTCTCAGCTTTTGCTTACCTGGAAATTGTTTAATTCCTCCTTCAAATTTAAATGATAATCTTGCCGGATAAAGTAATCTTGGTTCCAGGCCCTTCTGCTTCATGGCATTGAATACATCATGCCACTCCCTTCTGGCCTGTAAGATTTCTGCTGAGAAGTCTGATGTTAGCCTGATGGGCTTTCCTTTGTATGTGATCTTATTTCTGCCTCTGGCTGCTTTTAACAGTCTGTCCTTATCCTTGATCTTTTCCATTTTAATTACTATGTGTCTTGCTGTTGTCTTCCTTGGGTCCCTTGTGTAGGGGGATCTGTGGATCTCCATGGCCTGAGAGACTATCTCCTTCCCCAGAATGGGGAAGTTTTCAGCAACTACCTCCTCAACGAGACTTTCTATCCCTTCTCTCTCTTCTTCTTCTTCTTCTGGTTCCCCTAAAATGTGAATACAGTTCCGTTTGTATTGGTCACACAGTTCTCTCAATATTCTTTCATTCTTAGAGATCCTTTTTTCTCTCTGTGCCTCAGCTTCTTTGTATTCCTCTTCTCTAGTTTCTATTTCATTTATTGTCTCCCCCACCGTATCCAACCTGCTTTTAATACCCTCCACCGTGTTCTTTAACGATTGGATCTCTGACCTGAATTCATTCCTGAGTTCTTGGATGTCTTTCCGTACCTCCATTAGGATGTTCATTATTTTT